>NC_044012.1:26850607-27178275 GCF_900496995.4 Aquila chrysaetos chrysaetos
GCCTGCTCAGTCTTGTACATTTGCCCTAAGTTCCCTCACCGGTCTGGAATTTCTCCAATGACACACTTACTTTTATCGGTCTATTGCGATGTGAAAGGTATCCAACAAAGAGAAAAACACTCATCCTATTCTCAATATTTAGTGGGGGAAAACAGCAAAATTGATAATCCAAACAACATTGCTAAACGTGGTAATACAGAGATTTTTTTTTTTTCTCTTATCTGTTACTTGTGGCGATCTTAGCTGTGCTTGTAACACAGCAAGACAGAAAACTGTGAATATATATGATTGAAGAGAACTCTTAAATTTCACTTAGTAAAAAATGGATACCTGAACTTTAGGAATTGATATGTATTCTTTTGCTGGAAAGAATCGGAATGCTTGCCATGAAAGGCAAAGCCACAGAAGATTAAGTGCCACAAAAAAGCACATATTTTACATGCATGTAGCTAAAAATGCAGTTTACCTAAAACAGCAATTAAGGCAATCTTTATATAATGATGGAACTTCACAGTAATTATTCACCTTGTAGATTGACTCTTGTATATGGACTTTTATGACTGCTGCACCAGTTGTGACTCCGACACCAGAATCCCATCTCCTTGTTTTTCTGCTCTTTCCAGCTCAACAATGTAGTCTGGGGGAGAATAGTCGGCTTGTGAGTATTTTAAAATCCGGATAAAACTAAAGTAATTTTTTGCTAGGTAGACAAAAATCTCCATCATCACTTCAGATTCAATACAGACAATGCAGATGGAGAAGCATCCCATGACTACACTGATCAAGAAGAAATAATAAGCATAGACTTATTGAAAAAACAGGTTGAAAATATCTCTGTGGGTCTCTAGCCCAATCCCCAGCTCAAAGCAGGGCCAACTTCAAACTTGGGTCAGAATCCCTGGGATCTTGTCCAGCTGAGTTTTGAAAACTTCCAAGGATGAAGCTCCAGTGGTTCCCTCAACTTCAGCGTAAATTATTTTTGGCCTACTCTCCATTTTAAAATTCCCTTGCTGCAACTTGTCACCACCACCTCTTGTCATTTCACTGTGCACCCCCAAGAGGAGTGTAATTTCACCTTCTCTACTACCCAGTGCAATTAGAAACCCCTTTCCCTTCTCCCAGGCTAAACAAACCCAATGCCCTGAGCCTCTCCTAATACGTCCTGTGCTCCAGACACTTTTTTGTGGCTCTCTGCCAGACTCTCTCCAGTTTCCTAATCTCTTTCTTGTATTCAAGGACCCAAAATATGTACTTTCTTCTGACCAGATTTGATGATCCCTGTCTCAAAACTATCATGCTCCATGATAACAAAACAGGCTACTACAAACTATTTTAAACCCTGCAATACTTACTAACATTCAAACCAAAAGCATTCTCTCAGCAGACCGCTCCATTATGATTATTTGTCTGACTCCAAAGACTTCTTGAGAAGTCACTTCCAACACTGCAATGCCTGTGATGGCTCCAGCTCTCAGGAGACCTTGATCGTGTTCCTCAAGGACAGAAGAGTTGGGGTAACACTGCAAGACTTGAAAGCTCACAGATGCAGCCCCTTCCCTTAGTGAAGAACAAAATGAGAGGTCTGTTAGACTTTGATAGTCTGGCAGTTTGTTTCACTCAAAGTGGCAGCCACTAGGGCGATAAGAAACATCAGCAGCTAATGCTTTTTTCCCTGACAATCAACCATATATTCAGGATACTGCTCCTGAAGTTCTTCTAGTTCAAAATCACACTGAACTACAACCTCACACATTCAATGGTAGCAGGGGATCAGGGTATGGCATTAAGTCTATGCCTTCAGCCTCACATCAACAGTCTGAGCACCATGAAGGCACATTTTCTTGAATGGATTTGTTAAACTGCATGTAACGGGCAGATGCAGTGCCGCTCAGCAGTCACTCCAATACACATTTGCAGGCCATGGAGTGACCCAGATTCCCCAGAAATGCACAGTGTAAACCTACCAGACAAAAAGAATTATATAAGCAGACACTGTCTTAAGACCTACATATATGCAAGAGATCTGCTTTTGTAGGTCTAGAGGAGTTAATTTTCTCAGATTAATCATGTTGCTCTGTCTGTCAATGCTCAGTGGTTAAAGTTGCACCAGTACAGAGCTATGCCTTTAAAATTTGACTACCATTTTCTGCTCCATGTTGAACTACACTTAATACAGCCTTTTTAGACAGAAATTTGAAATTGAGTGTTGCACTAAAGGGTAAAGAAGTTTGGCAGAAAATAAAACCCCTTGCATTCCGGCATGTCCTCAGATACCAGAGGGGCTGGGGGTGGCTAGGCTTAGATTCTGAGCGATGCTCAATTCAGCACTGTAAGTCCAGTCACGTTCAATATATATTGAACTATCACCATTGTGGATGCACAAATAGCATAACGTACTTTCAATCTAGTCGCATTCAATGAACTATCATGGCCAGACTTAAGAAGTTTGGTTGCGTTCAAGAAACTATCATGGCTATATTTTAATGAACAGTACAGTTTATTAAAGCAACAGGAATACAGGTTCTTTTGGATTTCCGGTGATAAATACACTGTCTGCAAAGCATGTTCACATAACAAGAATACGAATAATACAGCCGACTACAAAAATGTTAAATTATGGAAAAACTCTATAGAGATTTCTAAGTTTCCTGGGGAAGCACTCGGTATAACCGAGGGTTCAAATCTTACCCAACAAGCATCCCTTTGAGGGGGGAAGAGAAGTTCAGCCCATCGACTGATCCCAGAAGTCAGCAATGTCCTCCTGACTTGTCTATGATGGTATCTTCCCCAACATTCCTCCTCTCTTAAGCCATTTTATACTATTTTTCTTAGTTTTAGGTGGAGCTTGAGTGACTCTAGTCATACATACCTTTATTATGATTGGTAGAAAATCTCCTCACGTTACTTTTAAAGGTATATGCTAGAGAAAATTCAGAGCGCATGCTCAGTGAGGGGTGGTCACACCTTGAAGGCAGGTAACTTTTGGGATGGAGGTGTGTTTTGGTATTATAATGAGCAAAGTTCACCCAGAGGACATGATTTTGCACATCACTACTCCAGAACTGGGCACTTATGATATAAATGGGAAGTAAGGCAATAGTGTTGACAGAACCCCATTGTTTCACCTTCTTGCTTCAGTCAATTCAATGCAGGGACCTTCCATTCTTGTTCCAGTAGTTCCAGTTCCCCATCCCTGTGGTGATATCACAGAGCCTGGCTGTGGTGCTTCCACTCCGCTCCATCCTCTGTGTTGTTTCTCAGACTCAGCATACCAAGCTCCCCTCTGGTGTTGCTGACATCTAAGGTTGCAGGTTATGTTGCTTAGGGAATTATTATGGAACAGATTTCATGTATATTCACCACATTCCACCCTGGAGGTTTACTTTCCCTTAAGAGGGGGACATATCAATTAAGTCACCTCCAGCAATCATACCACACTGAGTGTGCCTCAAATTCTGTCATGTAGCAGGAAGTCCACTGAATATGCTGAATATGGGAAAAACAAGTTGACAGACAGCTTCATGCACTAACAGGAGAGAAACACATCATAAACTGTCTCTACATTCTGGGTTTTCCTTTCTCTGTCTACCTGTTTGTGTACAGCTTGAGTTGAGAATTTGTGGACATCAAAACTTGTTCAGTGGAAAACACAGGAGAGAGTAGTAGCAGCTCATCAAATACCTACAGGCAGAACAAGAAGAAATTACTGAATAGAAAATTTTTTTTAAAATCTGGATTAATGACAGCTGTAAGTCAGGAGTGAAATAAAACCTGTTATTGATCAACATAAAAACCAGATGTGAACAAAAGGAGGTGTAAACCTCTTTACGCAGTCATGCCCAACACGTACACCTGGAAGGAAGCTTTTTGGATGCACCTGTCCAGGCATACTGCCTGCAAGTTTCTTCCACTCAAAATACACCTACCTCACTAACAAGCATGACCCGGCACTTACCAGGATTTGCACTTCATCCAATAGTTCAGTACAGTTTCCTTCAAACTGTCCAGCAGATGCGTTCAGACACTGTCATGTTACCTTAATACTGGTTCTACCTGCTGCTTTTGTATACACCACCATAGTGACATTATTCTTTGATGGGAGCTGAACAGAAACCTGTTAGAGATACAGCACAGCTGTCACTACAGATCAACCAGTCCTGCATTAAGTGGCTAGTTTTAGTAAGGGGATAAAGTGCCATGTGTACAAACAGAAAAATCCCCTTTTTCTTGCATTCTGTTCCAAACAATGAGATCTTCTAGCACAGATGTAATTTCATCTGTTCAGACTTTGATGCTTTCCATACAGCATACAGAAGTTTCTAATGGCACACAGTTTCAAGCATCTCCATCTGGGTCATACATATAGTAGGTAAAGAAAATTACAGCAATATCATTACAGAGTCAAAAGTTTTATGCAAAATCTTCTGTGAAGGCTTGAATGTTTTGAAGAAGATTAGAGAAAAGATGGAAAGAGCATGAGATGCTCTAACTTCATATACTAACTACAACCGACTGAGAAGGTAGCACTTGAGCCATACAGTCTTCAGGGCTCATCTGCTCAGTTAGGAATCCTAAATGCTGCTTGCCCCATCTCCTGATGCTTTTAGCCACAGCACTGGGTCTCAAACCCATCCTTGGTGGTTTGCTCCATACCTCCAAGCATCAAAGAATGTCTACAACATCTCTTTTGCTCACTGACCACTGGAGTATCAGTTCAGGGTTAGCATTACCAAAGGAAAACAGAGTCAGCATGCTGTTCAGCTCCACCATGGAGACCATCATCTGCAAAGGAAGAATATTGTCGCCATAGAAACTGGAAGTCACCTTATGTTTCCTGTATTCTCGGCTTCTCACCTTGACCCTGTAAGAAGAGCAGAAAAATCACGAGAATCATAGAATCGTTTAGATTGGCAAAGACCTTTAAGATCACTGAGTCCAATCATTAACCTAGCATGGCCAAGTCCACCACTAAACCATGTCCCTAAGTGCGACATCTGCATGTATTTTAAACACCTTCAGGGATGATGACTCAACCACTTCCCTTGGTAGCCTGTTCCAATGGTTGGCAACCCTTTTGGTAAAGAAATTTTTCCTAAAATCCAACCTAAACATCCCCCAGTGCAACTTGAGGCTGTTTCTTCGTGTCCTATCGCTTCTTACTTGGGAAAAGAGACTGACACCCACCTCGCTACAACCTCTGTTCAGATAGTTGTAAAGAGCAATAAGATCTCCCCTGAGCCTTCTTTTCTCCAGACTAAACAACCCTAGTTCCCTCAGCTGCTCCTCATAAGACTTCTTCTCTAGACCCTTCACCAGCTTCATTGCTCTTCTTTGGATGCACTCCAGCACCTCATTGTCTTTCTTGTAGTGAGGGGCTCAAAACTAAACACAGTATTCGAGGTGCGGCCTCACCAGTAATGAGTACACGGGGACGATCACTTCCCTAGTCCTGCTGGCCACATGATTTCTGATACAAGCCAGGATGCTATCGGCCTGCTTGGCCACCTGGGCACACTGCTGACTCACATTCAGCCAGCTGTCAACCAACACCCCTAGGTCTTTTTCTTCTGGGCAACTTTTCAGCCACTCTTCCCCAAGCCTGTAGCACTGCATGGAGTTGCTGTGACCCAAGTGCAGGACCCGGCACTCAGCCTTGCTGAATCTCATACAATTGGCCTCATCGATCCAGCCTGTCTAGATCCCTCTGTGGATCCTTCCTACCCTCCAGCAGATCAACACTCCTGCCCACCTTGGTGTCCTCTGCAAACTTACTGAGGGTGCACTTGATCCCCTTGTCCAGATCATTGATAAAGATATTAAACAGAACTGGCCCCAGTACTGAGCCCTGAGGAACACCACTTGTGACCGGCTGCCAACTGGAGTTAACTCCATTCACCACCACTCTTTGGGCCCAGCCATCCAGCCAGTTTTTTACCCAGCGAAGAGTACGCCTGTCCAAGCCATTAGCTGGCCTTTCCCTCATCCACTAAATGGGTCACCTTGTCACAGAAGGAGATCAGGTTAGTCAAGCAGGACCTGCCATTCATAAACCCACGCTGACTGGGCCTGATCACCTGGTTGTCCTGTACGTGCCACGTGATGGCACTCAAGATGATCTGCTCCACAACCTTTCTCAGCACCAAGGTGAGACTGATAGGCCCATAGTTCCCCAGATCGCCCTTCCAGCCCTTCTTGTAGATGGGCGTCACATTTGCTAACCTCCAGTCAGCTGGGACCTGCCCAGTTAGCCAGGACTGCTGATAACTGATGGGAAGTGGCTTGGTGAGTGCTTCCACCACCTCCCTCAATACCCTTGGATGGATCCCATTCGGCCCCAAATTAGGTCACATTATACGCCGTTAGAAACTGAAAGCAAATGCTTAAAAATTGGGAGTCAAAGGGAAATGATAATACACGCATCGTAAACTTATTACCAGTAGTATATTCTGTGTGGTCCTTTAAAATACAAAACAAACCCTCTTCTCCCTCGATTAGATGACTAACTTCAGTGAAAAGATCCTATCCTCTTCCCACCATGAATCAATTCCCAAAGCACGTGACAGCACTCCAAATGTCTACAAAGGCATTTCAGAAAGCGCTGTGCATTTGTGAGCTAAAACACAACTGAGGTCAGTACCGCTACTCCAGGCATTTGTGTTTTCGCAGTTCTAGGTTCCTCCTCACTATACCCCATGGTACTTCTCTGCTGCCCTCCCCTGCACGCTTGCACACAGTCATTTCCCAGACCCTAACTGCAGTTAAGTGCAGAGCTCTAGCCCATTACAACACTTGAATTCCTTGCATCAGGTAAACAGGACTAAAGCAGCCAGCCTGAGCAGCTGGACAAGGCTGTTGCTTCTGTTTCATAAGCTAGTAGTAGTACTCACTTTAGCATGCTAGAATTACTGAATCAGAGAACCGAAGAAGTTCTTTTTAGTAATTGCATCACTCAAGTGAACACATACGTCAGGGTTTAAACCCACAGTAAGTTATTCACAGAAGCCTATTAGGGTAAGAATCCTCCTTGACTTCTGGCCAACAGAAGTTTTCAGCATCAGCTACAATACCTACTTCAGTAGCTTTTTCAAGTTTTGTGGCAGGTACATGAATTCTTGTTGCTTTTAACTGAATTACTTCTAATTCCACTTGATCCTGCAAAAATAAAACAACAACTAAGCTTCTAACATCTAAGTAAACTAAACACCCTGAAGTGCTCTATAGCTCTAATTCTGAAACAAACTGTCCATATCCTGGTTAAGGGCTCAGCTGTCTTTTGCCAAGTGGGGAAGGTTTAGCTACCACATCTCCAGGAGCCACCAAGTAGGTGGTTATATTGCCACGCTGGCTTACCATTTCCAAACTGTCACTTCTACAACACTGGTAACTGCTGACAAAACTAACACACTTAAATTTCTTTTAAACCTCTTCGATTCCTGCTGACTTGTCTCACGGATTGAATATTGCCTTTAACAATATCCCCCTGGGGGCGCCAGAAAGCAAGAAAAAAGAAAAACACGTGGAGAAATAGCAGCTTTCCACCCAAGTTGTAATGGCCTCGTCTCTTGTTTACGGCAGGAAACAAAAACTGAAACAGCAGTTTTACAATTACCTCTTCCCCTTAGCTGTCACAGTAAAATACGATATCAAATATGCCATTAATGGGAGTCTTTTCCAAGGCCAGCTTTTCAAGGTCAAGGCAACCAAGACAAACCATTAACATTCTTTCCAAGCAGAAGGGAAAGGATGAGACAGAAAAGAATATAATGGAAAGATACCTGTGAAAAAACAGTAACTTTTCCTGTGTTTCACTAACCACCTGGATAGCACCCTCCATCATGGCTGTTCCAACTGTCCTTGCCATTACTTGTCCAAGTCAGTTAACCTCAGCAATGGAGCAGTTAGTGACAGAGAAGTGGATGATGGACTGTGGCTGGGGCCACCTTCTGACATCACCTTATTTATCATCAATAAAACACAAGCTGTTCACTGAGCAAAAAAACCATACATATTTTAGCAAATCTAAACCCTGGAGTTTAGGGAATTAATGTCTTCAGTTGCCTGTCACGCACCTCTCCTGAAATAGACCAGTACTGAGGGGGAAAGGAAGCAATAGGTGAAGGGGAGGGAAAAATTCTAATTTGTTCAGAAGAAATAATGCTCACCTGCATCATATTGTGTGGAATAAGAGCGATTTTCTTTGGAATCAGTTTAAATGGAGGAAAGACCTGGTAAAAGGGAAAATATTCTGCTGTAAAATGTTATACACACTTCTTTTTTGTAAACATCACTAGACAATACTAGGAATGTTAATGTTGAATCACATGAGCCTAAGGACATCTTGGCACAGATTTATTACAGAGTACAGAGATTTCTAGTGAGGGAAGTGATTCTGCCTTCTGAATGAAAGGACTAGGAGAAAACAATGGATACTTTGCCAAAATACAGAAATGGTATAAATGGTCCCTAACAACAATTATTTATAAGATCCTTTTTTATATGAATTTAAGAGACATAAAACATCAAGGCTTCAGAATATCATCATAAGTGGGATTTTTATTTTTCTTTTTTCTTAAAGAACTTTGAAAAAAAGGATTCTATGGTGGGTCAGAAACACTCAAAGGTGAGCAGATTTAAAAGCTGTGCACTCTTAGCTCAACTTTCCAAGGAGCAGAAGTAAATCTTCTTCCCATCTTGTCCCAGGCCACAGCTACCAGTTGCCTGGCCAACAGCAACAGCTTAAAGTACATACAATTCAGACTATTCTCCCACTTATTCCATTTGCCTGTGAATACACCTTACCATGACTTCACCGTTCACTTCCTGTACAATAACTAAGAGAGAACTCAGGCAGAAACTAATATGCAGTTGTGACTACTATACTATTGAGGCTTGAATTTTGAGATACCTATAGTCCTAGATAGGACACATAGAGCTCCAAGTGGCAAAATATCATCTAATAAATACAGTAAGTGTGAGGGAATCAGTTTCTCTGTCAAAAGAAAATTTATGGCCTGAGCTACCAGGTCTGAATTAATGCAGAGATATATCACTGTTTCATATGCCCATGTAGTAACAAAGAAACATAGGCAGTGAGAGATGAAAAAATACTTTAGTCCTGCAACCAGGAATCTCAAAGAGCTTTAAAAATATGACTTAATTGCCACAGCCTGCCAAAAAAGTTATCCCTAAAGTGTAACTCATTAACGTTTTACAAAAGGATGGAGATTATCCTGAGAACTCGCTGCTAAAGCTGGCAATTACAGCCCTGACACCTTTCATGCACTCTACCACATTTACACAGTGAGCCAGCAAATATCCAGGGCATCATAAATAGGTTTTCTTCTGTAATTATCAGTTCCGTTTTTTTCAAGGTGAACATTACCAGTTCATAATTAAGAGTGCTCCAACCTGCCAGCTGTAATGCTCTCACAAGTGTAATGATATGAGATGCTGTTTGCAGCTTCAGTTTCACATATTTGAAGTATTTACTCTGCAAGGGAAGTTGCTGAAAACCCAGGACTCGAATGGTAATAACAAGAGACTTGCCAATCTCAAGCTAGATTAAAAAGAGAAAAGGAGGGGAGAAAGGAAGAGAGTGCTTGCATTGGCTTTGTGTGGCAAGGTTTTGGTAGCGGGGGGGGGTTACAGGGGTGGCTTCTGGAAGAAGCTGCTGGAAGCTTCCCCTGTGTTCGAGAGAGAGCCAATATCAGCCAGCTCTAAGACGGACCCGCCGCCGGCCAAGGCCGAGCCAATCAGCGATAGTGGTAACGCCTCTGTGATAACATTTTTAAGAAGGAAAAAGTTGGGACAGGCAGTGCTACAGGCAGTAAACGGCAGCCGGAGAGAGGAGTGAGAACATGTAAGAGAAACAACCCTGCGGACACCAAGGTCAGTGAAGAAGGAGGGGGAGGAGATGCTCCAGGCACCGGAGCAGAGATTCCCCTGCAGCCCGTGGTGAAGACCGTGGTGAGGCAGGCTGTCCCCCTGCAGTCCATGGAGGTCCACGGTGGAGCAGATATCCACCTGCAGCCCATGGAGGAGCCCACGCCGGAGCAGGTGGGTTCCCGAAGGAGGCTGTGACCCCGTGGGAACCCCGCGCTGGAGCAGGCTCCTGGCAGGACCTGTGGCCCCGTGGAGAGAGGAGCCCACAGAGCAGGTTTTCTGGCAGGACTTGTGACCCCGTGGGGGACCCACGCTGGAGCAGTGTGCTCCTGAAGGACTGCAGCCTGTGGAAGGGACCCATGCTGGAGCAGTTCATGAAGAACTGCAGCCCGTGGGAAGGACTCACAGTGGAAAAGTTTGTGGAGGACTGTCTGCTGTGGAAGGGACCCCACACTGGAGCAGGGGAAGAGTGTGAGGAGCCCCACCCCTGAGGAGGAAGGAGCAGCAGAGACAACATGTGATAAACTGACTCCAACCCCCATTTCCTGTCCCCATGCACTGCTGGGGGGTAGGTAGAGAATTTGGGAGTGAAGCTGTGCCTGGGAAGAAGGGAGGGGTGGGGGGAAGGTGTTTTAAGATTTGGTTTTATTTCTCATTACCCTACTCTGGTTGATTTGTAATAAAGTGAGTTAATTTTCCCCAAGTTGAGTCTGTTTTGCCCGTGACGGTAATTGGTGAGTGATCTCTCCTGTCCTTATCTCGACCCACAAGCTCTTTGTTATATTTTCTCTCCCCTGTCCAGCTGAGGAGGGGGAGTGATAGAATGGCTTTGGTGGGCACCTGGCAACCAGCCAGGGTCAACCCATCACAGTGCTTCATACATTCTTCCTTGAGGGCTTATATCCATGTCCTGCTCTGGATGCTTAATCCTAAGATCTGCCTTGGTGTTGCCTCCTCTCAGGGAAATATGCTACCACATTAGGTTTTAGAAATGCAGTCCCTAAGATTGCATCCATCCCCTTATCAGTGAGATCCACCTCCAACTCATGCATGTCAGACACACACAGGTAGGCTGTAACTGGTCCCAGGAGTCCCAGAGATCATCCATTTCCAGGCTTAAAAATCCAGGCTGCAAAGGGATCTCCTATAACAAAAGCAAAGAGGCAAAGACATAGTAACTGAAGAAAATACACATTTGTGTCTATTACAGAGAAGTTAAATTTAAAGAATGGAGGTATTCTACTCAAAAGCCCAAAAGCCATTGCTCAAATAAACTTTGTTTATCGTTGGTAGGCGACTACATTGATCTGACATAAGAAAAGCTTCACTGGGCTCAGTCCACATAATTCACCATAGGATTATTTCCTGTAACAAAGCGAGCAGTACTAGCTTAGCTGTGGAGTAGCAATATAAAAAAAAAACCAGACAAAAATCCAACCAAAATTAGCAGCAGCACTCCTGTAACTTTTTCAGCTGAGGCTCTCAAAGTACTTTTCAAACTTCTATTATGTCTCACAATGGACTGTCAGAAGTAAAATGAAAAACACATAGACTTACTGTACAACTCAAGTAAAACCAAATAAACTCCATTTTCCCAGCCAAGACACAGGGAGACCATTTACCCCAGGTAACCAAGGACCAAAGCTTGTGAAAGAACAAGGAAAAAATGCATCTCTGTTGCCTCTTCTTACACTTATACAACACTGTCAATGGTTCAAAAATCCAGTGAACTTTAATGATGCACAGCCAAGTGAGAACAGCAAATGACCTGGGAATACAGGCATGTAACCAAAGAACCAGGCAACAAAAAGATATGAGAGGAAGATAGAGGTAAAGCATGGCGGGGAAAGAACACCTGAGGATAGGAGCATGGCATCTCTGGAGAAAGGAAAAGAGTACATGACTCTATCACCAAAAAATGGGGTTTGCAGGAGGGAGCTAAACAAAGAGCAGTGTGAGAGTAGAATTGTTACAAGGCTAAAGAAGGAAAATGAGAGTGTTTTGGCCCGTTCAGTGCTCAGGATTCTCACTGAGCCCCTACTGGCTAGATGTTTTAACTAACTTTTCATCTGGAAGAGGCTCTCACACCAAGGCCTTCAGGATGTTTCTATCCGTAGTCTACTCCACCTGAAGTTTATATCGATACAAGACTTCCATGGCATGGTGTGGAAATACAAGGAAAGAAGGTGACAGCTTGATGGGAAGGTAAATCTTCACCTCCTGCTCATGGCTGACTAGTATGGGGAAGTAAGCCTCAGAGCCATCCTAAACAAAGGGGAAAAAAGGAAGCAATCTTTCAAGCAAAGTAGCTTACCATCAAAAGGAGAAAGCTTGCGCTTTTAACCATTAGCACTGACAGGTAACAGAACTAGACGCTTTATACAAGCCTGAACAGGTCTGAAATCCTGCAAAGATGATTTGTACTGATTGCTTAGAATATAAGCTTAAAAAACACGTATCTGAAACCAGTTGCTTCTTTTTTGAGGTAATCAAAATGTCACTGTAACACACTGGATTGCCTCCAAAATACTTTGCTCTGTATAAAATTAGAGACGAGTCTGTGGCTACTTTTATATTAGTTCCTGAACACATTCAATTTACATTCCCAGGTGCTGAGGCCAGTTGCCATGCAATAACTTGCTTCTGCTTTGAAACTCATCAACTTCAAAAACTGCATCCAATTCACCTATGGAGAATGGTCCCTGGAACACCCTCATTCCAAAACTTTGTCTGGAAATTGTTTGCAGGAACGCTACCTGGCAAAGAGCAAGTGTGCCATGGACCTGCACATGGTCTAAGTAAGAACAAGCCATGCTGCACGCAGCTCAGGTAAGAGCTGCTGCTGCTCTGATGCCAGAGCAGAAAGTTCAAGTTGCTGCCGTAATTCATTTTTTTCCCAGCTCTTCTGTCAAAGTGCCTGGTTTCTCACATTTCTGAGGGAGTCGGATTTGCCTCTTGGACTGCTCACAACTGTAGAAACTGCAGAAGGCTGTCTGCAAAAACCTTGCAGAGAGTAACTTGCTCTTGCAGGAGAAATATGGCATAACTTGAACCACAAAGCAGTTCCTTTCACATAGGTGTGAACAAGAGTATTATTATATGACCTGAGGGACTAGAAAAAAAAATCTGAAGGAAATTACTACCACCTTTGCCTCTTACCTGTAGAAGAACAGAAAACAGTTCAGCTTTTATCCCTGTGATGCCATCTTTCAGGACCTGAAGTATATGGTAAGACTTATTACAAGATGACAGGAGCTCTTCAAAATACTCCTTAGAAAAACAGTGAGTTATGCTCAGGTTCTGCAAATTGCCAGAGGTCAGTGAAAATTTTGTCCCCTTCCAAGGAAGACCCGACGCACTTTCCACAAACACTCACAGAACTGTGCATTTCTGTAGAGGTTTGTAACACAGTAAGAAGATTGGTATGGATGAAATGTGAATAGAAATGTGTGTGAGAGAGAGACTGAGGGAGAGACTGAGATAACACAGCAAGGGTTAATTTCCTTTTCTCTCTCTCGTTTCCTTAATAATGCTAAATATCTGTAACACAATTCATCATGGCACTCCCTTTGGCAGCTGCCCGTTGTTAACTAAACACATATTCGCATCAGATAAATATACTTTAGTGCTGTCTGTGTCATAAACTTCTACAGTAATCACACTCTTGCTTCACTTCCAGTATCCACCTGTCTCCTGGGTAGACAGTGAAACCTGAAATAAAACATGTGGTTTGCTCCCAAGAACCACCAACAGCAACTAATGCTGGTAACACATTTTTCATTAAGAAACGCAACTCTATTATCAAAAGTTATTAATTGCAGATTAATAACAGAAGCTCTCCTAAATTGGCTTGGAAACCTGAAGTTTGCATTACGCTTTGTCCTAGAGCAATGAGAGTGGCAGTGATGCTAATTTCTGTTAGAGACATCTTTCTGCTGCCAATAAACAGACTCTAGCGCAAAATGGAGAAGGACAGCCATGAGGCAGCCAACACTTATGGTCACTGTGAAACTCTTCTGGATAGGAGTTAGTGACTAAAGCAGAAAGGCTCTCATTATTCATCCTCCTAAGTACTCAGTATCATGTAAAAACTAATTCTTGGATCCAAACACTCTCCAACAAAAATAGTTCAGCAAGCAGCACAAAAGTGGCACAAAGGCAATCATGAAACACGCTTTCCAAGCTCCAAGGCCCATTCTCTGTTGTTAATCTTTAGTTTAGTTAATTACTCTGATTTAGAGAGCAGCCCATCAAACAGAGAAAAGCCAACTTCAATTTTCAAATCAGTGCACTTGAAAAGATGCGGCCTACTTTTGCCTTAAAATTTAGATGCCCACTGCCAACATAATGGATGCAATTATATTTTAAAGAAGTATGTTCCTGATCCCCCCCCCCCAAAAAAAAAAAAAAAAAAAAAAGTAAGAGCTTTACAATCAAGCTTTCATTTTCTTATTACCTAAAAATCCAGCTTCTACAACATAGTGCAATTAGGAAGACCAGATGCAGCTCACATGTGAACATCTTTGTTCTTGTAGAGGAATTCTTTCACAATTTTCATTTTATTAAAAGAGAATATGGAGGCCCTCAAAGAGCCCAAGGAACTACTCTGAGAAGTTAAAGCACTCAGAGAAACTCAGAATCAGACCCCAAAATTTCCTATTTGCCTTTACAATCTCTTTTACTCACAGTCTCTTTTACTACAAATCAGGTTGGCCATACTTGGGAAAGAGGACAGTCATGTATCAGGACATAAGATCTAGGTGGAACTCTATTTAGAAGGACACTCTCACGAACAAAGAGAAGATTGCTCTGTCCCAACTGCACTGCTCTCACAGTGGCTGTCTTCACCTCCAGGCCACTGGAAGAAGGTCAGACCCACCAGGCACAATAACTTGGTCACAAAGTTCAAGCTCATAATGTTCAATGGGAAGTTCTAGTTCTGCAAAAAGGTCACTTGACAAATTACAGGAATCTGATAATCATCTACAGAAAGGAGAATTCACACAGAGACTAAAACTCATGGATTCTTGCTAACTGACATAGTAAAACCAAACCTCCTTTCCCTTTAAATATGAAGAAAACAAGAAGCATTTCTTTCTCAGGAGGATGAGTTACAATTTTGGAATTATAGCAGGAGAGCTTATATCACAAGTAATACCTTCAATGTCCAGAGCTCTCACAGCCAACTCCAGGTGCTAATTGTCCACATAAAGTTCTCAAGTTCAGGAGATAACTTCAATACTGTCTATCATATCAACAGCGACATCACAACAGAGTAAATGGCCTGTCACTAGAGAGAAAAAATAATCCTTAATTCAGCATCTACAAGCTCATACTGGCTTCAAAAGTTGTGAAAAGCTAGTACAAGTGAAAATAATAAAGAACAAATAGGGGGCTTCCTGTCCCAGAGAGCCTGAATAATATGCTGTCACAAACCATAGCTTTTTCAACAGAATAATAAAATTGTTCTTCTTTCTAAAAATTTACATCTATGTGTACAATCCTCCGTTCTATGAATTTTTACTTTTCTACCTACCACGTTCCTCAGTTGTCACAACACTGCTTAACTTTCTGGCTTGTGAAGACTGGGCAGACACCAAAGCTTTTTGGGAACAAATTGCACTATTCTCATAAATGGGCTCAACAGTGACTGTATCGTAACGTGAGGAAGGCCTGAAAAAAGGACAGGAAAATGTTTTCCCCCCCCTCTGCTCACAGATGTATCCTTAAATGGGCTTAAAAACAAAAAGTGGCAGAGTGCTTAAATAAATGCAGGTTTAAATTGTCATTAAAACACACCCTTCTTTCATATTTATTCCTGTAATAACCTGCTTCAATACATTTTCTCAGTGCCGTGCAGAGCTTGCTCACAACAGCTCACCTATCAAGTTCCAAAGGTGCATAGGCCAACAGTTGATGGTCCCTCTTCTCCAAGTTTTGATGTTGAGACCAGCCAATAGTAAGAGCCCAGAAAACAAACCAACCCTGCTCTGACTACACAAACTGGCATCCCACAGCTAAGTGCTAGCAGATGGACAACATGCCCTCGGTCACCCGCTCCCTGTCAGATTGCAGAGACCCCTTAGACTACGGTGCTTCTAAATGAGAGCCTTCTGTCTTGCAAGCACACAGCACAACCATTCCCAACACCCCACAGGAAGATCCTGAGCTCAGGGTTTTGCTTTTTTTTCAGCACAGCCCTTCGTGCTCTCCAAACCTTTCTCTAGCCCAGGAAAACAAATCACTGACCCCTCCTCCATACATCCTCCCTTAGTCCCTTCTTTCTCTAGCCCTGTTACCAGAGGGTTCCCACCTCCTCAACACTCTCCATAGCCTTTTTTTGTCCCCTCAACACCACTCCCTTTTTCACCAGGACCAACGGCCCCTGCTTCCCCATACAACTACCCATTCACCAGGAGTAAAAGCCCCCCTCAGGGAACCCAGAGCTCCCGGCTGAAGGGCAGCAACCCTTTGGGCACGTTTAGCTTAAAGGCGAAGGCAAGCACCACCAAGAACAGGAGGAAGAAGAGGAGAGCAGACAGCCAAGTCCGCCTCGTCCCGTCAGACCGGAGACATAACGGCGCTGACGGCCGGGCACCCTTCCCGCCTTGCGGCACGCCGCCGCCCTGCGCATGCGCGAGACCTCCTCGCTCCCGCCCAGGCGCAGCGCGTGCCTCGCCCCCTGCGGTGCCACCTTCCGGTTCGCGGCGGGGGCCACCGCGCATGCGCCCCGGGGAAGCAGCGGCTGCCGCTGAAAGGCTGAGGTAAAAGGGGGAGGACTTGCCTGCGCTGGCCCGCTTTTGCGCTCTGGGTCCGGGCGGAAGCAGGCGAGCCTCGCCTTACAACCCACCCGCCCGTCTCCTCCCTGAAGGACGGGTACAGGCCCTGGTCTTCAGACCCACCCTCATCCCCCACAGGCCCAAACGGAGTGGCTCACACACAGTAAAGCTCTGCAGCCAGACAGCAGCGTGGAGGGATTGGTTTTTATTTCAAAAGACAGTAAGACAATTTTTCAATTTAGTATCAAAACACTTTGATAGGGTTCCTTTTCTCCAGATTGGCCCCTAGAACTGCTACAACCAAGCAGCACGCTCAAACCACAAGCTACACGCCGCGAGCTTGACACATCTCCACACTCACGCCTCACAACAACTACACATCAGCAATGCACAGCAAGATGGCTTGTACCTTATTAAGACACTAAGAGCACTCCTGGCCAGGAGGGAAGGCCTCGGTTCCCTCCATCAGGGTAGGCAAATAAAACTTCTCCAAGAAAGCAAGGCTGTTGTACTTAAGCTGTTAAGTGTAACCCAGCGATGAGCGATAAAGCTTGGTGCATCAGCACTTAGTGAAGGCAAATTCAACCCCTGTGTAGCAATGGGTTAGAGGGGCCATGGCTCGTCTAAGCCTACCAGGAAAGGGAGTGGCCCACACTGGCGGGGGGGGGGGGGGGGGGGGGCGGGGCAGGGAAGGGAAACAACCCCTGCGAAGGATCAATTGTTCAGATAACAGGCTTGGCCTTAAAAAAAAAAAAAAAAAAAAAAAAAAAAAAAAAATCTCCTTTCACGCAAGTTGCTTCTGCACAACACAGAGTTATCTTAAAGCTGAGAAACTGAACTGCTCTTTTGGCAAACAGCTCCTGGAAAGGAAGACTTCCCAACAGGCTTCCATCCCTAGCCCAGCTACTTTGATTCAGTGGCCACCGCCAGAACCGTCACACCCTCCTTCCTCCCCTGCCAAAGCAGGGTGGTCCAGAGCTGATTAACAGAAGGTTAATACTCAATTTTAAAGCCAAGAGCTTTGAAGTATAGCTCATCACCCTCTCACAAGTTATTTGGAATGTTTACAATGGTTGCTACAAAAAAAGGTAGTTACAAAATGTATACATCTCAAACATGCTCCCCAAACATTATTGCATTGTTTATTTCCCTTAATAATGCTGTTTGAAGCTCTGCCCAACCTGATGGCCTTTAACCCTGAGGCAAAGGACAAGATTTGTGTTTGGTCAAGTTGGCAACAGAAAGTAAACTCTGGTCCCCAAGGGTTAGAGGTCAGCAGCAGCTGGGCTGGCCCCCCCGGGCATCATGTGGCGGAGGCAGTAGCAGGGATCCATTACATCTCGTTCAGGTCTAGCAGGGTCTGGTCCAGCATTCTTTGCGTGCAGAGATGCTCCTCTTTGGTGGATTTCAGTTTATCTGGCAGGAAGCAAGAGTCAAGAGTTACAAGTCGGCTTCAGACAACCGAGAAACCTTCGCCAAAGAAAGCTTGCACTAGCCCCTTCCCAGCACGCTGCCACAGCAAGTCCTCAGAGTGGGGGTGCCTGGCTGGGTGCAGCTAGAAGCTCTGAAGTTACCTGGCTCATTTGTAGCCCTTGCCTCTCGCATTGCCGGTGCTCCCAGTCAGGACAGTCACGATGTACTTTTACCCAGTGCTCTAGGCTGTGTTTTGCATGCAGGTGCCTCTGACTGTAGCTAGCCCCAGGCATTCAACACTTCCAGACAGCAGACCCCTGTGCCCAGCAAGGCACCCAAGAGCAACGTGGAGGTAAAACACACTTAGAAATCACCCCCTGGAATTACAGCTGGTTGTGGCCCCCATACCCCAAGCACAGGACAGAGATGCCAAGCTGGTCACCAAGACCATAACTACCTAGCAGCAGGGAGCAGACAACCATGCCTCAAGAACAGCAGGGAAAAGGCTGTTTTCAGTGAAGGGCAGGCAGGGAGCAAGTAGGAGCAAGGGTGCTACAACTCTGCCCAAGACTACAGGCAGCTGCACTGTCAATTCTTACATGTTCCTTAAGCCAGGAGGAGAGCTCAGATCAGCAACTAGTGCTCTAGGTAGGCTTTACTCCAAAGGTGAGCCTACCCTTATCACTGAAGAGATCCACACACTGGGACACTGGACAGACAGGCTGTAGAAAGATGTCCTTTAGGTACAGGCATTTTCTCAAAGCCACTCCCCAACCTCCCCAGGGTCAGAAACTGTGCACAGAGCAAGAAGCAGCCTTCCTAGAGCACTAGCAACTGCAGCATTTAGAGATTTGTGCCTGCAGGCACTCAAGACACAGCTTCATGCTGTGGATTTTGGGACTTGCTTTCAAGATGCCCATGAGCTTTCCCAACCTGTTCTGGGGCTCTGCAGCTGCACTGGGGTCAGGCCCCAGGAACGACTGCTTCCCCCAAACCTTCTAGGTTAGGACTCAACTATATAGGAAAGTACTACAGGTATGCAGTGTCTCACAGACCACAAGGTCAGTCATTTATTGTTCGAAGCCATCATTCCATGCAGCAGGAAATCCTACAGTCATTCAGCTAACAGTAAATTAAGTCATAGCACTTGACAGGCATCTTTTAGCAGACATAAGCCTAACTTCACCCCACCCCTCTCTTGGTGGGTGCAGCCATTCTGGTTCCATGGAGGAGCCAGGCAGGACCCCCTGGACAAGTGAACAAGACTGCTCAAAAACCAGCCAAGTCTGAGGGTTACTTCACCAAGAACAGAGGTTACCTTTATAAAAAAAAAAACCCAACCAACTCTTAAATAAATTAGAGGATAAATTCAAGTGCCCCATTAAATAGCAGCAATTGCATAAAATTTGCAAGTCTGCCAGTCTTAAGAATGATCAGATTTCACTGTGGTCCACAGCATTGGTGGTCGCAATAAGCTTGTTTAATGGTATTAGTGGGCCCCCTTCTCAGTCACACAGATCATGCAGCGTTAACTTCAGCTCATTAGAGAGCAGGCGGTTTTTCTCAAGCTGGCTGTACAGGCGCTCTGCAGCAGCAACAGGATTAGGGGAAACAAGAGGAAGAGAGAAAAAGAGAGAAAGGGAAGGTTAGTAGAGTACCAAGATGAGCACATCAAATAAGCTGTCTCCATAACACGTGCCTCTGAGGATCAAGTCTAGGCTATTACACAGATGAAACCAGGGAGAACAAAGGTTTGTCTTACTCTAACTTGCATTTCAGCTCAGGATGATTACAGAGAACACCAAGTGCAGGCAGAAATGGAAGTGCTGCCAAGGGCTTGCGAAGGCAAAGAAAGGAAGAGAAGAACACCAGAAGATGAGCCTGCAGGCTGGACTGGGCTGCACCCAGGTAAGGAGCGAGACTTGGGATGTACTTTAAGCCTGTGGAGCACTGTGCAGAAAGAAGTAGTCCTACCACAGCTGGACCAGAAGCACCTTCCAGAGTGAGCCACACCACACAGCAGAGGGATTGATGGGGTTTTAACAGTAGGACAGGGACACCAGAAGAACTGAGAATGATAGCATCTCATACCTGACCTGGAGGATACCCCTCCAAGGACATGCCTTTGTGCCACACTAACAACCCACCGCATCTAGACAAGGACTGAAGGCAGTATCTGCTTCAGGTACAGGACAGAGGAAGTTCTGGAGCACAGGCTCCTATTTTACATCTGCCCCAGAACAACTAAATGAGCAGGGCACAAACTGCCACTGCATCTGACAGCCTTCACCTCCCACTCAGTCCCTGTCCTTACAGCCTCACAGGGCCCTAGTGGCCATGCTTGTCCCCAAGGCTGGTACCAAGCACATGCGTTCATCAGCAGCTCCAGGGAAAGGGAGAACCAGTCTGATCCTCTCCCAGGACAGGTCACCTCTTGGGGCTGCAGCCTGTCAGCCACAACCAGCCACTGCCGAGAACTGGTTCAGCATCTGTCTCTGCCCATCTCTACACAGTCAGGGTCCTCCCAGCCTGACAACTCCAATTCCTGCATTTGTGGGAATTCCTGGCAGTGAAAAATCCTTACACAACAGCTTCCAGCCTGGCAGAACTAATCATCGCAAACCGTAGCAATACATACAGCATGCTGCCTCTGCGTGATGAGCGAGCATAAAGCACAGCAATTCTTGCTGGCCTTAGCCTTCTCAAATCCTTGTACTGCAACACCCCTAGTAATCTAGGGCACCCTCTGAAAGGGATCTACACCATTCCTCATTGCTTTCAACCTAGGAATATTTTGCTCTTGACCAAGACCTGGCCAGGTAAGATCCAGGACACACCAAGTCAAGCTGTTCACATGGAGCAGCCAAAGCACGTCCCCCTCTCCAGAGAGTCTCAGCCCAGTCCCTCCAGTGTGACAGCCACACGCAAGGAAGAAAGCTCACCTTCACCCAACTACCCTCAGCTCCTCTCAGCCCTCAGCACCTGCTCTAGCTGCACCTCACTCTACAGGACAGAGGGTAGTAACATTGATTGATTGTCCCTTTACAGCCTTCAAGGGACCAAGCAACAGCCAGAGAAGCCAACAATTTCTGTCCCACCACAATCTAACTAGAAGTTGAGGGAAGTTGTGGTATGGGGGACAGGTACACCCCATCCTGGCCTACATCAGAGCCTACCTTGCAACATCAGCTACTACTGCTGCTACAGACTCACTCTCTGGCCTCCATGCTGGCTCTGAGCAAGTAGTCTGGGTACCCTGATGCCAGTCTCCAGCCCCAGGTGATCAGGGCTGGTCCTGGGTCTCCAGAGTAGCAAAGGATGGGAGTGAACTGCTGTCAGAAGTACTAATGGCTGTAGGCTGGTGCAACGGCTCACTGCCTTCAAGCAAGCATTACTGCTTATGGATGGGGACCTGATGATCTACCCACATGAGGGGACAGATTGACTGAAGTAATTGGCATGCCCCTTCCTACACTTCAGGAACAGCTCCTCAACATGGAACACTTGCCCAGGTCTGCTGGGGCTAGCTCCAGTGTTTGGCCTGCTCCCTTCTCCACCCAGCCTGCAGGGCAGCCTTACCAGCCATCCTTGCAACCGGAACTCCAGGACCTGTGCCTTCTGGTCAGCTAATCTGCATTTGCAGCAATCCTGAGTCAACAGCCCAGCTAACAGTAACCGGCCTGCACAAGCCTAGCAATCCAGCCAGACCAGAAGCCTCTCAAAACCTCCCAGGGCAGAAGTTGCATCACCCACCCACCCACCCTGCAGCATGGAGTTCCATTAGAACAAGCAGGGAAAGGGCCTGCCACAGCCCAGCCTTTGATAACATCACTTGCAACACCACTGTGCAACAGCAGAGCAAACAGCTCCACACAGTGTGAGCCAGTAATAAACCCACAGCCAACAGGACCTCCCCATGAGAGGGAGGCCATTTCATAAGGGCAAGGTACCACCTCCCACGTGGTAAGAGCTGGCAACTGAGCGTTGGGCTGGAAGCCTCCACACACCTGAACACTTGTGACAGAAACCTTGCCCCTCCCGCAGGATCTAGACCCCCTACTCCAGCTGCAGGTTTGGTTACTGAGGAGTTATTGGTTCTTGCTTTGTACTTACAGGGCACAGTTATTGCCCCATACCCCAGAAGAGTTAGACCACCATCTGCCAGATCTTTCCAAGCTATTACCCTTTAAAATTCCTTGTGGGAATGCTCCCTCCTTCACCACCCAGACCCAGCAGAGAGTGGACAGCCCTGACACAGAAGACAAGAGTGAGAACAGGCTAGGGCAGTTCAGCGTGTCTGGACTATCTTTACTGCTAGTCCCATTTGTGCGGAGAATGGAGTGACACAAACCTGAGGAAACCATGGGAGGTGTCCCATTTCGTCAAAACTCTGTTCATGAAGGGCTCTTCGGGCACTGTGGCAGATGAACCAATCCAGAAAGGAAAAAGTATTTGACAAGCCACCACGAGGCAGCACATACAGTTACGAGAGGCTGATCAGTGTTTATGATACCAGAGCAACTAGCAACAGACTCAGACCAGCAGTGGCACATGTCAAGTGTTTGCAGTCTGCCACCAGCTGCAGTGCTCAGTGTAAAGCTCCATGCCACACTCCCAGGAAGATCCCATCACCCTCAACCCCTGCATGGGGAGGGGAGGACTCTGCAACACAGAGATTCTCTGGCTCAGATGCCCACAGCCCTGTTGCAGTGCATTCTCATTCCTGAAGCAAGGGGCCATACATCCCCCCACAACAGGCACAGGCAGCACCTCACACCCAACCAGTCCTGTCCAACTGGAAACCAGCCAGAGCTCACTTGATATTTATTAGCTTTTACACCCTGCCAGTGACCTAGTGACTATCAGGTGTGGTGACTTCCCACTGTAAGCCAGCATTTGGCAACCAATGCCAGAACACTACAGAGCAGGCAGGTTGAGGAGTGTCTTTAGCCAGGCTGAATGAAGCAGGCACAGCTCGAGGACTTCCTGCTACAAACCCCAACCTCCCATTTGACCCTACAGAACATGCTGCCCACCAAGGCACTGTTTGCAGAGCTGCAAGTCACATCTGTGAGCCAATAAGACACCCAAAGGGAAAAATCCAGCGCATTAATGAAGTCTGTATTCCAGCGTGGGTGATGATGGTTACACTGGTTTCAAGGCAACATTGGAACAGTTACTCTAAAGCAGCAAGTGGTCACTAGAAACCCATTTCTCAAAAGCACCAGCCGTTCCATTCAATTTATACAAGAATTGTTTTCCTTAAAAAAGGTGACATCATGCTCAAGCAAGAGGCAAGAGAAATACAAAAGGAGCTTTATGGCTCTACACAAGATATGCAGATGAGAACAACATACTCCCAGCTACACCCAGACATTGAAAGGGCAGCCCCTCAGAGCACAGCAGTGTCTGGCACATCGGGTCAAACAGAGGGAGCTTTGTTTAGGAGCAAGTGCAGCATAACTGGGGGGCTGCTGCTGCTGCTGTCAAGCTTCAGCATCTTTACAGCACTCGTTCCCAGGGATGCCCTGTGCACAGTAACTGGAAAAAGGTACTGGAATTCAGAGCAAGATGATGAGAGCATGAATGCAGGGTGCAGATGCAGAACAAGCCACCAAGCAGAGAGGCAAATCCAAAGTGAAGTTTGGAATCACAAGACTTATCTGCATGAGACAGAAGGAGACACTAATTTTTTAAGAGAAGCTTAAGTGTTTGTGCACAGCAAACTTTGCTTAGGGAGCTTTCAGACACTAGCGTTAAGGCTCTTCCTCTGCAGTGCAAGTACCTGGCCTCTCCTTGGTTAGTGGTAAGGACTGTGTGGAGCAGCTGTTAGCAGAACCCACCACAAATCTGAACAAAAAGCCCAGTAGCAAAGCTGCATAAACATACGAGTTCAGCTACTTCCACAGATCAGTTCATGATCCAGCCCATCTCAAGCCTGTTAGGGCAATTCTTAAGGAATCCACTCAAGTGCTATCCACAGCCTCTTCCAGGAGGAAACCCGAGACCATGGCCCAGTGGCTCCAGCAGAAAACTAAGCCACATTACCTTAGGAAGCCTTTCCCAGTGGGACTGGGAATTGCACTCAGAGTTCAAGTCAGAACCCTTTCAGGCCAGCACAGCACTTAGTGTTACACATGCAGATCACAAGGACCTAGAGTTAAAGTACAGCATGCTGCAGGGAAGCCTCCACAATCCTCGAGGCAGAGATCTGTAGAAGTAACCTAGAGAACACAGTGCCATTGATTCTCCAACTATGAAAATCACAGCAAACCAAGCAAGCTCTGGCGGTCTAGCCTGCCGAAGCAAGAGGCAAACACCAGCCAGCTCATATTTACATGGAAGTCATGTCATTCAAGGCGTGGTCCAGTTCCTCACTAATTGCTTTGTACTTCAGTTTCTGGGCATAGAGCTCATCTAGAAGATGTTTAGGAGGAGAACAAAAGGGAAACAATGAGGGAAGGCAGAGGAGTTCTTCCAACACCCTGGGGCAGGAAAAGCAGTATGGGACTCACGAACAGAAGAAAATGAAGTTAGATGTGGAGCCATCACAACTCCATATTAGTTCCCGACAATGAACAGGAGCGTTCCAACAGCCTGAGGACAGTCTGACCAGCAAGTGCCTTCCAGGATTACAAGCCAGCTCCAAGGGGAGCAGAGCCAAGAACCCAAGCTGCATCAGCTTGTGAGAACAAGCTGCCCAGCTAGGTCAGCAAGAACCACTAACAGGAGGAGCAGCAGGGAAGGGCAACTCCATCCACTTAGGGAGAAGCTTGCTACATCTAAGGAAGGCACAGATCAATTGAGGTGCGTTGTTCTCAACTTCAGTCTCAATACAAAAAACAGCTTGGGAGAAGTCAGTCACATAATAGCCCTGGGCAGAAGGAATTCCCATTCTGTAGTACACAGCTAGGCAGGACAAGCCAAACAGACAGGCCACACCTCTGTTTTCCATCAGATAATGGAGCAGACAGGCAGATCACCCACCTTCAGGGGAGGAGGCAGTCCTAAAACTTGCCCTGATGCACTCCTTGAGCACTGCACAGAGCTGGCACAGACTTCTCCCAGCTCTGGCTGCCTAGGCTACAGTACGGCTGGTAATGTTGTTAACGACTTGACAGAGTCCAGAGAACTTTGTCAGTTGTCATAAACTAGGTCACTTCAGCAGCAAGGCTGGAGACTAGAGCCAACTCTCGATCAACGTGTTTCAAGGGGAGCATGCAGGTATTTGGAGGAGTTTGTGCAGTTCCCAATAAAAGCTTGCCCTGGATCACGAGGTGGCTCAGATTGCTGCTTGGCTGCGGTTCTGGAACAGCTCAGCTGACACCATTGCTATTTCTAGATAAAAAACCTCATGAGTGATTTCAGGCAGTAGGACGTGGCTTTGAATCTCCAAGACCTGGCACTAAAAGACCACAAAGGCACATGCTGTGGTTGAGGTAGGAGGCCTGCAACAGTTTTGGTTTACCAGCACCACCACTCCAGGCACAGGTATCCACAGAAGAATCTGGCCACAGCCCCAGATTTAAGGGAGGCAGTTGGAACTTTCTCCTTCCATGGCTTGGGGAACGGCAGGATTCTGCGATGGCTGGCCTCAGGAGCGCTCCCGAAGTACTGTGAAACCAGGAACAGGAGGAGGAAAGGAACCCATCCTTGGCACAGGCTGACCACCACACTGCACGGATGGGGCTTCTGGTGATTTAATCTTGAACCAGGACTGACACTGGGGAGTCTGAGTCTTCATGGGGGTTGTTTCAAGACCCACTGACTACTGTGGTTGACTTGCAGCAACACTGCAGCAGACAGCCATGTGCATGAGATTCTGCACACAAGTATGTTATTGTAACCAATTCCTGTTGGGTTCAGGCGTTTTTTTTTTTCCTATGCCATTCCTTAAATTTGGTTAAGCTGGAGCATAGGAATCCAGTTACATTCCTGAGGACATCACAACCAAGATACACCAGCCACGCTATCTGTCACCATCAGTCAGATACAGCAAGGTGTTTGGATCAAGAGCTTGAGACCTACCGCAGTGCAGCCAGGGAACTGTTTGCACAGAGTAGATACATGGGGCAGGACTCTTGAGCCCAGAGGCACCAAGCCTCACCTTGGAGGCCAAGTGAGGTCATACTCCAAGTATTGAGGAGCAGAGCAGTGTCTCCACTCTGCAGCTATCTGGGAGACAGCCTTCCTCAGGTCCCCACTCCTCACCACATATTCTTTGGCTTCCCATCCCCAGAATGTACCTTCCAAATCATCAATGGTCTTCTCCAGCTTGGCTACAGACCGTTCAGCGAATTCAGCACGGGTCTCCGCCTGCCAGACAGAAGCAAGCCAGTTAGTACAACAGCTTTGGGATACAGCAAAGGAGTACAGAGGCATCAGCCTGAGGACATGAAGTCTCCCACCCTCCACATCTCTCCCCAGTCAAGCTGAGGTCAGTCCACCCAGTTGGGCCATCCCAACACAGTCACTCACCTCTTTGAGTTTATCAGTCAGGATCTTGATTTCTTCTTCGTATTTATCCTCTTTTTGAGAGTACTGAGGAAAAAGAGAGGAGTCAGCAATCATCAGCCCTCAGCAGTCCCAGGTACCTCCCACTCCAGAGACCCCACAGCTACAGAGGGGGACTTAAACTCCTCACTGCAGTGCACATGCCCACAGAAACTTCCAACTGGGAGCTGTTCACATCCCTACCCTAGTCCAACAGAACTGGGTCAGGCAGCAAGTCCCACACCATGCACGTAACACAAACTTGGGCCCAGAAAAATTCTCGTCCCAGCTGCATAAACATCTTGGCTGATCAAGTCTGCCCCAAGGCAGGGAAGGGCAGCCAGACTTCCACACTCCCAGCTTCAACAGTCAACATTAGCCCTGCACGGAAATCCGTTAGCTCTCTTGGGAGAGCATGCACAGTTCTCCTTGCTTGCTTAAGGCTGCAGTTGTGTCGTTTCCATCCCAGTGGGTGCTCTGCGGTCACACACCCTCCTAGCAAAACAGAAATGTTTCTGGCCCTTGGACAAGCAGCCCTACCTTCTCAGCCTGAGCCTCAAGAGACTTGAGATTGTTGGTGACATTCTTCAGCTCTTCTTCCAGCTCGGAACATTTACTGTGGGGTTTAGTAAAGAAAGGGGGGAGAAAAAGGAAAAGAAGAAGTGGGAGGGAAAGACAGGAGAGACAAGAAGTGAATCCATGTGCAGGAAAGACCAGGAAGTTCCTTAGGAGACGGTCTGCTATCAGACTGGATGGGACCCTGCTTTGAGGGACCCTGCTTTGAGGCACTTGTGCGGAAAGCAAGTTCCCTTCCCACCTCCAAGTTCATATTTTAAGTATTCTGCCAGCACATGTGCAGGGCACTGAGCTGAGCAGCTGAGATGTGGACACAGATTTCTGCTGGACCTGGAGTCTTCAAGTAGAAACTGCATGTTTAGTTTGCTGTAAGGAGTGAAGCTGTTCTGACAGACAGATGGACAGCCACCACCACTCAGGCAAGAATGTTTATGGGCAGAGAGGACAGAACATTCCAGGAGAGAGAAAGACGCAGTTAAGCTGAGGGAAGGAGCATAGCAAGATGACCACAAGAGTTCTGGTTTAATGGTTCGAGAAGGGAAAGGTTAGTACCTTTTCTTCAGCAACAGACAGACACTTCAAGTTCTGGTCCATCACTCTGATCTGCTCCTGCAGCTCCCGGCAACGACTGTTAGTGATGGTCACACGATGGCACAAGCCAGGTGGGGGCAAGGGTCAAAAGGAGCACCAATAGCACAATACCACAGAGCAAAAAAGGGGGTAGGAGAAAAACACAAAAAAGTCATGGTCATGACATGCAAGTCTGGGCAGGAAGCACGGTGCTACTGCTGCATACACACTAACTTTGTTAGACAAGGCCCAGAGTACAGAAAGGCCCTGACCAGCTCCTCAAGAATCAGCTAAAGTATCCAGACATGTGAAAGTAGCCCAAGCACCACAGTTTGTGTCTGCTCCAAGCAGAGGAAGTCCAGCTTGCTGCTCAGCAGTGCAGAAGTCTGTAGTGGTTACTGCAAATATTTTAATAAGAGGCCAAAGACCAACCTCAGTCACAGTTCTGCCCTTGGACATCCCGCATGCCACTTCAGGTCCCAGCCTGCGAGGCCTCTGCCACTTTAGGACAAGCGCTGTGCACTCACATGCCCCGTAGCAACATGTAAGGATCTTGGGACCATAAGTACAAAGTAGTGCTGGTGAATACCAAGTGGAGAAGGAATCTCCGGCCTCGCTAACCAGGGAGTCCCTCCATGCAAAGGGGCAGAGTATCTCCACTAGAAGGCAAATCACGTCTTCACAAACTCCACATCCTCAGTGGACCTAATCCTGTTCCAAGCAGAAGAGCACTTCCAACTCATTCATCTGAGGATCTAAACCCACCCTGCGCTTCAGGCCTTGTGTAACAAGGTTAGAAATGCTGTGTTAGTTCCCATGCAAAGGTAGATGTGCCAGTTACATGTGAGCAGATTACTCACGACTCTGCAAGCTCAGCTCTCTCTTCAGTACGTTCCAGATCTCCTTCTATGATCACCAGTTTCCGAGCCACCTGGAAGGGAGAATCAGAGTTAAGAGGAAGGAAGATGATTCTGTTCTTGTAGGCTGTGCAAGGCAGTAAAGGGAATGCCTGCAGGCATCACTGGAGCTGCCAGAGTCTTTTGGGTAAGGGGAGCCCTGAGATAGCTCTGCTGAGAGCCAGGCTCTCTCCCAGGTTTGCTGAGGAAAGCCCTGTCAGCAGCAGGAAGAGGAGCCATCTCTCCTGGCCAGGGTCAACTGTACTAGAGTATCCAAGGGTCTCACCTCCTCATACTTCCTGTCTGCCTCCTCTGCAATGTGCTTGGCTTCCTTGAGCTGGATCTCCTGCAGTTCCATCTTCTCCTCATCCTTCAGAGCTCTGTTTTCAATGACTTTCATGCCTCTGCCAAAAAGAAAGCACAGGGAGAGGAGATGTATAAAACAATCCTGTACAAGCCTCCAGCGTAATGACTTTCAGAGCATTAACAGTGCCCCCGCAGGACCACATTGCTTCCTTATGAGCCACCACACCTCTGAGTGCAGAGGGTTGCACAGGAAGGCAGGCACCACTGGGCTGATGCAAATACAGCAACCTTGATTGCTCAGAATTAACTGTTCCTTGGTGCATTACTCCAGTAGCTCACTGGGCTCCTGGACCAAGAGAAATGTGGTACTGCCAAGAAGAACAAGCCAGGCTGTCTTAGGGACTCCACACAGCTGAGCCAAGCACTTTCCAGGCTGGAATGCAGGAAGAGCCAAGTCTGTCTTTATGGCAGGACATCAGCTGGGTCAGGCTGCTCACTTCAGCATGTGCATCGATGAAGCACATCAGCCAACTGGAAGTGGACCGCTCCCCTCTTGAATCACACTGCCAGGTCAGGGGACATCTGCCAGAAGGGAGTATGCTGGCAGAGCCAGCAGGAAGAGAGGCTTCCCCACCAGCAGTCACCTTTACAAGTCAACAGCGTCCCAGAACTCACTTATTTCTCCTCCCTTGGAGGCAGGGATGCATAGTAGCACACATTCCACACAACACTTACTCCCCCCTTAGCCTCAGATTCCAAGATACTCACTCAAGGCCAACAGCATTGTTTTAGTTGCTCTGCATAAGTGGGCACCAACTCCCACACCCAGCCTTGATGTGGTGTCTACTTCCCACCCTCTAGGAAGCCCAAGAGGTTGATGGCACCGGGTCCTCAGTCAGGAACACATCAGAGATGTTTGATGGAGTGAGAGCAGCAGCCCTTGCTCACCTTTCACTTTCATCTGCAGCCTTCTCTGCCTCTTCCAGCTTCTGCAGAGCTGTGGCAAGGCGCTCCTGGGCTCGGTCTAACTCTTCTTCTACCAGCTGGATACGGCGATTCAAAGATGCCACTTCTGCCTCAGCCTAGAGGGAGCAGATGAGGGTGACTCAGTCTGTGGCAGGTTTAGCAGTCTGTGCAGGGCAGCTGAAGTCTGCCTTCAGGTCAGCGGCAGCACATGGGAAGCCAAAACAAAGCCAGAGTGCTTTATCCACTTTCTTACAGAGGCTGCACTCCCATACGCTTGCACACACGTTAAGCTTCATGACATTTCACACACACATGCTTTGTCCATGCAGCAGTCTTCCTGCAGGTTTCTCGCCTGTCAGCTTGAGCTGACATGACAGTTTAAGCCATAAACACTAAGTACATGACTTACGCTAATGGGCCTTCTCTGCAGCTGCTGTAATCCTGCCAGGCCATCAATCACAGTCCTATTTATCCACCACACCAGAGCTCTGACAGCTACCATTTAGCACAAAGTCAGTTTACTCATGTGATCTGGACATGAGCATTGCTTGAAACAAGCCCTTCTCATCAGCAACATGAGAAAGATTAACAGCTTCAGGTTCAGAGGTCTGCCAAGCTGTGTCAGGGTGCTGGCAGGCTAGGCTTTCTACAGCGCTGCCATGACCTGGGGCAGCAGCAGGGCTCAGCCGATTGCTGTAGTGCCCACAAGCCCAGCGGCTCAAGTCTGGAGAGCCAGCTATGCTCTAGGCTTTCTTCCTCCCAGTAATTCACTAATAACCTAGAGAAAGACCAAAAGCCTCATCCAGTCTTGAGGCAGCCACCTCAGTTCAGTCATACATGCCAGGAGCTGGTGAAATTGCCAAGAGCCCGCAGGCGCCACGCATTTGCCAGAAGCATGACCACAAAAGTGACCGAGGCTTTAATGAATCAGCAGAGATCAGAAGCCATCACACCCCCTCCAGCCAGGCCTGTTACAGAGGCACTGCTATCCCACCACTGCTAGACCACGAGGCATCTGCTTATCAGCCCAATCTGCATCAACCCTGACCAGAGCCTGGGGGGAAGCCTAGACATTTTGGGGATGCTAACACCCCACCTGAGCCACCCTGAGGGAACCCAGAATCCTGCTCTCCAGCACGATTACTGCACTGGTACAAAGATGGACAGGGCTGCAGCCATTTCAGGGCAGCACTGTGATCTTCTACAGAGACCTATGCACAGGCACATGCCAGGCATATATGAAATATCCCAGCTACTTGTAACAAAGCAGCCTGCAAGGACATGCTGCTTCTAACCATGCCCAAAGAGGGAGGAGCAGAGCGATGAAAGAAGCCAGTGTTAGAGCAGGGCCCAACACAAATCACCTTCAGTTCCCAGGAGCAGCTGTCCGAGCTCTCCCCCCTGCCCCCCCTGCCCCGGTTGGCAGCAAGGTGCTCGGCGGCGCCCCCACTCCCGCCCCGCCCCCCCCCAGCATGTTTCAAGACCAGGTTGTGAGAACACAGGTTGAAGAGGAGCTCCCACGCTGGCATGCCCTGCTCTTCACCAGGGAAGCCCGCAACACTCTGATGCTCAAACAAGGCAGTGCTGCAGCAGGCTGCCCCAGAGCCAGCCTTGCCAGCATGTTCCTCCAGAGGAGGAAGTGGTCTGCTCGAAGAGGAACAAAATGATACATTAAACAGAACTGGGAAGGAGACTGCTTGACACACGTCTTTTGCCTATTAAAGAGGCAACAAGCTGTCAAGGTGGAGAGCCTCCTCCTTCTCCCAGGGGACCAAGACACACCAGCACAGCAAGCCTCTGTTTCCTGACCTCCTGAACCACATCATCTAGCCCTGACTTCCTGCAGACAGCCTTAACCCACCCGAAAAAAACACCCTTGCATTTAAGGAACTGCCTCTCTCCGTCTGCAGAAGGGTCCTTACACCTCCCTTTTTGCTTCTCCTCATGGGATACAGCTGAAGCCATCAGGCTTCCCCAGAGCATGGGGGTAACACTTCCAGGCAGCCCCACTGCTGAGCAGCACATTCCCATTACTCCGTGCCTCCTTCAGGAAGACAGCCCTGAGTCAGGGAGCTACCGGGAGCCCTGTAAGCGAAGGACAGAGCTCGGCTCAGCCTTCGACGCTCACCATCGCTTCTCCAGGCCACAGAGATCTAACAGTAACATTCCTCAGGACCCAAGGGCCAGGCCACAGGGCGAGTACAAGACACCACTACACTGGGAGCACTAGTTCTCTTCCCTATCACAAGGCTCCAGCAAGCTGGGAAAAACACACACGTTCCCATGACAACACCGCTATTGCAAGAGAATTCCTTATGTGGCTGCAAAGAAAGAGCCCAGATGAGGTCTGGGAGTGGCCTCGTCCCACTGCACAGCAGAAGCTTCTGCCATCAGCCTCAGTAGCAAAGCCCAATCAGTCCCACAGCAGCAGCACCACACCACTCATCACAGACATAAGACCTGGGCACTGTGGGGGGAAAAGCCTCAGCTTCATGTTTTGAACAGACTCATCAGCAAAGTCACTGCACAAATTTGCAGAGAGCCATGCTCAGATCTGCGACAGTCACCCTTGAGGACCTGCTCTGTGTCACCCTGTCTGCCATTCCCACAATATCGCCAGCCTTGCCTGCCTCCCCAGCCTGACAGAGCTGTCAGAGCGGGCACTCGCCAGCTCAGATTCTGCCATGGTTGCCCCTTCCTTCCCTCCAAGCGATCCCAGCCCAGTCCCTGCCTGCCCCCAACACGCTCTCACAAGGCTGCCAGTCTTGGGGGCTGCCTGCCCCAGGCAGCAGAGATCCCTGCTCGCTGGGATTTGGGCAGGATGCAGAGCCTGGGGAGTTTTCCACTCAGCTCCTGCATCGGCAGCATCACGAGTGAGATCACTTCCATTTTATCAGTACATGCCAAAGCTACTCACACCTTTGTGCTTGCAACACTGGGCCAGACAAGATGGCCGGGTTCCTCCCTTCCTCTCCAGCAGCTCGGAGCGAGCAGACAGCCAGGGAACCCGACCGGGGACCGGGCGCCCTCCCCATCAGCGTCCGGTGCTCCCACCAGCCGCTTTCAGCTCCGGGCTGGCTCAGGAGACCGGTAACGATGAAAGAGCAATCCGCCGGCTCCCTCCAGCTCCAGTCACTCCTCAGCACCGGCCGAGGCACCACGGCCGGGGTCCAGGGGACCCAGTGAGAGCCTCCGCCGCTACCACGGGACACGCGGCGGGGAGGGACCCCGGCCCCAACAGACGCCAGGGCGAGCGGCGCGGAGCCCGCATCGCTGCGAGCTAAGGCCACGCAGGAACGCGCAGACCCGGGCCGGGATCACACCGATGTTCCCGCAGCCCCGGGCCCCGCGGCGCTGTCCGGAGCGGCCCTCGACACAGCCAGACCCGCGCGAGCGCCGCCCGCCCCAGCTCTACCCCCCACCCCCGGGTGGTCGGCACGGCCGGCTGCGGGGTACCCCCTCCCCATGGGGCCGCCGGCGGCGGGGCCGACCCACACGGCAGCCCGGCCCGCGGCACCGGCGATACCTGCTCGCGGTTGCGGCGCTCGGCCTCCACCTCCCGCTGCAGGCGGTCGGCCCGCTCCTCGGCGTCATCCGCCTGCTGCTGCAGCACCTGGATCTTGCGCTTCACCGCCTCGATGGTGGTGGCCCCCGCCATCCTATCCTATCCTATCCTATCCTCTCCTCTCCTCTCCTCTCCTCCCGTCCCGTCCCGTCCCGTCCCGTCCCGTCCCGCGGATCCGCGCTGCGCCGGCCCCGCCCTGAAATACCGGAACCCGCCGCCCCGGCCCCACCGCCCGGGAAGTGAACGTCACTTCCCCCCGCCCGCGTTGCCGTGGAGACGGAGAGCAACCGCCCTGCCTGGGGACACCGGGGCGGCCCAGGCGGGAGCGGGGGTACCGGGACCTGCCTCACGGTGGGCTGGGTACGCTGGTGCCTGCCCCACAGGGGCCCGAGGGCCTGGGCCTTGCCCCCACACAGTCCTGGGAGCCTGCCCCACATGGGCCTTCGCGTTCTGCCCCACGTCGAGGCACGTACCCCTCGCGGTCTGGCGGCTGTGCGGCCCCGGGAGCGCCATGGGGCTGGGGCAGCCCCGGGGCCGCCCTGTCCCTCAGCCCCGCGGGCCTTATACGGGCACTGCCGGGCCGCTGCATTCCCGGGGGCTGAGCTCATGTACCGCCTCTCCCCACACACGTTCCTGCCCTGACGAGCCCCCGCAGCCCTGCGGCAGATCACGCTTCCCTCCTTCCTCCCCCGGAACGGGGCTCTGGCGTTTGCTGGCACTGCCGAGCTGCAGTGCTGAGCACTGGTGCCAGGCTCCCTCTCCACAAACCCACTGTTGCGACAGCTTTAGCTGTCTCCGGTCTCAGTTGGGGCAGAAAACGCTGCCGAGAGCGGCATTCCTCTGTGCGGCGAGGGTCACGGAGACCCCTTAGAGCTCAATAAAAACACAACCAAGACCTGTCACTGCCCTCACTCACCACGAAGCCCATTTGGCAGCGCTTCGGGCACATGAATAGAAGGAAAAGGGGCACTGGGCTGCTGCCGCCCCTGTGCCACTTCCTAAAAACCTTGGCAGTCAGGCAGGCACGTGCCCCAGGGTTGCATCTGCCAGGGCAGAGAGGGCTGGCATGCACTTGGCCAGCCAAATGGCTTGGCGTGTCCCCCAGAGATGAGCTGGCAACCAAAAGGGCCTGACCCTGTGCGCTCCTGCTGGTTGGAAGGAGCTGGGATACAGCTCTGCACATCCAATGCTCTGGGGTGCAAAATCCGTCCTCCCACCGCTCTGCTTCCCCAAGCCAGCGTGAAACCAGGGGAGCCCCGAGAGCCACCCTAGGAGATGGTGGCCAGAAAAAGAGAGCTCCAAATGCACAGAAAAGGATTAACAAGTCGCGAAGCGAGTGGGGATGTGGTCCTCAGCGATGTGGTGTGACAGCAGGGAGACTGTGAAAATGCCAGCAGGGAGCGAAGGGAGGGAAGAAGCATGCAAGGGAGGGAAGAAGCATGCGAGGGAGGGAAAGGGCTCCCCAGAGCTCTGCAACGCCGTGCTTGGAACGTGCTGAGCTCCAGTGCAGGGCCGGCGCTGCCGGCACACTCAGCTGGGGCTGGGACAGGAAACCACAAGCAAAGCCACGGGGTTGATGAACTGCTCAGTGCTCAGGGAGAGCTCGGGAGTTCCTGATTACACCCTGGACCCCAGCTCAAAGCCAGGACGTGCTGGCAAGAGCCAGCCCAGGCGCTGTGCCGGGGCTTGGAGCGCTTCCCCATGGCCCGGTGTCAGTGGTGTAGCAGAAGGGGAAGGCTCCTGCCTCTGGGCCGGACATCAGAACTGGGCTCGTTGAGGAACTGAGGACTTTCTCCTGGCTCCCACACACTGACACTCGACCCCTGAGACATCGCAGCCCCATGGGGTGGCAGCCCCTCTGGCTGCCAGGTCCCGGCAGGTGATGAGTGGGGCCACACGCCGTGCCACGTGATGGCTGGGAGAGCGGCCGGCCAGTGAAACCCTGCACCGCTCATGCCATTGTTTTCCTGGAAACAGCAGCCAACAATAGCCGGGCTGTGCAGCTGTCACCCTGCCCACGCAGCCTCCGCCTGCCTGGGGAGACAAGGGCTCCCTCCTCCTCTGGAGGTTGGCTCCTCTGCTAGCAACTGTGACTCGGAGCTTCCTGGGGAGACGCGCGGACCCCGAGTCCTGCGCTTGAGGGACTGCTGGCTGCCACCAGCTGCTGTCACTCTGCCCTCAGCTTGGAGTCCCCATGTCCTGCTTCAGGGGTCCTGGCTGCCAAGCGTGCTCCGTCCCTGCTCCCAGGCTACCCAGGACATCCTTGCCCAAGAAGAATCTGGGACCAGCCCCTGCCAGCATCCCTCTGTCCCCTGCATGGCCATGGGTGGCCCCCCAGGGTGTGTCCTTTCTGGGGTCACTCTCTGCTCCCAGACACACATACAGCTTTGCCAGGAGTGCACCAAGACTGACAGGAACCTTCCTGCATCCCCAAGGCTGCAGAGAAGGGCTTGCAGTCCCACCAGGAGGGCGACAAGGGGAGGGCAGCCAACCCAGCTCCCATCCTGCATCCCATACATACGTCTGCTGCCTTCTTCTCTGCCAGCTCCAACTTCTCCTGGGCGTCTTTCAGGGCCTCGGAGTATTTGTCCAGCTCATCCTCCGTCCCCTTCAGCTTCTTCTGCATGGCGGCAAGCTCGTCCTCCAGCTGGAAGGGCAGCAGCAGTCACTGCAGGTGGACACCCCTCTGGACCCCCGCACGGCAGGAGAGCCCTGCCTACCCCATCCCAGGCTCAGCTCTGCCCCACGGCATCCCTCCTGACCCATCCCGGGAACAGCTCTGCCCCACAGTGTCCATCTCTGTCCCACATGCCACTAGCTGGCAGGGGCTGAGCCCTGGGCAGCTCTCAGGATGCCCCCGAGCTGTGGGACAGTGGCAGGTCTCACACCCTTTTACCCCTTGCCACAGTCTGTGTTGGGTCTGGGCTCAGCGTGGTCCAGCACGGGGAGAAGCCATCCCCCCAAACATTCCCGGACTGGGGGCTTCTGCTGCCCCCCCTACCTGCTTGCTCCGCTCCTCTGCCTGCTTCTGCTCAGCCTCTGCCTGCTCTGCCCGGTCCAGGGCATTCTCCTTGTCCAGCTTCAGCATCTGCATCTTCTTCTTTATGGCCTCCATCCTCGGTGGGACACGGGCGCTGGCGGCGGGGCAGTGGGCAGCAGGACAGGCAAGGGGCAGGCAGAGCAGCAGTGCTGCCTGCCACCCCGCTGCCTGGTTTATCAACTCTGCCCTGCCGGCTGGTGCAGGGGCTTTGCCTTTCTTGGGCCGAGCTGCCTCCCCACCTTCCCAAAAAGTCTGTGCTAAGGACCCATTGTCTGCCCTGGGGGGGTCCAGGCGGCCACAGCCTTATTTGGGCTCATGAGGACAGCTGGGGCAGTTATAAAAAGCAGCAGCAGGTCTGCGAGCGGGGGGTCTCACATTGTCCTGGCTGCCCACCCACCCCATGCAATGGGACACCCTGGCCAGCATCACAGGGACACCATGCTCCCACTCGGCACTCCCTCGGGACATGCTCGGGACATTGAGCTGGGTCCATGCGGCACTGGCAGCGAAGCGCCCCCGGGTTGCACCCCACCAGGCTTGGGATGTTTTGGTGGCCCCCGGGCTGACATTTACCCGTGCCCGGGGGCGGCATGGAAAAGGGCAAGCTCAGCCCGGTGCTATTTTAAGAGCAGGGGCTTAGCAGCAGCCCCTGGCCCGAATTATTTGGCACAGCAGGGAGCAGCGGGGGGAGCCAAGCCTGACACCCAGAGAGGAGCCCCCAGGGAGTCCGCTGAGCCCTGAGTCTGGCTCCAGCCGCGCTGGTGCTTGGTGGCAAGGCAGAAGATGCTGTTGGCAGCCGGAGGAGCAAATTCCCCAGGCACAGAGAGGAATTCTCAGGGAGAGCGGTGGCACTTCCTACACAGCCAGGGGATTAGCAGCCTCCTCGCACCAGCTCCAAGGTCCCATTGGCCCTGCGACCCAGGTCGGGATCTCCCACGGGGGAGACCCACTGCTCCCATCCAGGGACAGATTTTGGGGGCTGAGGGGGTCAGCACCCAGGGACCCAGAAGACGGAGACCAACCCCGGTGGCAGCTCCCCGCTCCCCAAGCAGGGCAGCAGAAGGGATGGTGCCCACAAAGGGCCCCAAGCAGCCACTGCACCTCCATGCCCTGGTAGCCATAAATAACCCCATGCACCGGGGCAGTGGAGCCAGTGGTAGGCACAGGGCCACGTGCCTTTGTCCTGGGATCATCCCAGGCGTGAGCGGGAGGACAGGTGTTGAGCACTGACCATGCCACCATCCCAAATCTCCGCCAGCCCCTAGCAATGGCAGCTCCCAGCTCCTTCTCCCCAGCCCCGCAGAGACAGGCGTGTGGTGTGGGCAGATGGGTTTTACTGCAGCAGCGAGAGGGCAGGCAGGGAGTGCGGGAAGGGGCACGGACCCTCCGTGCTCCCCCCTGCCCGCAGGAGGTAGCCAGCAGCATCTCACCGGGTCGGCGCTGGGTGTCCCTGGCGCTGTAAGAATATGTTTGATATTTAGTTGGTTTTCCAATAAAACAACCTAATATCAAACATATCAGACAGAGGCAGGGGCAGGCGAAGGCAGACAGGATGCGGGGCTCAGCTTCCTGCAAGAGAAGGAGAGAAGGAGAGGTGGAGAGCTGGAGGTGGGGATTAACTCCTCGCTGTTTGCCTGAGCAGGACTCCCCAGGGCACCACGCTGGCAGCACCCCGGCCTCGCCTCAGCGTCTGGAGGCTGCCTGGGCAGCTGCATCGGCATTGGGGTGCTCTGGTATCCGGTGCCCGAGCAGGAAGCATCCTGCAGCGGGGACGAAGCTGGAGCAGGGCAGTGCAGGCACAGTCACATGGCATGGCATGGCATTGCAGGCCATGGCAGGCCATGGCACACCATGGCACAGCATGACATGGACTGGCACATCATGGCATGGCACGGCACGGCACAGCAGGCAGTGCTGCCCACCTGTCCCTGCACACCCGGGGCCAAGGGGACCCTATATCCGTCACTGCCTTACCTGGGCTGGCTTGGGGGGCTCCTCAGCGGTCTGGCTCAGGGGCCGCCCAGCCGCCGTTTATAACTGCGCTCAGCTGCACCCGGCGGGGGGACGCGGCCAGCGAGCACCCTGGCCCTGCGCACATGGCCTCATTCCCATTAATTACCACCCATCGACATCCCCCTGCCCCTCGGTGGACCCCCGCGCCCTTGCCGCTGAGCGCTGCCGGTCGATATGGGTCGATGGCCCTGCACCGCCTGCTCCTGCCCCCAGTCACACTCCACCGTCATTAGCAGGGTCATCAATACCGGGTAGCTGGCCCCGTCCCAGCAGGCTCTGCGCCACTGAGGGGCTGCGCATGACCCTGCCCAAGGACGAGCCCCGGCAGGGCTGTGCCCCACGTCCCCTCCTCCTGTGTCCCTATCCCCGCACTTTGGGGAGCCCCTGGGATCCCCTGTCCACAGGAGCATTCCCTCCGTGAGGCGGCCAGAGGAGGCAACTGCCTGTCACCCTGACCCATCCCTCATGTGGAGGCACAGGTGGGTGAAAAAGGCAGGACCCCTGACCTGCTCTGGGGTGGCTGTTGGGACCTGGCTGGCAGCATCCAGCCTTGAGGACACATGGGGTCTCGAGGTGCTGGGGGCATGCGTCTCCCCACACCATGCCAGTGATTCGCTGCAGCGGGACACACCAACCTTGGGAACAGCACTGGGGGCTCTGTGGGGGCCCAAACTTTGAGGGACCAGTGTGGCAGGACACGGGGCAGCCAGAGCCCCGAGTGCCACAGGGGGATGGGGGCACAGACCCTGCCCTGCTCCCTTCCCTGCCTGGGCTGGGTGACCAGGGGCTCCAGCCCCACGGGGGTGGCAGCGGGGCGGCAGGGCCACATGGGGAGGGTAGCAGCAGGGATGGCAGGGACACACGTGGCAGCAGCACGGTGCCCGGAGCTGGGTGGGGACACGCATGCAGCAGTGGCTGATGTGATGCAACCTGACAGCCGAGCTAATGAAGGGCCGTGGGCAGGGGGTGCCAGCCTGGCGGCCCCCAGCCCTGTCAATAAGCAGACCCAGGGCAGGCACTGATGGGCCCTGGGGCTGGGAGACACCAAGGTCAGGCACAGGCAGCAGGGATGGGAGGCAGGGGACATGGCCCTGAGTCGGGGAGCCAACAGTGGTTCAGGGGTGCCCAGATGGTGAGTGGGGCCAGGGAGCGTCGCACCCAGCCCAGCTGGGCTCCCCTCTTGCTGCTGCAGAGTTGTGCAGCACAGCCAGGAGCACCGTGCCACAGGAGACAGGAGCGTGTAGCCAACACCAGCATGGTACAGGCAGGACCCAGCCGCAGAGCATGCAGGGCTAGTGGAGGCACACTGGCCGTGCTGCCACCTCCTGGTGTGGCCATAGCCGGGACCGGATGTGCAGCATCTGGCACGTGTAGGTTTGTGGGCAACGTTGCCAGATCCCAGCTGCAGGGATTGTGCTGGGCTGCATCTTCCCTCCACCTCTGCCCAGGACTGTCCCATGTCCTTGCATGCAGCAGACACAGATCTGTCTTGCTCAACATGTTTTATTCTTGGCCAGGAAGCTGGGCGATGCCTGGCATGTGCTGAGCCCACCAGGTCAGGCACTCATAGCCGTTCCATATAGAAGGCCTTCCCAAGCTGGTGCAGCTCCTGCTGTTGCTGCTGGCGCTCATCCTGGAGGAGCCGGTGCAAGGCAGCTCGGCGGACCTGCTGGGCACAGGAGCTGGTGCTGAACGCCCCATCCCTGTGGCTTGCCAGCACTGAGAGACATCGTCCCCCAGGATGTGGTACTGGAACAGGATGAGGAGGGCACCCGACCCTGGCAGCACAGGGGTCGGTGCACCCGGCCGCGCGCAACCCATATGTGGCCTCACCATTGTCTGCTCCTGGAAGGCGAGGTGCAGCTCCAATTCCACGCTCTGCTGCAGCGCCCTGCAGGCCATGGCCCAGATCCTCTCCCAGCACTGCGGGTGTCCCCCAGCCACCTGCCCACAGCTGTGGGGACATGGGGTGGGCGGGACAGGGCACTGGGGGAACACCAGCGCCTGCCACCCCGCCCCAGCCCACCCACAGGGCTGAGCCCCAGCTCACCCCATGTGAGGGCTCCCCCTCGCCTGCTGCCCCCCAGCACAGGGGGTTCAGACCCTGGAGCTCCCTTTGCCAGCTCTACCTCTCTAGCAGCCTTCCGCAGGCACTCCCCTTTGCCAAGACCTGCAACCGAAGCAACACATTTGGGGGTCCACGGTTTAACCCGCACAAGGGGGATGCTGTCCCCAGCTGCTCCCAGGAGCCCCAGAACAGCCACCTTCCCAGTCCCTGCCCCATCCCACCTTCTCCTGCCGGAGCGAGGGGGTCGGGCTGCTTGCCACTGCCATGGCCAGTTCCACAGGGACCCCACAACCACCCCCTGCACCAGCCATTTCGTTAACAGTATCCCTGTTACCATGGCAGCAGCACAGGGACAGACACAGCCCTGGATCTAGCAGGGAAGGGCTCCCTGCAGTCAGAGGCCAACAACATGCATCCTGCTTGGGGTTAACTGTCATTTTATTAAAGAGCAGTTAAAAAGAGTGCAGAAGCCCAGGCGAGGCGCAGGGGTCCCCGCCCCACATGGTACACGCTGCGGTGACTAGTGAGCAGCGGGCACTGCCATCGGCCTGGCAGGACACAGACATCAAGTTGGGGCTGCGAGCTTTTGCCCCCGGGGGCTTGGCAGCCGCTGGCACACGAGGCGCTGGTGAGAGTGGGAGGAAACACCCCCTTGGCAGGACAGACAGGACGTTCAAAGCTGGTATTTGTCTGCCCAAGACGTCCCCAAATGCCCAGTTGCAGGAGAAAGAATAGAAACTGCAGCCCAAAGAGGCACCTCAGCCACAGTGGCTGAGAACTGGCCACCAAACTATTTACACTCCGTCCAGGCACCCTGGTGCATGGCCTGGGCACACAGGCAGGCTGGGCATGCCTGGCTGAGAGTGGCAGGCAGCGATGGTGCCACAGGGAGAAGAGCATTCACCCTTTGGAAAGAAAGATGAGCAGCTTCAGAGCCCGAGACCCACACAGGCAGGACGGACAAACAGCATCAGCCCCTGCTGGCCACCACAGGGAAAGAGGATAGGTGGATGAGAGCGCTGGCTGGGATCCATGTCTTTTATAAATAAGCTAAAGCTGATCAGTTTATTCACAGGGCCAGGGCTCTGTTGCCAGATTCAAAGCCTCAAGCCTGAAGCATGTCCCAGGCCTGCCACAGAGAAGACTGCATGGGCCGATCCCCTCCAGGTTCAGCAGACGGACGTGCTGCTTTGAAACAGGCTCCTGGCAAGGGCCAAGCTCCACCAGCCAAATGGGACGGAGCCTCCACCAAGCGATGATCTCCAACATCGTGCAAAAGGGAGACCCGAGAGCGCAGCTACCTCCTCCCAACGCTGCCTGCATGGCGAACTGCGGCCAAAACCCGCCCAGGACACCAGCCGCACCCAGCAAGGGGCTCTGCTCGTGGCAGGTCCCTGGAGCAGTGCTCCCTGCACAGCTCACAGGGTGCTCTCCAGCGTGTTGTAGTTGTCCTTGAAGCTCTTCAGCTCCAGGAAGTGTTTGGCACGTTTGCTCTTCTGGTTGGAAGGCAGGTAGGTGACCTGGATGGTGGCGGGGTTGGAGACTTCGGGGGAGAGGGTGAGGTCCTTCGCTGCTGACTGGTGCTGCCGCTGGCTGCTGCCTCCCCGGGCCTTGGTCCTGCAGGGAGAGGAGAGGCACCATCACAGCTGCTGCCCTACCCAGAGGAGCCGCTCGACCATTGCGTCCATCTGGCTGACATGAGGCAGATCTGCCCTCAGGATGACAGCGCTCACTGTGGTTTTGAAAACCAAGGCTGGCGCTTCTGCGGGTGCCAGGCCTGGAGCCCACGTGAGGTCCCTGGCTCAAAGCGGCCAGTGCAAGCAGGAACGTGGACTGTCACCAAGTAACAAACCCAAAAATGCTTTAACAGATGGGCTGCAAAGAGTAAGTAAACCTGGAAGGAGGGACAGGCATAAACAGCCCATGTCTGAGGCTGGGTTTTGCCCCAAAACCCGTCTCTGTTCACACCTCCACGGTGGGCTGCTGGAGCCCAAGAAGCTACCACCGCACCCCAGCTACACACCCAGGCAGTAACACTTACAAGTTTGCCAGCTCGTTCAGAGCATCCTGGTACTTCAGATATTCTGGTTTCCCAAAGACCTGGACACAAACCGAAAAGACTGTGGATAACCCAGATGAGGTTACAATGCAACCTCAGTCCAGCCGTCAGACTGGAGCGCAGCAACAGCCCCCTGCGCTGCTGCAGAGGCCAGGCAATGCAGCACCAGCACTTACCCCAGTGCCGTAGCGGGCACTCTCATACCCATCCAGCAAGGTGTCAATCAAGGCTTTGCGGATGCCTTTGAATGAGGTGCTGGAATTCCGCAGTTCCAGCAGGTAGGCACAGAAGTTCTTCCCTATTAAAGACTTCGGGTACCGGCCCTCTGCATGAAATGGGATTTCTGGAAAATAAAAAGGCACAAAATAACCGGCTGAAGCACAGGTAAAAATACTTGTATTCACATACAGACAATGTCAGAAGTTGGTGGCTAATTAAACTTCCCACATCTGCTCTCCATTTGCTGACTGCTCCCAACAGGTGAGTAAAGCCAACCCTCAGGCTGCTAACCTTGGATGGGATAAGTGACTGCTAATCCCAAATGAGGACCTTGAGCCTTATCACGAGGCTGCTGGCCAATGCACCACACCCTTATTTCCTCCACACACAGTCTATCTCCACTCTACCCCTCCCACTCCTGCCCTGAGCGCCCTTACCAGATGTTCTGATCGCATCCAGCGCCTTCATCCTGTACAGGTAATTATAGCATCCTGGCAAAGAGAAAACCCAAACTGAAAGCTCTGCAAAACTTGGCAGCAGGAGGGAGGTGGGGAAAGCAGATAGGAGCAGAGTGCAGAGACACCATCTCATGTCGGCTCGCCAAACAGGACATTGCAATGGGACAGCCAACAAGAGAGGGCAGAGACACAACTTGGCCCCAGGGGAATGACCTGCTGTAGCAGGACAAGCACTGGACGGTGATTCCGGTGGCCTCTGACTGACATGCAGCAAGAGAGGGTACCTTGTGTCTCCAGCTGCAGAAGCCTGCTGTCGTCCTCAGCTAACAGCCGGGGCTCATACTTGATGTCTTGCACCCTCGACAGTCTAATGTCGATTTCTTCCTTTAAATCCTGCACAGCGCGAAAAAAAACCCACCTGTTTACAGAGCACTCACTTTGTTTGTGGGATCGCAAGCATGATAACAGTCAAGTCCTGGGGCCCCTCTGAAACAAACCTGCTCCCTCTCCAACCACCCATCACCACACTGAGGTGGCAGCTCCTGGAAACATCCGATTTTGAAGCAGACCCTGCCTGCCCCTCCAGGCACAGATGGGTCCATGGGCACAGGGGAGGGAGGGCACATCCCCACCGCAGGGTTGCATGCACCCACCTTGGGCGCATGCTGTCCAACAGGCACGTGGGGGCCACGGCGGGACTTCATGGCGAAGCGCATGATCTGGCGTTTCACAAAGATGAACAGCAGCACGAAGACCTGGACCACAGCAGGGACAGGGGTCAAGCACGTTGAGCTGCACCCCAGGGGGTCTCTCAGCCAACCTGGGCTCAGCCCCACTGACACCCTATTCCCAACTCTGCAGGCACTCCAGGCCAAGCAACCACAGGGCCCCACACACCCTCTCTAAACCGGCAAGCACAGGGGTCCCTGTTCAGCCCATCAGGAGCACCATGAACACCCGGGGCGGCCCAACAAACAGCCCAGCCTCCACAGAGACTCCTACTCACGTCCTCTCCCTGCCCCACAGATGCCAGGACCCCACAGGCACTCCAGCCCAGCCCCGTGAAGGCCCCGAGTCCAGCTCGACGGCAGCTCCCCACCGACATGTCCCACTAGAGCTTTACGGACACCTCGGGCCCGGCCTCACAGGGGCCCCACGAACATCCCAGGATCGGCCTTACAGGGGCCCCGGCCCCGGTTCCACGGGGGCCCGGGCCCCACGGACACGTCAGGCCCGTCCCCCCGGGCCGCCCCGCGCCCGCCCGGCTCACCAGGCTGCCGTAGGCCATCACCAGCACCACGTTGACCCCGGAGAGCCAGTTGCTGCCGGCCCCCGCCATCCCCTACCCGGCCCGGGGGCGCACAACATGGCGGCCGCCGAAGCCGCTCCGCGCCCCCGCCACGTGACAGAGAGCGAAGGCACTCTCACGTGACGCGGCGCCGCGTCACACGCGCGGGCCGCCAGGAGAGCGCCCCTCCCCACCCCTCGCGCTCGTCACGTGGGTGAAGCCGGGCTGGCCCTGCCCCCGCGCCCTCTTCACGTGATGGGGGCGGGTGCCGCTGGTAGTTGTCAGTGTGGTGAGACCCAGGTAAAGTTGGCTGCGCGGAGGCGGCGGCGGCTCCGGTAACTGCGCGCGGCCCCTTTAAATCCCGCCCCCCCCCCCCCCCCCCCCGCTACTACCGCGCGCCCCTCGGCCCTCCCGGCCCCGCTATCGCCCTCCCGGTACCGTCGCGCCGCTCCGGGGGCGGCCGCCGCGCCCCGCCGCCGGGCCCCGCGCGGCCTAGTGGGCCGGCCGCAGCCGGAGACTGGCGTAGCGCGCCGCCGCCGCAGGTGAGGGCGGGCGGACGGAGCTGGAGGCTGGAGGAGGAGGGAGAGGAATGGCGGCCGCGGCCATGAGGGCGGAAGCGGCCCGCGCTCGCCCGCCTCCCGGGTGCGGGCCCGGCCTGGCGCCGCGCCGCCGTGGGGGCTCCCGCCCGGCGCCGCGGGCGCTCTCCGCCCCGCTCCGGTTCCCTCCGGCTGTTCGCCCCCATTGTGTGCCGTGGGTTGGGCCGCCGGGCCTGCTGGGCCGCGGGACCGGGCGGTTCCGGCCCTGGCGTGTTCCCGGGGCCCGCCCGGCCCCGCCGCTGCCGGCGGTAACAATGGGGGCCGCGCTGCCCCGCTACCGCCGTGCTCTCGGGGCTGTTCGCGTGCGACCGGGCCCGCCTCCGGCACCTTTTCTTAGGCAGCGCCCCGGGGGCCGTTGCCGGCGGCAGCCCCTCGGTGCGGGGCGGGCCTCCACCGCCCGCCTGAAGCTCCCGGGCGATGCCGGTTCGGTGGCCCTTGAGAAGCCCCGGCCCGTGAGCGTGTGGCCCGCTCGAGGCGCCGTGCACGGCGTTTGCCTCCATGCCGGTTTGGGGTGCTCTTCCCGATAAAGCGCTGCACGTCGATGCTGAACTGGGGCCTCTGATAGCGTATGCGGGGGCATCGCCCCAAAATCTCGTACTCTGTGCACACGGGAGTTATTCGGTTTGCAGCCGCGATGGGTTCGCCCCAGAGGAAAACTCATAATGCTGATAAACCAACCCCCCACGTCATGCTCCTTCGGGTGCTTGTTCTGCCCCACGTTGCAGGAAAACCTTTCCAAATGCTTTGCCCTCTGTGGTCCTTTCCTTTGGAGCTTCAGAGTCTTTTGCACGTGTTAATTAAGCTGTGTTGGAGGGGGATGGAAATGCCAATTTTCTGTATTGACAGACAAGGGAAACCAAGGCTGGGATGTGCTGGGACTTGCCCAGCATCAGCCAGCAGGTCTGGCATAGCTGGGGATAGCGTATGTGACCGACAGATCCTTGTTCTAAAACTGTAACTTACCTGAAATTTTTAATAAAATGGACAGTTTGTTATGTTTTTGTATCACCTCTTTTTCTGGAGACTCCGCACTTCGCATTTCGTGTATCTGAGGTTTTCTCCTTTCTAGATGTGGAAGGCGAGTAGCAGAGTAGCCTGCAAAGAAAAAGGGGTAAATGCAGAGTGTGTCACATTTATTTGCAGCTTCTTTGAAGAAAAGATGTTGTAACCTGTAGCTGTGAAGCTGTTTCTTTTCTCTAAATCTTGTATGAATGCATCGCTTTCCTGTTGTTCTGAAATGTAAGCGCTGGTCCGGTTTAATGCTGTTTCTCTGGTGTGGATCAGCCACCGATTTGCTTTGGCTGGAGTCGCCCTTTTTTATTGCATCCCTCATAGTGAATATATATATGGGTTTGCTCTTTTAAAAAAAACAAAACAAAAAAAAACCCACCATGTAAAACGCTTTTGATGAAGATTGTTTTGAACTGGTAAACTCATATTATCATCACTTCTGTGCGGGGCCAGTTCAAGTGTCAGGATAACCAAGATTTGCAGGTAAATGTTGCCTGTGAGCTGTACTGAAGTTACACGACTGAGGAGTAAATTAGCAGCAGCCAAGTCATCTTCCCTCAATGTAGCACATGGGGCGTTGCATGGGGACACCCGCTTACCCAATGGTCTCAGCCGGGTCAGGGCCTGGCTGATATTTCTATAATAGATGTTTTTCTTGTGGGTTTTTTGCATGTTAAAGAAAAAATAATCATGATTTAATCGTGGCAGAAATGCAGCTGGGCAGAGCAGAGCGTGGCAGCTGTTGAACAATGCCCAGCCACGGCACAAAGGTTTGGGGCAGCAGACTGCTGGAACTGTATCCTATTGAAATTGCAGATTAAGTTACTGCAAACGCGCAGGATTGCTTCCCTCTGGGCCTGCAGTTCTGCTGCCAAATTGGTTTAATGTGACAACTTGTTTGTGCGTGAAACACTTAGAACTGGAAGAGACGTAGTGGTGGAGAGCGAAAATAAATACTGTGGGGAAGAAGCCTGCATGGAGCGTGGGAGGGATGGCTCTGTAGCCCAGGAGGCTTTGTCTGCTCTGCCTTGGGTGAAGCCCAGGCTTGGTGCTCTCCCTTAAATCTGCTCAGTGTCACATGCAATTTGGGGGGTCCTGGTGACCAGACAGGTAGCTTGGGATTGTTTCCTGATAAGAAACCTTGGCACTGTATATCTGGAAAACTGTGGTTTTAAGTTGCCGTGAGGCATGGGTAGCTCTGAAGGGCAAACTTGTGAGGTTTTGTGGGAAGCTGCAGGAGCGATTGCACTTGAAAACTTGCCTGCAAAGGAAGGCTAGATGCTGATGGGAGCAGGAGTGGTGGCATGTGCATTGAGCCACGGTGTGGAGGTGACGTTAGGGTTTCCGTGCTCTTGGGTAAAGATCTCCCACCCCAGCTGAGCACTCCGCTTGTGGACTTTAACAAGAGACTCCCCAGTTGTTACCGGGCTGTTTGCTAACACTGCTTCTGAGCTTTCCATGCTTTGCATGCCAGGTCTTGCTCTGTGCTGCCACGTTGGTGTTCGCAAGCAACGTTTCAGATCATGTCCTGCAGGTCAGATTTTCTTGCTCGGGTTTCCTCCCCGCTCTTACGTTCCGTATGTGGCTCCTTCCCCTGTCCCAACCGTCTGCCTGCAGCATCAGCACCTGGAGCAGACCCTGCTGCTTTGGAGGAGGGTGTTGCAGTCTTGTTAACAAAATCAAAAAATATGAAGTTTGCAATTATTGAGATTTCAGGGGCTTGGAAGTAGCAAGTCCTGCCAAGTGCCGTGGGATATGTGTGGCATCCCTTGTGCCTGGGAGACGATAGACAGGGTAAAACTCATCAGTGCTGATCGTATTCTAACCATCTGGGTTGGACTCTTCCCCTGAAGACCAGCGTGAGGTTATAAAACTCCAATTCCTTTGGACACTCCATGGCCTGAGCTCTTGCTGGGTTTTGTTTTAAGAAGTTACCTAACAACGTTACTGGCTGTTATTCCTTGTTGACATCTAGTTCACTTTTTTGGTAGTTTTTTAATCCAGAATACTCAGTTCAAGAAAACTTAATGTTTCCAGTTCTGGGGAATAATTGAAGCAAGCAAAAATGGGCAGTTATACAAGGGCGGTATTTTTTTAAAACAATACCCATAAACATGTAGCACCACTTACTAGTGGAGCATTTTTGCTTCCCCTGCCCTGCTTTGAAGGCAGGAAGGGAGAAGGGGAAGTAGCTGATGTGTCTGAGGCTTTGAGATGTTCTGCTCTCCAAGTGAAGTTTCTTTGGAGCTTTTTTCAAGCATTCCTTGTTCCAGTTGATTGCTGTAGCCTCTTACAGCCCTGGTCATGGCAAATCCTTGCCTGCTCACACACTTGTGTTTTAGCAGCAAGTCATTAAACCCTTTACCCAAAGTACTTCTGCTCCTGGGTCCTGATTGCTCCCACCTGGGTGCAGGTGATGTTTCATTTGGAGCATTCTGCTGTGGTAGTGGTGGAGAAACCTCAAGAAGTACAAGTCTTGGGAGCATGTGGAAATGGTAGAGCGGCCTGCCATGGCTTTGGGGGAAGCAGTGGGGAGGGTGGGGGCCTGCAACGGCTTTGCTGGCTGCCTTGCCCATGCAATCGTTCAGTCTTGTCACTGCCTTTTGTTTTTGGTTTCTAACAGTCTGTTCTCTCTTCTCCCCTGACCCACCACAGAGTTCTACCTTGTAAATACTGTTATTTGTATATACTGTAAATGATGACATCGGTGGGCACTAACCGAGCCCGGGGGAACTGGGAGCAGACACAGACACAGAGCCAGACACAGCACAAGCAGCGGCCGCAGGTAAGGGCAGCGTCCATGGAAACCAGTTAGCTTGGAGGTGGAGACCTGGCACTCCTGCCTGGCCCAGCACTAACAGCTGGGCTTGGCCTAACGAACTTCCTGTGTGCTGCAGGGTGCTGCTTGCAGAGCCAGGTTAATTGGGCGGCCACTGATGGTGGGGTTTCTGCATCGGTGTCTCCAGGCAGGAGCCGGGGCTGAGATTTGGTTTTACTTCTATCTGACCATTCCCTGTTCACTTTAATGAATGCAAGTGGCTGAGAAGCCACCTGCAGTGGGTTCTGGTGTTCTGGTGGTGGTAAGGTCTGCCTCAAAGTGGACATAGTTTAGGTGATTGTCGCTCACCTGGTGCCGTGAGGCCATCCAGCAGTATGTCCCTTTCTTCCAGACTCCCCTCTCTTGCTCCTCTTCTGTCTGACTTTCTCTCTGAAGCTTTCCTCTTTCTGACCCTTGTTTGTGCCTCCTCTTCATCATATTGATTCCTTTCCAGAGATCTCAGGGAAGCGGTATGGCCTTTGGAGGAAGGTTTGTTGGAAATGCGCCACTCTAACTGCGTGCTCTCTCTACATTCAATTTCTTTAGGCTACTGCGGAACAGATTCGACTTGCGCAGATGATTTCGGACCACAATGACGCTGACTTTGAGGAGAAGGTGAAACAAGTGAGTGCAGAAAGTGAGGGTGAACCCTGACAGGAAGACAAGATTGATGTTGAGAGTACCCTGAATGCTGGGTGGGGTGGGGGGAGGGATGTGGCTGGCTGCTCTCTGAATTTCCTTGGACTGGCTTGTTCCCCAGAACGCAGGGAACAGTGTTATCCTGAGAAAAGGAGGTTAAAGGTTGGGTTGTGATGAAACAACAGTAACTCAGAAATTCCCAGCCTCAGTTACTTCTGGTTGAGGAGTCATAATTAAGCTGAGAAGGCTGGGGAGACTCCCAAACCCTGATACTTCTTTGTAGGATTTCTGCTTTGGGATTCAACTTGCCTCCTAAGAGATCCATAGAGATTTTGGTGCCTTCTTGGTTTGGAACACGCTGACCATGGTGTTGTCTTCTCTATAGCTGATCGACATCACAGGCAAGAACCAGGATGAGTGTGTGATTGCTCTGCATGACTGCAACGGAGATGTTAACAGAGCCATCAACGTGCTGCTGGAGGGCAATCCGGACACGGTAGGATTGGGTCCTGTAACTCTGGTGAGGCCTAGTTCAGTGTAACTGCATATTTGGAGACAAGACATACAGTAATGTCTAGCTAATGAGAGCCAAAATGACTGACTAGTTCCACAAGTAGCATATAGAGTGTGATTGTGTCCTGGCTTCTTAACATTGCTCTCTGTAGGCTTGCACAGAATGCGAGCGTGGCCAGCAGGCCCAAAGGAATAGAGGGGAAAATGCAGTAAATCATTTACTTCCTATTCCTTTGAATTCCAAGCACTTTGACAACAGTACAGTTGCATCTGTATAAGCTTTCACACTGCTGTGAGTGTAAAGTACCTTATCTTTTCCCACGAGGGCTGAGTGACCTGTGTTGAAAGGCAGGTATGTGTCAGCTGTGGTTTCTTTCTGTTAGAGTAATGCAGTGTTTCTGGCCCTAAATACTCGCTTTTCAGCGATGCGCTGACTGGCTTGTGTGCCGCTGCCCGTGTCACATTTTTGATGGTCTTTTTGCTGTTTGTTTTCTGTGGACTTAGGCTCAACTCCTGTCACTTGTGCAGGTGCCTGTCTCAGGCAAGCCGAAGTCAGCTCTGAGAACAAGTGAGCACTTGCTTAGGTGGACCTTCCACCTCGTGTGCGGGATGTCATTCATTTTGTGACAGACAGCAGAGATGCAAGTTCTGTACAGCCCAGTAAAAAGCCTACAAATATCAGGTCCTTCCAAACTGCCACTGACCAAACATATCTTCCCAGCACCCTGGTCTGGCTGAAGCTGACTCAACTCTTTGTAGAGTTGAGGCTCCAAATGTCACTTCAGAATATTATGTATTAGCTCATTTTTTTTCTCATTATTAGCCCTGAGCGTAGATGGATGAGCTGGATACCTCAGACTATATTCTGTGTAACGTAGCTGCTCCCCAGTGTCAGGTGCTTTGCTAGCTTTGGCACCAGCCAAGTTCAGTACAGCGCACATAAGCATTCTTCCTTGCCATTAGAGAGCCCTTTCCATTGACAACTGAACAAAATAGCTGTTGGAAAATCCTTTTAGAAAGGGGGATGATAGGAATGTGCATTGCTGAGGCAAAGCTCTGCTGTGACTGTATTTGCCTCCACATCCCTTGTAACTGGTGGCTTCTAGTTAAACGACAAACCCCTGTAATCACAATTGCATTTCCTAGATAAACACATTGCTCATGAAAATAGCATCCAGGATAGTGTGCAGCAAACTGCGTTATGTAGCAGTACCTCCTTTATTTGAGCAGCTGAAACGCCCAGCAGTGTGAGATACACAGGGCAAGGCACGGCTACTGCGGAAGATTTGTAGAGGCAGAAACAGAGTTGGCAGAGCAAAGCCCTTGAGTGCCTGCCACTTCTCCAGCCTGCAGTGCCATGGGGGGCCTGTGAGCTGGTACCTGCATCACTGAGCACAGGCAGCATCTGCACTGTAATTGGTCAAAGGTCTTGGAGCTGCTTCTGGCCTGGATTCAGCTTGTGCAGCAATCCTGTAAAGGGGATTTTCTGATAAGAAACAGACTTGCTAATTGCTCAGGTACTCCCATGCTGATGAAGACAGCTCACCTGCTGAGCTAGTTACTCATAATGTACTGTATTTCAAACAGTAAAGGAGCTGGCGTGATCTTAGGATTGGGTTAGACTTGGCTTAAAATTACAGTATTCAAAGCAAATGTTTTCCTAAATTTCCTTCTGAGCCAGATACCTATGGAGAGAGACTTCAGAAGCCTTGGGTTTGAAGGCAGTTTGTGCCTCTGTTTTTTTTGTCACTGTCCCTGCATGTTGCCATCTGAAACCAGCTGTTTACTTGTCTGCCAGTTATGTTTTCAGGTGTTTGTCAATGACTTGTGACTATTTTTAATTGTTCGAATAGTGTGCAGCATCAGAGTATGAAACCACTACAGACTGTCATAAAGTACACCAATGCAGGCCCACAGCAATAAGCTAGAGGCGTGCTTAAGTTTTTAGTTGAGCTTGGGATGACTTGAACTTGCCTGTTGGATAAATTCTGTGTTACTCTTCTCCTTATGAGCTGCTATTTAGGGAAGAGGTTTTGTTAAATCACTGCATCTGAGAGAGTAACTTACCCCAAAATCTTGACTGCAGACACTTTGGAACATTTACCTGGGTTATTCTGAGAGCTCCCCAAAACAGTGACCTATATGAAATGGGAGGGTTTTTTTTCCCCCTAAAAAGGGTAAATTTATCCACGCTTTGAACTTGAGTAAGTATTATGCCCGCTCTACTTAAGAGGTTTAGTAGATCTTTGCAGAAATAGAATAACTCATCTCTGTTACCTCAAACTGCATGCCAGTCAGCTGTAAGAAGGCTTTCCTTGAAGGAAAAAGCTGTACTGTGTGTAGGCTGATAGACTCTTCTGAAAAAAAAAAAAAAAAATTGGGCTGGAAACCATTTTTCTGGAGACAGTTGCTATATTCTCTGTAGCATGTTTCAATATGTGTGTATTTGCATCTTGCATCGATCAAATTATGATTAACTTTTTTCCCCTCTGCAAACCTTCAGCATTCCTGGGAAATGGTTGGGAAGAAGAAGGGTGTCTCAGGACAGAAGGAGAGTGGACAGGCAGAACCCAGTGAAGAAAGCAAAGAAAACCGGGAGAGGGATCGGGATTTCAGCAGACGACGTGGCGGGCCACCGAGGCGGGGGCGAGGTGCCAGCCGTGGAAGAGAGTGTATGGACCTGCCCTTTAATAACACCCGTAACTGTCATGGTGCATGCCGAGGCACTTTGTGCTGCATAAAAGCTGTCAGTAAAGCTTCTTGGGCAGATGCATCTTCAAGAAAAAACATCCTTGCGTGATCTGATGCTCCCCTGTCTGAGATGGTTCCTTGGGTGATACCCTCGATACCATCAGCTTAAATAAAAGGAAGTTATGGGAGTGTTTGATGGTGTGGTCTCCCACACAGCCACTGTGCTTTGGTGTTTGAGGTCTGGTCTTGTATCCTCCTTAAAGCAGGATGAATCTTGAAATTGTCTTTGCATTGTTCTGTCTTTCAGTTCGGGGCCAGGAGAATGGACTAGATGGTGGTAAGAGTGGAGGATCTTCTGGAAGAGGCACAGAAAGAGGGAGGCGGGGACGTGGCCGAGGCAGAGGTACACATGGGGTTTGAGGTCAGAGAGGGTGGGAGGAGAAAAATTACATCAGCGAGTCTATCTCCTCCATGAGGTTTGAAAGCCTCTTTTATGGGAGGAATTGCCAAACTGAAAATTAAGTGCTTGATTTTTCTGTTCTTATGCTTACACTTGGTGCCTACATGTTGCTTCCCCATCTTAAGCATGCTAGAAACAGTATATCATTCTTACATCCCATCCGTGAAGTTGGAAAAAAAATAGGGCTTTAGAGGTGGGAAGTTAAAAAGAAACTAAGGTGGCTGTTTGGCAGGTGGGCCAATTGCTTGTTAGCAACAGAATGCGGATCCTCCTCGTTCTTGCACATGGGTCTCTGACCACCATTGCTGTGCAAACGCTTGGCTTGGTTTTTAAATACTCAGTGGCAGAAATTCATTTTTCCACAAAATTTGTGCTGCTCAGGAATTGTTGCTGAGGACATACACTGCAGAAATCAGAACCTGGGGTCTGGTACTTATGGTTTGTGCCAGCTGGAGACCTCATCTGAGCCTGGAATCATGCATTGTTGATTATACTGCCAGCCAGCTGAGGTCATTCCCATACATATAAAGACACTGCTGGAAGTCCCATCAACTCAGGAAGATCCTCACTACTTTCATATTCTGGGCATCAGAACTCCATATGTTGTTCAAATGTTTCTTTTCCTGGTGATGCAGAGCCAAGAGAGATGCTCAGCAGTACGTGTGTGTATATTTTATAGGTGGCTCTGGAAGGCGAGGGGGAAGATTTTCTGCCCAAGGCATGGGGTAAGTTTCACTGGTGCAAACCACTGCAAAAATAAAAGTCTTTGTACACGAATAGTACTGTTTGTGTCATTTTTGTTCTGATTTTCCTTTTTTTGTTAATAAAGACAAAACTGCATCATGCTAACTTAAATCTGGAATGGCTGGTGTAGCTCAAGCATACCTCTGCTGAGAACTGTCTTTTGAGACTTTGAGATGTGTTATGGTCTGAATAAAACCAGTTGCTTTGAAAATGCTTAGGGAGAGGGAGTAAAAATTTCCATCCTTGTATTTCTTACAGAACTTTCAACCCAGCTGACTATGCTGAGCCAGCCGGCACGGATGAGAACTACGGGAATAGCAACAACAACACATGGAACAACACTGGCAGCTTTGAGCCGGATGATGGCACAAGTAAGTGGTCTTCATGCGCATTTGCTGTTTTCTATTTAGAGGGTAAGTGGATTTTGTGTCCATCCAGTTGCACCAAAGAGGTTCTGGGTAGGTTTTTGGCTCAGGGATGGAGGAACGGGTTGTTGGCTCAGAGATGGATTTCAGTGACCCTGTTTCTTTGCACCTGGAGGTGCCTTTGCAGCAGTTAGGGTGACCATGTTGGAAACTGGGAGCTGGATGATTGTTCTGGTCTGAGCTTGTGTGTGCTGTTGCCTAACAGAGGCACGGGAACAGTTGCCTCCACTTGTTTTCCAGTAGAAACCATGCTGCCTCTTTGGAAGAGTCTTTTTTATAAACTGTAGCATGTTAAACACATGCAAGTTCTCCCAATATTTGGTGCATCCTCCAGAGAATATCACTTGGAGTTCAGATGTCTTGCTCTTGGTATGGGGAGCATTCTGTCTTTCATGGTCATCTTGCCCAAACTGCTGTAGAATGAGACCTTGTTACAGAAAGCTCACTGAAAAGAAGTCTTCATTGCTTCCTTGTTGAAGCAAACGTTTCTTCACTGGGCAGTTCGTGAATACTGATCTGCCCTTGCATGTTCTCTTGCATTGGAAAAATGGTACTTTTTTTTTTGTTTCAAGTATGCACACTATTGTAAGACACAAGTGAACTCAGATTTTGCAGTGTGATAACTGGACAGAGTCACAAGGGACAATCCTTAATCGTAAGTAGTCTATTTGTGTGGGTTTTTTAAGAGTGGTTGTGGGGCGTTTTTTTTGTGGAGCAATCTTGCACCACTGTGAAGTCAAACCATTTTGCCCTGATTTTTGAGCATTCAAGTAAATACTGCATCTTAGTTATAAGAAGCATTCACAACAGTATTAATGTTGCTTTAGGCCACTTCCACATTTCTTGTATTTGCTGAAAAACTGATAGCTTTGGTAAGAGGGAAATAAAGTACTGTAAACTGTGATACCTTTTACTATGCGTTGTTAGTGCAGGGGTTATTTGGTTGGTTTGTGTTCTGGTGTGTTTTTGTTTGGGGGTTGGTTGTTTGTTGTTTTTTCTAGAAAACAGCTGTTTTGAAAGGGGAAAAATAAGCATGGCTTTGTAAAACACTAGCAGATTGATCATCATCTTGCTGACTGAGAAATGGAGTTTTAAATACTGGAGAGAGTAGTGTAGGCATGTGTTGAGGGCAATGGGTACACTTGTCTCTGGAGGAAAAAGGGATGGAAGTGGATGAGCTCTATGTGCTGGAAACTTAACTGTCTAGTCTGAACAGGCTTGTGTGTTTGGGGCTTTTTTTTTCTGTGTTGGTGTTTTGTGGAATTGTGGAACAAAGTGGTTTAGAGTGTGGTTGGGAGGAATTAAAGATTTTTCTGATGGAACAACTCAAATCTGCTCTAGTACTACAACACAGCTGTAAATTTTATCATGCAACTATGCTGTTCACCTGTTTTGTGTGTGGTTGTTTTGTTTCCATTTTAGTAGCTGCAGGTGTCTCTTTAAATTAACAATATCCACAGGTACAATGTGACTGGTGTACATGGGGGCAGTGAAACTTGCCTTCGCTTCAAGTCAAAATTTCACTGGTTGTCTGTCTTTTTTTTTTTTTTTTTTTTTTTTTTTTTTTTTTTTTTTGTTTGTTTCAGGACTTGATTTCATTGGGGGTGAGGGGTCAAATTATCCCCGAAAATTTGACACTGCTCCTGGTACGATACATCCAGGTGCATTAACTACCCCGGATACCTTTACTTTATAGCTTTTTAAAAAAAAACCAAACTGAAATATCTGTGGATATGTCATTCTTCTCTCTCTTAATTTGTTAATTTTAATGAATATTTTACACTTGTTCTGACTGTGCTTTTACTAATGCTGACACCTTGAATGTAAATTGGGAGAGGTTAACCCAAATTCTTGTGGATTATGTAAATTTTAACTTCAGCCACTGCTTCTCAGCACCCAGAGCAGCTCTGTGTCCACAGCACTGATGACAGAGTATCCCACCCGAGGGCAGGAACTGCGAGGCAGCTTAGTTGTATTCTGCTTGTCTTACATCCAGAAAGCTGTGACTTGCTGTTGTCCCTGTGCCATTTCCCTGGTGTGGCAGTTCAATTCTGCAGCGATTACTTCACTGGCCTCCCCGCTATGTTTCTGCTTAGGGTCAAAACACTGCTGCAAGGGGAATTAGTCTTGCTAAACTATCTCAGTGCTTTGCCTCTGCTTACAGTTACCTCTTGATGTGCTTGATGGCTGCTTTGGCATGCTCTTGCTGCCTGGCTGCTCTTCTTCACCTGAGCAGACCTGCCCTGCAGTTGAAGATGACGGTGGATTTTGAGATGACCGGGATGCTTGATGGCAAAGCTGCTCAGTGCCTGGCCACTTTATTTCCTACTGTTATACCTTTATGCCTTATGAAGCCAAGAGACACCCATGAGATGATCCAGTTTGTCTTATACCTACTGAATCCCACTGGTGTCCATAACGAGGCCAAAATTGTGTTTGATTAATGTCTTCATCTAACCAGAGGTCTGGAAGTCGAGGCGAAGGGCCCTTCTGGAGGAACTTGCCACTTTGCTCTGGAAGGTTAGGACAGGAGGAGGAGTGTTGAGGCTGTAGAGTCTCTTTTGCAGGGGCCCAGAAGCAGACGTACTTGGAGTGCTTCTGTTGCTTTGGAGCATCTCCTGGTTCTCATCTCTGGGTTAATCTTTAACTCTTGCAGGCAGCACAAGGCAGTCTGCTCCAGTGCTGCCATTGTGTTTTTGCCACACTTTGGCTTTGTTTGGATTTACATTCCTTTGAGGTGCAGAGTGGGGGGATTTGGGTCTCGCCCTTCCAGGCTGGTGCATGGAACATGTATCCAGTCATTGAGATAGTGGCAGATTACCTGATGAGCTGTGGGAGGAGCAAGCTGGTTGCTTATCTCCCAGTTTAAAATTAAAAGATAATGTATTGGGGAGGTAAAAAAAAAAAAATCTTGAAGACACATGGGATTTTTTTCTTCGGCACATTCATATTTGCAAATGCCTATTGACTTTAATTTTTTTCCCCTTTTCCTGGTTTGAGGAGCTAAAGACCAGTGGCTCTTTGAAGGGCTTTCTTAAAAGAGAGAGGAGGGATTGCCATTCAGAAGACAACACTTCTGAAATGGTGATAGAAGTCTCAGGGCATTACTTGCATTGCAGCTCTCCCCTTTGGAAGACCTTGATGGAGAGCGATACACTCGTTTTCTTTTAAAAAAAACTAAACATGCTGTGCTGGTTAGGAAGCTTTCTGGAGCATTTCTGGCAAATGCCTGGCTGTACATTACAGGTCTTTGGTTTTCCATTTGTCCCTTCGTGTGTAAGGAGCACAAAGCCATGCTGAATAGGTGTCCATTACTCAAGAAGTAGACTTGCCAGGAAAGCCCCATCAATGGCTACTCTTCATCTGCAGGATTTCCTTCTGCTTTTTGTGCTGCTTTGCTTTTCTTCTCATTTCCCCCAAGTGAGCAAGACTAAGAGAGCCCTGTGCAGTGCTCCTACATGCACAAACTCTTCTTGGGGCAACTCACCTGGCTTCCTGCTCTCCCCTGCCAACTGCCCAACTCACCCAAGCACCTCCAGCTCCCACTTCATCTCTTGAGTAAGGGTTGAGCTGGTAGGATCTTTATGATCTATGAAAATCTGGAAAGGAGCCTTCCTGCTACTGCTGTGAGGGCACCAAAAAATCTAAGGAATGATGGAATCTGGGTTTTTAAACCCCAGATGTGTTTTGCATTGAATGTGTTGAACTCCTCCTGATGCTTCTGCCTGGGGAGGAAGGGGTAGTGTGCCTTGAGACTCCTGGTACTCAGGGAAGTTATGTTGGTTTAATATCTGTATTTCTAACATGAATATTAAAAAAACCAATAATAATAATCCAGGAAGGCTTCTTGAATTGGCTCAACTTGTCAGGCAAAACAAAACACCCAACAAAATAACAATGAAAAAAGAATAATTAATGGATAATATACCTATTTCATGCACTAAATCCCCCACTTCTAGACAAGTAGTTGTTTAGATATTTTGGCCTCATAATTGAATTGTATATGGGAAAATCTGCTCTATTCTTCCCCTCAAAATCTCAGCGAGCCTGATTGTGTCCTGCAGAAAAATCCACAATGTTCTCATTCCCCATGTGCTGTGTTTTTATGCTGTAAAATGCTTTCAGCTTATAAAAGGGCTGATGCCAACTTGTTCCGTCCTTGTAAATGTCTCCAAGGTTAACTCTGGCTGTGTCGGGTTTTGTTCACCTGGTTTGCATGGGCTGAAAACAAGCTGTACAAAACAGGGCTGGTTTTGTGTTCTGAGTTTTTTGGGATGTAAAAAGCTCCTGCTTTCCACCCACACCAAATTTTAAGTTGTCTAATGAATTCAGAAGTCACCACGTAGTATTCAAAGTACTGAGGCTAAACTGTGATGGACAGAACAAGTTGAAGATGTGGCCAGCCAAAACTTTTTCCAGTAATTTTGCTCTCATACAAATTGTGCTGTGCTGGATTGCGGCTGAAATCTTGTGCTTTTCTCCCTGATGTTTTAAGCTACTCACTTTGAGCATATCTCTGAAATTGGTCACAGAAAATGCAGGAATTGCTTAGTCCCTTAAATTTTCCTTTCTGATTCCCATTTGCCTATGCACAGGGGGTCCTGGTGCAGTGAGGTTTCACCATTTGGTGAGGGCGGGGGGTGCTGTGAGAGGAAGACAAACCATATGAATGGTTCAGTTGTCCCTGGGTTTTATAGAAACTTATGGTTTAACTGGGTGGTGAGGTCCTGCACAAGAGCTGGTGGGAAGCCCCCGAAGGAGGTGCTCTGTCCGAGCTGCTGGGGTAACACTAACTGCTCATGAGCACAGAAACTTGCAGCTACTGCAATACAAGGGGAAATGAGGAAAGTAGCACAAGGAGGCTGGGGATGATGCCAGGGCTTCCTTGCCAAGCTCAGCTTCCCTGTTTGGTGTTGGGGGGTGTGCATTGCCATAGCTGCCAGCCCAGTGGTCCCTCTCTTTCAGCCTATCCTGCCCAAGCAAGGCTGAGGTGACCCCATCATGGTACCTTGCCCATGAATCGTGGGTTGGGGTCAACTGCTTTAACTTGTCTGGTTGGCAAATAGAAATCCTCTTGGCTGCTTGCAAAGCTCCCCAGTGCTCCCCTGGCTCTTGGAGCTAGAGCTCTGATGCACGCTTAACTTCTCTACCTGTTGTTATCTTGTAGGTGCGTGGAGGGCTGCGACAGAAGAATGGGGCACAGAGGACTGGAATGAAGATGTAGGTACTCACAAAACACCTTTCCTCCATGTGTTTGCTGGCAGGCTGCTGTCCTGTTTGTACACACACAGCTATGAGAGGATCACAAAACCCATCCTCTGCAAACTATGGGCGTAGCCCAAGCCAGGCTCCCAATTCTAGGAGCTATGATGAATAAGTAAACATTGCTGTTTCTAAAGTACATGTGTAGTAGAACTTGTCATAGCAGCCCAAGACAGGAAGGGATCTCCCAGGGCATCGAGTCTGGTCCTCTCATTTCCTGCAACTGCATGATTTAATTTTTCCATAAACTGGCCTGACTCCACACAAGATTCTTGCTCTGCTCCTCTGGTGGAATGGCGGTTTGGGAAGGTTTGCCTTTGATCCACACCACATGCCATGGAGGAGGCAGCAGTGGTTTCGTACATGAGTCATGTGCCTCTGCTGGTCCTTGTGATTTGGATTGAACAGAAACTCTTGGCTTTACCTTCTGACTTGCTCTTTGGCATGTCTTGTGGCTTTTTGTTCTCTGCCTGGTGTGTCCTTCAGGGGAAATGGATGCTGTTATCACCTGCTTTTAATGCCTGTGTATCAGTTTCTTCTGAAATGGGCTTCAGTCCCTCTCTGAATCAAGGGAGAACTTCTGTTCTTGCAGATGGGAGCAGGGTTGGGCTTTTTTAGTATTATTGTTAGTTTTGCATGCTCATTTTTGCTAAGCCTACAGAATGGGCATGAAGGGAGAGCTGCTGCTTTCCAGGCACTGTCTGAAGGAAGCACTCCTGCTGTGTTTGGAGATGCAAGCAGCCTCTCTATCTGTTCAGTCAGGTTTCTGCTTGAAGAGAGCCTTTGATAGCCCTTCTTGCCTTCAGTGTGTGTGATATGCTCCCAGGGGTTCCTGATTCTGTTTTTAAACTCTTGCAGTTTAGTTGCTGGCAGCTCCTTAGTCTGGAATAAAAGCTGTTCATATTCAGATATATTCTGGGCTAAATCACAGGTGGTCATTAAACCTCCCCTTCATTCATTTTTGAGCAATGTTATTTTCCCTTCCATAGTTGAAGTAGGTCTGTTGGTCTCTGGTCAGGTCATCCAGGTGAAGCTAGGATCATTGGAAGCTTAACTATGTGTCTCAAGCTTTTTTCTCTGACTTCTCTAGCAATGCTTGCATGTACCTGTGCAGTGGGTTTTGCAGATCAGTGCTGCATACCATCAATTCAGAGCACCTGTCTTAAGACCCTAGCAGCCCTAGTGGATTTGTGGACTATGGGAGATTTGTAGAAGGATTTGGGTTTTTTTTTTCCAATGGTAGGTGAGGTGATTTGTGTGCTAGCCTGAGAACAAACAAATGAACTAGAAGCTGATTCTGATGGGAGCCAAATGTTAGAGGAGTTTAAGTCCAAACACTTGAATTTCTTGAATCTTTCTGTGGCTGTTTGTCTCAAACGTTTGTGTGCTTTACTTGGAGTACTGAGGGGCTGTTCTCACTTTTGGATCATTTTTCTCTTTTTTTAATCTTTCAGCTGTCTGAGACAAAGATCTTCACTGCCTCCAACGTGTCTTCAGTGCCTCTGCCTGCTGAGAATGTGACAATCACAGCTGGACAGAGGTGAGAGCCCGTGGCAATGCTGTTTACATGGGAAAAGTGGTACACAAGTCCCAGAGCAATTTGCCATCTCAGACTAAATCTTGCCAGCTAGCTAAAATGCAGCAGCTCTGAATAAGATGAGATGGATTTAAATGGAAAAGTTGAGTTAGGAGTTTCCGGTCCTCATCCTGGATTAGAGTTTTCCTAGGCTCTGCTGCTGGTTCTTCAAATTTGGGGGCATTTTGCTGTGTTAAATTAATGGAAGACATGCTTTAAAATAGAAGGCCATGCAGGATCTTGCTTGGTCTGTGTCCTTTTGCAGTTGGTACTGGCAGTTGTGAGTTAATGCTCTGCAGATTCATTCAATTTATAAAGTAAAAGCTATAAATTGTGAGGCTGGAGGTAGAATACCACTGGAAATGAGGGGTGTGACTGATCTCATGTTAACCTCAGTGGGTTATCTTCTTTCTTTATCCAGAATCGATCTTGCAGTCCTGCTAGGAAAGACGCCCTCTTCTATGGAGAATGAGTCAACAAACCTGGAGTCATCGCAGGCTCCTTCCCTGGCCCAGCCACTGGTGTTCAGCAATTCCAAGCAAAGTGCTATATCCCAGCCTGCCTCTGGTAACTCCTTCTCTCACCACAGCATGGTAAGGAAATACCAGTCTCTGCCAGCGTGCGGGTTTTAGCAGGTGTTGGTTTCCCTGACATTCTCTGTCTGCTTTTGGGCAATATGGGAAATACAGTTTTGACACCTGCTTGCTTCTTGTGGGTGGCAAAGTCCTCCACTTGGATGATTTGCCAGTCTGCTCTAAATCCAAAGGCATGAAGTCCATTGCTTAATTAGAAATAACTGGGATAATTCTTCCCCTGTTGCCCTTGTCAGACTTGCAACACTTGCTTCTTTCTTGGTCAGAGGAAGGGAAAAACTTGCAGTCCAGGGCTTGCATATTCAACCATTTGAGAAGTGGAACTGGTTGGGAGTTTGGTGTGGGATGAAATGCTGGCATTTACTGATATGTGAAGGAAGGAGGCACTGAATCTGAATCAGGGATGTGCACAGACCTGGGCAGATGCTTCTTTGTGGAACTTCAGTAAAAGAAATAAAAATTGTGTGTTTAATGGCGAGATAGTTCAGGAAAGATTTCAAAACCACCTTAACTGTAAAGCCAGATTCTTCTGATGGTTGTCTTTTTTAGTGCAACTGAATGAATGTGAACAATTTAGTACATTTTTAAAGATCCTATCTATTAACTTCTTTTGTAAGCCTCCATGACACTGTAAAATGCCATGGGTTGGGCAACAGATAAGTGTACCTGCACTAACGTGAGGCTGTGAGAGAAGTATGAGCTCTCCTTGCCAGCAGCGTCTCTCTGCATCTGGAGCTCAAGAGTGTTAAGCTGAGGCACCCAGTGAGAAGCAGCAGGGTACAGTGCATTCAGGCTTATGTTAAGAGATGCATCTGTCCTCTGAGCCAAGTTCCAAGCCAAGGGAGATGTTGACTTTGTTATTTCATTGCTGAAATTGCAGGTGAGCATGCTGGGGAAAGGGTTTGGAGATGTTGGGGAGGCCAAAGGCAGCAGTACTACAGGTTCTCAGTTCCTGGAGCAGTTCAAGACAGCCCAGGCTCTGGCTCAGCTGGCTGCTCAGCACACCCAGCCTGGTGGGAGCACCACTGCTGCTTCTTGGGACATGGGATCCACTACGCAGACCTCGTCTCTTGTGCAGTATGGTAAGGAAAAGCAGCGTGGCTCCCCAAAGGGGAACGTGTTCTCCCAGAACTGCAGAAATGCACCACAAGCAGCGGTGTGAGGGATTCAGTGCAGGGCCAGATCACAAGTTGTGCTGGAGCAATTAATCGTGTGTGCAAGTTTGTGAGAGTAAAATGTAATAGTGCATGTGAGTCTTCCCTTGTTCCTTTTATACTTAGAGCTGTTGAATCCATCTGCCTCCTGGTCATTCCAGTCAGCTTCAGGGCCAGGGATCTGGCGTTCCCAAGACCCTTATATTGTGCAGAACTACTTCCTGGTGTAAAGCCGTGTAACAGAGAAGGGGTCTGAAAGTGGGCACCTCTGGAGAATAGTTCCCGAATACCAACATTTGTCAGTCTTATCACGCTGCTGACCTGATGTTATGTTTTAAAGGAATGCGATTCTGGTGACTGTTAAATACCAAGTAGTAACTCTACCTCTGGACTGGCATGAGGGAATAAACAGTGATTAAGAGAGGCTTCTGCTTTTCAGATGAGATGCTGAGCCCTGCTGTGGTTGAGTACTAGTGCCATTTTTTTCAGCTTGTGTGTTTTATTTCTTGCTATAGGGAAATGGCTCTGGTTCAAATCTAAGTGGAAGAAAAATCGAGCCCTGTCCTAGCAACAGTCAGTGTTGGCAGCTCCTGATCTTTTCAGACAAGGAGCCACAGAGGAGAGTCAGAGAGAATAGGAGTTTTTTAATAAGCTGTGGTAAGGCTTAGGCGAAGGAGGAGGGTGGTGCAGTTGTGCAAAGACGTGAGGGTGGGCAGCCCTGAGCAGCAGTGTTGCTTGGAGGATACCTAGTACTTGCAGGGGAAAGAGCAGGCAATGAAATGCAGCAATGTTGGCAGAGAGGGGGAAGGAAGCAGCATCAGGCCTGTGCAGGACTCTGACATGCAGTGCCTCCACTCTGAATGTCCGGCCTTCCTTGGAGGATGGAGGACTTCTGCAAGCTTGCTTTGTCCTGTAGAGGTGCTGGAAGGAGCTGAGGGGAGAAGGGCTTAAAAGGCTCGGTGTTGATGGTGGTGAGAGTGCAAGGCTGGGGTGGAGATGCTGGGGTTCTCTGCTCTCTGATTTTAATGGGCTCAGGAGGAGTCATAGTGGGAAATTACTTTATTTTTCTTGATGCTGAGAAGTGTCAGAACTTGATTTAGTTTTAAGGAAACAAATCCTGCTAACTCAACTCTGTCTCTCCTGGTAGATCTCAAGAACCCAACAGACTCTTCTGTTCATAGTCCCTTCACCAAGCGTCAGGCCTTCACATCGACTTCAACCATGATAGAAGTGTTCATGCAGGAGAAACAACCTGTGGTGACTGCCTCCACAACCGTGCCGGCACCCCCTTCCTCACCGCTGCCCAGCAAAACCAATCCTGTTCCCCAGATGTCCCCAGGGTCCTCGGACAACCAGTCCTCCAGTCCCCAGCCAGCACAGCAGAAGCTGAAGCAGCAAAAGAAAAAAGCATCGTTAACATCAAAGGTGCGGATCGATGGTGGGGAAGGAGGCATTGTATTGTGTTAGAGCTGCAGAAAAATCCATTTGGGCTGGTGAGGGAAGGGCTGGGCTTGGCCTTCCTGCTCTTAGCATTGGGTGTTTGGGGGGGTGACAGAAAAGCTTGCCTGCGTGGGTTGAACAGTGTAATTCAGAGGATGGAAGCCTGTAACTACTATCATGTGCTGAGAAATGTGGATACTAAAGTCACTTTCTGTGCTGATCCCAGGGAGTGGTTGACCCTTTCTGTTGTTCCTCCCTTGCAGATTCCTGCGCTTGCGGTGGAAATGCCTGGCTCAGCAGATATCTCAGGGCTAAACCTGCAGTTTGGGGCATTACAGTTTGGTTCGGAGCCTGTTCTTGCGGAGTATGAATCGACGCCCACAACAAGCACCACCGTTAGCCAATCTCAAAGCAGCCTGTACACCAGCACGGCTAGGTGAGGACCAGGTGTGAGGAAGGGAACAGTTAATCCAAGCAGGTAGCTTTGGAAGGTAGCTGGTCCTGTGGACTTTAGTTATCCTGCATACTAGTAGACCCTTTCTGACTGTGCCATGGTCACAAAGGGGGGACAATGTATGCAATAGCAAAGTGTAAGTTGCCAGCAGACTCATTCAGGCAGCTCTATGACTGACTGGGCCTGTGGTACTCATACAGAAACCATACGTTTCCTGCTGCTGTTTAAACTGTTGCTGGAATCACAGGAGGGGAATCCCCAGTGCAACTGTCTCTTGTCCTTGGTGAACAGATTCTGTGTGCTTTGTCCTGCTTTTTGCCTGGCAAACTGGGATGCGGTGGAGTAGGTGTATCTACGGTCATGATGCCTTGCCAAAGTGAAGTGTTTTTGTCTTCTGTCGGGCTGACCCTTAGTATCTGGCCAGTCCCTTGAGTGCTGGGACCTGAGCAGTGGCAGCTCATGAAATGTCACCTAGAACACAGTAGTGTGTTAGGCAAGGCTGCGGCTAGGTGCCAGCATCCTCCTGTGGTTGGGCTAGCCCTTGTCCGGGTATGTTTCTCTGCTTGGTTTGCTTGGCTGCTTTGTGTGGTGCCTTTATGCTGATGCTTGGGGCTCTTTATTTTGAAGATTTGAAACAAAGAGCCTACAGTCTGGGTCAGCAGCTTAGAGCAGGGCTGTTTTGGAGGAAAACGTAAACTCCTTTTTTTCCCCCCCCCCCCTTTGTAGTGAATCTTCATCCACAATTTCGTCCAATCAAAGCCAGGAGTCTGGTTACCAGAGCGGCACAATACAGACAGCAACGTTTACCTCCCAGAACAGCGCTCAGGGACCACTGTATGAACAGAGATCCACCCAGACGAGGCGATACCCAAATTCAATCTCCTCCTCGCCCCAGAAAGATCTGACCCAGGCCAAGGTAGGGAAATAGCTTTGCTCACCCTTTGTGCTGAGTAAGCATAGCATGTGAAGCACTGTCTCGGGGGAAGCTAAGTGGTTTATCAAGTGTTTCTGTGATCCTCCAGCCTCACCATGTGGCTTGCGGACTCTCAAGAGAGCTTTCTTCTCGCTGCTACCAGAGTCCTTAGGTCCATTACTTACCTGGGGCTGGGCCAGTGGGGTTAACAGCAGTTAAGTTGATTGTAGGCTGTGTCATGTCATGCATAATTACCTTGCTGCAGAGTGGCATTCAGGCTAAGGATTTAGTTTTGTCTTAAGGATTCAATTCTTGCATGTTGCACACAAGTTCAGTAACATCAATTTTGGCTAACGAACTTGGGTTGAAGATGTTGAGCCAGTCTAACTACCAGCACCAGAGAAACTTCTTGCCCTGCTTTCTCAAATATGTGCTTGGGGGTCATGCTGGCATGGGGCTAGTCGAGCTTGGGACTGACCCTGACACAGTCTGGTGATACGTGTTGGTAGCATGCCTTTTTTTCACAACTGAGGAGGGAGTGTGGGAGGGGGCTGACACTAGATCTGGCTCTGGAAACGAGCAGCTGCAATGGCCAGTACTCTTTTTCTCTTCTTCCTCAGAATGGTTTCAGTTCTGTACAACCCACGCCATTACAAACCACACAGGCCGTTGAAGGTAAGAGTCTGTCAGTGCAGTGGGTGTCCTGAGTCCCTTGTACTGCTCGTATTCTTTGCTTTGGATGAAAAGCTTTATCTGCGCTAGAAGAAAGTCCTTTCCCTGCTGGGCTAATTGCTGCCACTCAGATTATTTGCTTGCCTTGAAATGTTCAGCTTTCTGCTGATGGATACATGAGATCCTTGATGAGTCACTCCCTGATGACAGTAATTTACTCTGATTTGTTTGTGAAAGGCACCTCATCTGTAGGTCTTGAACCTCTTTGCAGAGCTGATAGTGGTGTTGGGGTAAAGTCAGACATAGAACACAACCACGCTGTCACAAGCGTGTAACTGGTTGGCAGCAGTGAGGGAAGCCCCAGATCTCCTTGCTCCTCTATCTGAGCCTTTGTTGATCCTCACCACTGAATTGCCCTCCAGGAGCTTCTAGTAGCTGCCCCTAACCCAAAGCTTTTGTTCACAGGTGCTACAGGCCCCGCAGTGAAATCTGATTCCCCCTCTGCTCCCAGTATCGCGCCTCTCAATGATGGGGTATCTGCCTCGTCCTTGCTGACGACAGCCAGCCAACACTCGACAGCTCTGAGCAGCCTGAGCCACAGTGAGGAACTCCCTAGTACAACCACCACCCAACTCAGCAGGTGAGCAAGCGTGGTGGATGGATTTCTAGAGAAGCAGAACTAGAAGCAGGGATCTATAGTAGACATCAAAGTCTGTCTCATGCAGTGGGGAAGACTGAGATGACTCATCCCATCTGAGCAGATGGGGAATGGGAACTGCCCTGGTGCTACCAGTGGTGGCTCTCGCATCTTGGTTTGACAACCTTTTATTCCTCCTTCCGCAGTACATTACCCACCCAGCAGAACAGTCTGTCCTCATCCACATCCTCTGGGCGAACGTCAACCTCAACTCTTCTGGTGAGTCTAGGTGTGCTCTAGCACTTCTGCAGCAGAATAAATCTCCCTGCTGCAAATGCAGTGTTCAGCCCTGCTTCTTCCAGCAGACAGACGTGTTGGGACACAGCTGCGCAAGAGGCTTGGAAGCATTAGGGGTTGGCTGCTATCAGGACTTTGGACTTAAGCCAGATGCAAAGCAGGTTTCTTTGTAGCCTGCAGCAGCTGAATTCGTTGCAGGCTCTTGGGAACGGCCGGGTGCAGACAGAGCAGTGCAATAATTTACATAGACAGTGTCCTGCAATATTTCTGCACTCAATTACATCCGCCTGGTCCCCTAACTCTCTTCCCTTCCTTCCTTAGCACACAAGTGTGGAGAGTGAAGCAAGCCTCCATTCTTCTGCTAGCACTTTCTCCACCTCCTCCAGCACAGTGTCAGCTGCCCCACCGGTCGTAAGTGCTTCATCCAGTCTCAGCAGTGTCAGCAGCCTGGGCCTCAGCCTCAGTAGTAACTCCACGGTGACAGCCTCAACTCGCAGCTCTGTTGCAACAACATCAGGTACTTTCCTGGGTACTGCTAAACAGGAGGAGGGTGTGGGGGCTAAGAGAGACAGCTCCTGCTGTTTGCTTCACTGTGGATCTTTTGCTTTCTTTTCCTTTTTCAGGAAAAGCCCCTCCCAATCTCCCTCCTGGAGTCCCACCGTTGTTGCCTAATCCATACATCATGGCTCCAGGCTTGCTACATGCCTATCCGGTGAGTGGGATGACTGGCTCTTTGCAGTCATGTTATGCCACTAGATCACTCCTAGCTCTGTCTTCAGCTAGCAAGGAGGAAGATAGTATAGTAGAGAAACCAAAAACCGTAACATCGGCTCAGTAGGACTGCCTTGGATGGGAAGAATTTGGACCTGCTATTTTCCATAAAACAGTAGCAGAGGAAATCCATGTGCCCGTGGGGGTAAATGTCTGTAATTCTGGTCACCCCAGAGCAGATCCTGTCTGCCTGTTCTCTACAGCTTCCCCAGCCTTTGGGGAGCAGCAGCCCTTGGTCAGAGCGCAGCTCATGGAAGTGTGGAGCTGTATTAGCAACATTGTATGACAAAGGCCAGTCAGAACAAGGGTGGCTACTGCTACAAAGTCTAGGGGTGTGTCACAGCCCTCTTCTGAAGGTGAGGACAGATTTCAGTGTTGGAATAATTTCTGGAGGAAAATTGTCAAGTGCATTTGTAGTCTGGAGCAGCAGTGCTACACGTTGGTGCTCAGTCTTCATTTGAGCAACTCATAAACACTGCTGGCAGTGTCAGTCTTACAGTAGTGAATGCTGGTTGCCTGTACCTAGGTAATTGTGTAGCCTCTGATTGTCTGCTTCTGGCTTTCTCTCACATTTATCTAAATGTTTAATCTAAAATTAGGTAAGTGTCTTTACCTAGTCTGTGTCCCTAACATCATCTCCTGCTCTTTTTCTAGCCACAGGTGTATGGATACGATGACTTGCAAATGCTCCAGACGAGATTCCCTTTGGTGAGTACTGAAGACTGACATGGACCCACCACATCCGTTGATCTAACAGCTCGCTGTTGCTGCGTGCTTTGGGTGTACAGACAGGTCAGGCTGTGAGGTAGTCCTGAAGAGCTGGCAAAACAGGGTGCTAAATGGGTGCACCTCTCTGTGGCAGTAGTGAGGTGTTAATCAGTTGCTCCTTTGCACTAGGGGAGTTAGGAGCACTAGTTATTCAGACAGCAGTATCAATGGTGGGGCTAGGGAATGTGAGAGCTACAGCAGGCAGAGCTGTTTTGCCTGACAGTGGTGTGATGAGCTGCTGTAGATATTTGCCTCTGATCCTTGAAAGAGGCAGTGACTAAATACTTTCATGAGAATGGGTTTTATTTAGCAATACGACGTGTCCCTTGTGAAGTGGAGGGGAAGGTCCAGGCAGTTTAAGGACTGCATACCAGTAGACCTTATCTGGTTCTTCTAATAGCCAGATGAGGGGGATGGTGCATGCTACAAAAACCTGGGATTGCTGTAGGCTGTGATCAGCCTCGATGTGGCTGATTGAACTGCAATGCTCCCAACATATCCAGCAGCTGCAGTCCAGAAATTCTTCTTTTCCAAAAGATACTGCTTTGCATCTTTGGACAGAGCTCATAAAACTTCTTCTCCTTTTGTTTTTATTCTTCAGGATTACTACAGCATCCCATTCCCTACACCCACCACCCCGCTGACTGGAAGAGATGGCAGCCTGAGCAGCAATCCGTACTCTGGTAGGGAAAAAGACTGGTCTGATTGTATATCCCATCAGGTTGTTCATGCTGCTTCTTACTAGTTTCCTGTGCCGTTGTCCGCTGGAGGTATGTCTGCACCAGCCTCCTGCACTGGCTTTGGTCTAGAGCACGTTTCAGCAGCTAAATTCTTGACGTCTTTTTGATCATCTGGTCATGTCAAGGCATATTACCAGGAAGATGTGGACAAGTAGGAGTTAATGCGGCAGTTGGAAAGGGAGTGAGGAAGGGCTGCAGTAATCTGTGGGGTGTAAAACTGGGAAACTGCTTTTCAGGTCATGGTGAGGCAGGGGTTAAGCAGTGCTTCTCAAGCCCGTAGAGTAAAAATGCAAACACAAAATCTGGAGAAATTAAGGGCTTTTTTTAATCTATGCGACAGTCTCATGGAGGAAGAAAACAGGGTGTTTAGGACCTGTCAAAATCAAACCAAATGCTCAGTGGGTGGCTGATCTCTCAGTGACCTTGGTAGGTGCACTTAATCACACTGCTGATTTGCAGTGGGCAGTAGTTGTGCTGAGCTTTCATGTGCTTTAGGAATTGTTGCACTTTGTGGATCGCTCTTTTTCCAGCACCACTTCTCCCCTGCTACAGCAGGAGCTTTTTTGTGCGGAAGTGTTTTTGCCTGGCATGCTGAGCCTGAAATCCCAAGCTTAGAGTGCGGCACTGCTGTGTGCATAGTTTGCCAAGTTAACATCGGTGATAATTGTTTGCGGCTATCCTGGACTCACTTGTGAGCTGGGGCAGCACTGTGAAATTCACTGGCTTACTGTGTGAGCTCTGAATAGGGAGCCTGTTTGCATGGAAGAGCAAAGCAGGTGCTCATAAGGAGCAGCAAAGGGAGCTTCCCCGAACCTTGCAGCCAAGCCCTTGCACAGTGCCCAGACTGGGAAGAGAGGAGGCAATATTTCTGAGTACTCTCTGCAGGCTGGTGGGCCTCTGCAGCAGTGTTTGATTTGGTGCTGCCAGCAAGAGAGAGGGACGTGTGTGAGCCCTGCTGTAAAAAGGGGCCATTCACACATCCTCAACTGGAAGAGATTTGACTCTCCTCTTCAATGAGGAGCTGTTTGCTGGTAGGACAGGGCCCCCAGGCTGCTGCCCTGGGCTCAGGTCTGGCGCTGGAGAGAGTTGTGTTCAGGCCTGCTGCTGATGCATGGAGGGAGCTTGGGGAGAGCTCTATCATCTGGGCTCTGTTGCTGTGAAGGCAGCCAGTGGCATGTTTATTCAGTGCCAGATCGAAGGCTGACATCAGGTAGTGCAGCACTGTAGCTTAGCTGCTGGGGGTTTCCCTTCCCCTCTGAAGTCCTCCTCTCAGGGATGAGAAGAGCAATTAACTGCTTAGTCTTATCAGTGTTCAAGGGTCTGAGGGCTTGTGAGGGCTGTAGTTCTTAGTAGCTGTAGTAGGGGCGTTGGTCAAGTCACTGTTGATCAAAAGGCTGGGTCACCTTTGGGCTGAGCTAGAACATGCCAGGATTTGACACTTATGTTCTTCAGTCTCCTTTCATCTCCTGTATTCCAGGTGACTTAACAAAATTTGGCCGAGGTGATGCCTCTTCCCCTGCTCCTGCAACGACTTTGGCCCAGCCTCAGCAGAGCCAGACCCAGACTCACCACACCACGCAGCAGACGTTCCTGAACCCAGCGCTGCCTCCTGGCTACAGTTACACCAGTCTGCCGTACTACACAGGGGTACCAGGGCTCCCCAGCACCTTCCAATACGGGCCCGCCGTGTTCCCTGTGAGTTTCCCAGAGGCAGGGCATGGGATTCGGGCAGGAGGGTGTCCTGGTTTCAGTTGGGATAGAGTTAATTGTCTTCCTAGTAGCTGGTACAGTGCTATGTTTTGAGTTCAGTATGTGAAGAATGTTGATAACACTGATGTTTTCAGTTGTTGCTCAGTAGCGTTTAGTCTAAAGTCAAGGATTTTTCAGCTTCTCAATCCCAGCCAGCGAGAAAGCTGGAGGGGCGCAAGAAGTTGGCACAGGACACAGCCAGGGCAGCTGACCCAAACTGGCCAACAGGGTATTCCATACCATGTGACGTCACATCTAGTATATAAACCGGGGAGAGTGGGGGCGGGGAATCGCCGCTCGGGGACTAACTGGGTGTTGATCGGCGGGTGGTGAGCAATTGCACTGCGCATCATTTGTACATTCCAATCCCTTTATTATTACTGTTGTCATTTTATTAGTGTTATCATTATCATTATTAGTTTCTTCTTTTTTGTTCTATTAAACCGTTCTTATCTCAACCAACGAGTTTTACTTCTCTTCCCGATTTTCTCCCCCATCCCACTGGGTGGGGGGGGGAGTGAGTGAGCAGCTGTGTGGTGCTTAGTTGCTGGCTGGGGTTAAACCACGACAGAGGGCAAGGCAGCAAAGCCTCTCCTCACTCTGCTTCTCTCCTTTCTGTAGGTTGCTCCTACCTCTTCCAAGCAGCATGGTGTGAACGTCAGTGTCAACGCATCAGCAACCCCTTTTCAGCAGCCCAGCGGCTATGGCTCTCACGGATACAGCACTGGTAAGAGATCCAACAGAGCATCTTTCTCAGCAGCAGTTACTGACAGTGGCAGGGCTTGTTCACAATCTCACTGGCTGTGTAAGGGGACTGCTCTCTTCCTGCCTCCAGCAGTAAGGGAGGAAGGAGAATGGCCATGGTGCAACTTGCAGGTCATTTGATTCTCCTTGGAAAGGCCCAGGCTTGTTCTGCATCCATGTCTGGAGCAGGTTTGAGGAGTACAGAGCACTTGACAGCCTTCCTCTGTGCCTAGCAGCTGGATGGCTGGGGCCTTGGACTCATGTCAGAGAGCTTAAGCTGCTGAATTGTTTGGGTTTTGTTTGGTTTTTTTGGTTGTGTGTTTTTGTTTTTTTTTTTTACTGCCTCTGTCATCAATAGAACAATAATTATTCCAGATTTGAGCCTGGGAACTTGTTTGACTCCTGTATTTGGCAAATGCATGCTTTCTAGAGAAGTGTCCTTCTTGATTCAAAGATGCAACAAGGTCATGAACCTGCCACTTGTCTTGGTACTGGGTTTCACTGGTTAGTGTCTGGCTCATCTACAAAGGGCCTGCATTTGGGTTCCTCTTCCAGCTTTTAAATTCCTGTTGTGCCTTTTTTTCACTACATTAGAGCCCTTCAAGGCACTATTTTCTCTTTGCAAAGATACTAAAGCTCTGTACCAGGCCACCTGGTACTGAGTCTTTCAAACCTTTTTCATTTCAACACTTTTTCTGGGCCTTAAATGATTTCTGAGGGTTTCCTCTGTACCACCAGCTTTTTGGAAACTGCCAGCATCAAATGCAGGTTGTGTGCCAGTGTTGCCAGTCGTTGCACCAACCATTCCAGCCCACAGTTGAGTTGCCTGTTCTGCATCTAAGGAGCTCTCGGGCCATTCTTGCTACTGCGTTATGCTGGGAGTTTATCTTGTCTGTCTGCTGCATTCTCCCTGCTCTTCTCAGAGTTGCTATTTTGTGGGCTCTTCAAGAATGTGCATTTCTCTGGGTGGCAGCAGGCCCCTAAATTTGTTTCTGGAGGTATTCAGAAACTGCTTGTGTCCAGAGCAAAAGAACTTATATTCGTACAGGCACTTTGCAGCTTAGCCTTGCCAAGACCCTGCTCCCTAGGATGATGTCTGTCTCCAAACCTCACCTGGCTACCAGGCCACTAGAGCTCTCCACCTCCTGCTGCTGGCGTTAGCAGCAGGAGCTACTGCTGCTACCAGTGGCTGCTGTCTAACGCTCACTTACCTTTCCTTCTCCCCAGGTGTATCCGTGACATCCAGTAATACAGGAGTGCCAGACATCTCGGGCTCTGTCTACTCCAAAACTCAGGTTAGTGTCTGATGTATGCTCTGGGAAAGCGCTGCTTTGCTGGGGAGCGGAAGCCCAGCTCTGAGACAGCCTCCCGGGGCAATGAAGTCTCTTCCCCTTGGAGCAGCCAGCCAGGGAGAAGGGAAATGCTCAGCCTTTCCCAACTTTGAGCAATTCCAAGCCCAGAAAGAGCCGCAGGCAGAGACTCTGTCTGTTCTCTGCACTATGCACTGACTCCCAGGCCCAGGACTTATAGAGCTGGGAAGGGGCACACTGCCAGCCAGGAGTAGGGGAGCGCCGCCCAGCTCCCAGCCCTTACTCTGCCATTGGCGTCTTCTCCTCAGCAATCCTTCGAGAAGCAGGGATTTCACACTGGAACCCCGGCAGCCTCCTTCAATCTGCCTTCGGCGCTGGGCAGCGGTGGCCCCATCAACCCCGCAACGGCAGCAGCGTACCCCCCCACTCCTTTCATGCACATCCTGACCCCGCATCAGCAGCCCCACTCGCAGATCCTCCACCACCACCTGCAGCAGGATGGGCAGGTAAGCAACCCCCCTGGCCCCCTGGCCCTTGCTGGGGTATCTCCTAGGGCTCTTGCTCCACCCCACCCCAGCCCCCCTCTCCCTCCCTCCCTCACGCCCTGCGGCGGACACACGCGGTGACACGCACATGCTCACACCTCCACATACACACAGGGCCGATAAGAGGATGAGGTGAGGAAGGCCCGGGGTGCACTCCACTGGGGGGTACTTGGCACAGCCCCCTTGCTGCCGGGCTGTACCAGGTACGGTCGGGTAGTGCCCCTTCACGCAGACATGCCTGGTATGCCCTGACCTCCCCCTTCCTCGGAGTGGTGGCTCCGCAGGCCGGCAGCGAAGGGGTTACTCGCCACAGCCATGACCCCACCGTAGCTTTCAGGTCTAACCTTGGATTTCTATTGTCATAGTTTGTCCCTTTATTTTACATATCCTGGTACTGCAACAGCTTCCATATTTGCAGATGATACTGTGCTGCCAACGCCAGCAGGAAGACCAGGTAATGAACCTCTCTGATAATGCATTGCACTTGCCCTGGGGTCTCCCCCTGCCCCTAAGGCCCCCCAGGCTCACGTAGCCCTTTCCTTCTCCCCCTGTGGCCCCGCCAGGCGAGGAGAGAGGCCCTCAGTCAGTTTGTGCACACACACACACCCGCGCGCACAGACACACACTCCCCTGCTCGAACCCTTCCCTCCCTTTTCCCCCCTCCCTGTTGGGCGGCAGCCTCTGCAGAGCTGCCAGGGCCTTCGCTGCCTGTGGTCCTGGCATGGTGCTGGTCTGGAGGAAGGAGCAGAGTGGAGGGGAGGGTCCTGTGGCTGCTGGGGCAGCAGATGGCATGGCACAAGGGCCACTGGCCAGCTGCTTGGTGCAGGAGGCAGCCGGTGCCCTGGTGCCGGTGGCCCCAGAGAGCTTGTGCTGGGCTGAGGTGGGTCAGCGAGTGCCAAGGAGCTGTAGCCCGCAGTGCCTGTGGTCTGGACCTGTTCTGTGGGGGACGGCAGTGCCTGCGGCTGAGCCGCCCGAGGCATGCCAGCATCGCCCTGCGGAGCAGGCTGGGGTTGGGACCCCAGAGACGGCGTCACTGGTTCCCCCGCAATAACTCCCTGCTTCTCCTTCTCGCCCCCTGCCCCCTTCCCGCAGGGTGGCTCTGGGCAGCGCAGCCAAGGCAGCTCCATCCCCCAGAAATCCCAGGCCAACAAGTCTGCCTACAACAGCTACAGCTGGGGCGCCAACTGAGGCCAGGGTGGCCCTTGCCCACCACTTGCTTCCGGAAGAGAATCCCACCGAACCTGACGTCGAAGGATCCCAGGGAGGAGAGCGCCCTGCCACGGGGCAGCGTCCGGGCCCCGCAGCCCCTGGGCAGGGCAGGCCGGCAGGCGGCTCTGCGTTGTCTGTCTTCAGCCACCTTTCCTGTTGTATGTAATATAGAATTTGTATTTTTCTTTTTTTTTCTTTTTTTTTTTTTTTCCCCTCCCCCCCTGCATTCAGATTCTGAACCGTTTGCCGTAGGGGCCTTTTTTGGTTTTTACTCCTTTCTCCCCTCTCCCACGACCTCCTGCTGCCCCAGAACCTCTCGGATCCAAAGGAGTGGAAGCTGCGAGTCGCCTACAGCAAACCCCCTTATTATTAGGAATAAGAACAGTAATTGATATGAACAGCATTGTAAGATGAATTAGTTGAAGTGGTTTTTTGTACCGTGTTCTAAATTTAATGGATAAATGTGTCTTGTATATAAAAACAAAAACCCCATGCCGTCCTGTAGTTCTCTCATTTCCTCGCCCACCCTCTGCTGCTCTCTGCCACCGGCCCAGAGGAGCCCTGGAGAGCACCCCCCAATTTTACGTTCTCCATCTGCGCCCCCTCCCTCCCTGCGGGCCCCGAGCACAAGTCCTGCCCCTCCTTGCACGCTGTAAGTATCTTTTGCTTCTGCTTTTGAGGGTTTTTTTGGTCTTTTTTTTTTTTTTTTTCTATGCAGTCCAGATCTTGTATTTTTCAGTTTGAACTGGTCACTTCAACTGAAGCCCCCATGTGGGTGATTTACTAAAGAGAATAAAGATCACAAAGTGATGTGTGTATTTTTTAATACCTACCTTCTCAGCCTGGTTCCGTATTTTTGGTGCGGGGTGTGGAAGGCCCTGGGGCAAGGGTAGAGGGAGCAGCTCTGCCCACTCCTCCCCAGCTTTTGATTCCCACCCCCCCTTTTGTGGATTTTTCCTCTTCCCAGCTGCAGTGCTGGGCACCAGGATCCCAGCACAGGGATGTCGCCATCTTCCTCCCTGTCCTTTCCCTGGACCAGGGACCCCTAACTTCCCTTTCTCTGCTCCCCCCGCTGGGTGCACAGCTGCCGTCCACCTGGGGCTTGTGCTGTCCCAGTTGCCTCCTGCTCTGGTGCTGCTGGTGCACCCCCCTGAGGCTTGGGGGTGCTCCCCACCCCCCTCCCCCCCATAAGAGCCTCCCAAAAGGACTGGCTGTCATGGGAGGGGGTGTCCTAGTGCAGGGGAGGGGAACAGGACCACTGCTGTCGTGGCAGGAGCCCATGGGTGCTGAGCTGCTTTCCACCCCTGTAGTCCCCATCACCCTGGAAGGGCTGAGCTGTGAGGTAAGGGGCTGGGGGCGTGGGGGGGGTCCCTGCTACAGTGGCGGGGTGGGGGCAAAGCTGGGGCTGGCTCGGGCCCCCTCCCTGTGCTCTGGAGGCCCAGTGGTGTATCCTGGGCTGGACTGGTGGGGCTCGGCGGGGGAGGGGCACAGAGGAAGCCTGGGCACCTGCCGGGGCTGCGGGATCCCCGGGCAGTGTAGGATGGAGCCCAATGCCTCCCCCCCATCGGGGTGCCGTACCGGCCCCCCCCGCACCATCGCTGCCGACCCCGGCAGCCCCCCCTCCGGCGGGACCTCCCGGGGCCAGGGCTCTGCCCTCGAGGCTGCCGGCGCCAGTGCCCGCCGCTCCCAGGCGGCCTCGGGAGCTGGACAGAGAAACCCGGGGCCGGTGAATGATGCTCCCGGGCGTCCCAGGGACAGCACGGGCCTGGCGGCCGGAGCGAGAGGCCTCAGAGCTGCCCCGGAGCCTGGGGCGGTCGGGTGGGGAAGGCTGCGGCCTGTGAAGAGCCCGGGGGTGACCTGACGGGGCCGGGGCGGCCTGCGGGGCGGGACGTGGCCCCGGGGGCGCGCCTGGCCCCGACGGGGCCCCGGCGGATCCGTCTTCGCTCAAGGCCGCGGCGCCTCGCGACACTCGGAGGCGCTTGGCAGCAGCGGCGCTTTACGGTAGCGCGACCCGGGCGCGGCGGACGGCGGCTGGAGCGCGATGAGCTTTTACGACGCGTTTCGCAGTTTCTTCGGGTTCCCGGGGCGGCGCAGGTACCGGCCCTGAGCCCTGGCCACCCCCGACTCGGCGCCCCTGGTCCCCCCGGCCCCGCAGACCCCAGCCCGGCTCCTCCCGGTTGTCCCCCGTGCCCCCGCCTGCATAGGCCCTGTCCCGGTTCCCCCCGCTACCCAGCCCCCTGTTGTCCCGCGGGTCCTGTTCCAGCCCCCGGTTGTTCTCCCGGGCCCGGGTGTCTCAGCGCCGCGGTCCCACAGGCCCCGGGACCCGCTCTTCGGCGGCACGGTGTGGGACGAGGAGGAGGAGGAGGAGAAGGACGCCCCGTCTCTGGCACAGCCTCCCCAGGACTTCGCCTTCGGTTTCAGCCCCGGCGGATCCCGCAGTGCCTTCGAGGAGCTGTTCCAGGACGTGGGCGAGCTCCTGGGCGTCTTCGGGGGGTTCTGGGCTGGGCCCCCGCAGCCCTTCGGTGGGGATGGGAAGGGGCTGCCCCCACCGGGGGCTGAGCGGGGCCCTGGAGGCCGATGCGGAGCCCCCTGGGTGGCCCGGCCTGACCCGGCTCCCTTTGCCCCCCCCCCCCCCCCCGCAGAGCCCCCTCTGCCCGGCCCCAGCGAGGGCAGCATGGGGCGGCAGCTGCGGGACTCCATGCTGAAGCACCCAGACAGTCCCGCTCCCGGTGCATCCCCAGGAGGTTCTGAGCGCCCCAGCGAGCCGGCCCAGCCCTGGAGGCCCTTCCTGGGGGTGGGTGAGGGCTCTGCCTCATGCGGGCTCAGCCATGGTGGCCGTCGGAGCCTGCCATTGCGGTGTCGCGCTTTGCCTCCCTGTCACCGGCATGTGGCTTTGCCTTGCAGGTGGAAGACGCTCACCCGGCTCCTCCCAGCCTCAAGGAAGACCAAGGTGGGTGCCAGGAGGAGGGCTACAGGGTCTCTGCCTTCCCCGCTTTACCAGCTCACACTGCTACAGCCCTCGGGGTGTGTCCTCACGCTGCTGTCACTGTCTCTCATCTCCCCTGCAGACCTGGACTCCCAGGTCTTCTCCACAGGGTTGGGGACCATCCTGAGACCCAACGAGCCCAAGTCCCACTCTTACTTCCAGAGCATCTCCGTCACCAAAGTAACTCTCCCCGACGGGGTGAGTGTCCCCTGCGGGTGCAGCGATGGCCCATGGGTGACCTGGGGACACCGTCCCTGGCGCAAGGAGCAGAGCCTGGGGTGGTGGTATCCCTCAGGGCTCGGTGCTCTGCGCAGGTGGTGGAGGAGCACCGGACCGTGCAGGACAGCCAGGGCCGCCGGGAGACAACGGTGACCCGCCGGAGGGGGGACCAGGCCTTCATCACCACCACCAAGGAGGACGGGCAGAGCAAGGACTACCGGGAGGAGGTGGTCAACATGGATGACCGTGAGTGGGGTGCTGAGGAGGGTGAGGGAAGCGGGCCAGGTCCCCTCTGAGGAAGCTCTCCCTGCTTTCCCAGGGGAGCTGGCACAGTTCGCGGGCACGTGGCCACAGCAAGACGAGCTCCACGCTCCCAACCTGAGCGACCCTTCGTCTGCACTGGGCAGCTTCTTCCGACACTGGTTCTCGAGCTGGTAGCTGTGCCCCCCCAGGCTGAGCACCCCGTAGGTGTTATGGGTGCAGGGTAGGGGGACCCCAGGGCCATGGGGACGGACACTGGCTTGGGACTCAGGCCGCTGGCTCCATCCAGGGTGGGTGGTGGGCAGCAGCCTCTTCTCACCATCTGTTTTTGTTGCAGATGCGTCAGATCCTGCTGGGGGCTGGCACCAGGGCTGGGGGCTGCCTGTCTTCTGGGGTGCTGCGGATCTGCGGGGACCCCTGTGGGGGCTGAGTGTGTGTGTGCATGCATGTGTATAGAGCAATAAAGTCTATTTATGCTAACGGCGACCTGCCAGGCTCCTTCAGGCTGGAACCTCCCCGATTCAGAGACAGAGCCCCACACAGCTGCCGGGGTGGCTCCCGGGGGCTGCCCCATGGGTTCAGGCAGCTGCCTGGCTTCTCTGCCCTGGCTCCATGCCCACGCTGCTCCCTGCCCACCTCCTTCTCCCATTTCACTGCCTGCCCTGTGCTGTGCTAACACCTCCCCTGGGCCGCTCTCGAGGGCCCATCCTGGGAGGCTTTCCAAAGGCCTCTTCATTAGCACTGCCTGTGGCTGTGGCTTGGGCAGGGATCTGGCAGGGAAATAGGGGGGCTCCCTGGATGGGAAACACCCGTGCCAGCTCACCTGAGCGAGGTCTCACTCGGGGACCCTCAGGGGGCTCCCGCCAGGTCTGGTCCTACTGGAGGATGCCAGCGTCACGAGGCAGCAGTGTCCCCAGCCCCACGTGGGACTCTGGTCCCTGCCAGGCGTCTCCCTGTGGTGTGGCCCTGGATTGGTTTAAAGTCTGCGTGTTATCACCCACCCCAGCCCTGGGGCTCATAAAATCGTGCCAGGACGGAGACACTGACGCTGCTGTTGCCGCTGCCCATTCCCAGCCGGCCCTATGGGCACCACTTCCTTCTTGAAGAAGGCCCGGGCTCTCCTCCGCATCCGGAACCAGCTGGTGCGGGAATGCCTGGCTGAGCTGCTGGCTGTCTTCGTGCTTATTGTGAGCGGGGCACACGGGTGGGCCGGGGCTGACCGTGGGGGTGGTGGTAGGCGCTGGGAATCCCAGGGCTCTCCTGCCTGTCCCTCGCCAGGGGTGGGGGGGGTTAGGGCTGCACCATGCTCGCCGAGAGACTTGACGCTGCCTGGCTTCCCACTTAGACCCTGTTCCTGCAGCGTGGTACACCCTCCACTGCAGCAGCTCCAGCACAATAAGGGCACCAGCACTGCCACGTGGTCCCTGAGGGCTGGGCAGCACATGCCTTGATGCCTCCCGCCCTGGAGCAGGCAAAGTTGGGGCTCCGGAGCCACACTTGGCATTTGGGCTGCATCCTGCGATGGCAAATGATGATGCCATGACTGCACCAGCAGCACCCGTTCCCCACTGTCTCCCCAGGGAAGCAGATTACTTAATTGTTGATGATTTGTTTGCTGTCAAAACCACAAGCGAGATCAGTAACTGCCTCCCTGCCTGTACCCCGTCTGGTGCCCAAAGCTGGAGCCCAGGGGATGGGGGAGAAAACCACAGAGGCAATGCAGTCAGAGGCACCAGAGCAGCCCTTACCTTGCTGCCCTTCTGCTGCCTGGGATCAGAGCTAATCCTGCCAGTGGCTGCAGTGCAGTGGAGCAGCAGCCCTTAGGGAGCAGGGGGGGAGCTTGGCGAGGGGCCAAGGGGGGCCACAGTTGGAGCTGTGTCCCTCTTCTCCAGCTGATCACCCTGAGCGGCTCAGCACAGATGGTCACCAGCTCCGGGACGAAGGGGAACATCCTCACCGCCTACCTGGCAGGCGCCCTGGCAGTCATGGTGGCCATCTACATGGCAGGGGGAGTCTCCGGTGAGGCTGGGGAGGTGGTCTCAGGTCCAACCTTCCCCCAGCTCCAGATTCCCCAGGACGCTCCAATCCCAGCCCCTCTCCCCGCTCCATTGCAGGGGCCCACCTGAACCCAGCGTTCTCCCTTGCCATGTGCCTGCTGGAGCAGTTTCCCTGGTGGAAGCTTCCCATCTTCGTGGCCGTGCAGACCTCAGGAGCTTTCATGTCTGCCGGAGCTGTCTATGCCCTCTACTATGGTACGGGGAGGTGGGCAGGAGCCTGGCAGGGGAACACTGCGGTTGTGCCGGGGTGGCTGGGCTCGCAGACGGGCTCTGCCTCTGCTCCGCAGATGCCATCCAGCACTACAGCAATGGGACCCTCACCACCTCTGGCCCCTGGGAAACCGCCTCCATCTTTGCCACCTACCCTGCTGACTACCTCTCCCTCTCCAATGGCTTCTTGGACCAGGTGGGTGCCGGTGTTGGCTCCCCTCAGACCGCTCTGGCGGTGCCGGTCCCTGCGGCGCTGAGCTTCCCTGCCAGCCCCACAGGTGATGGGCACAGCACTGCTGATCATGGGCATCCTGGCCATTCTGGACACCCGCAACAAGGGTGTCCCCAAGGGCCTGGAGCCGGTGGCCGTGGCCCTGCTGGTGTTCTCCATTGAGGTCTCCATGGGCTCCAACTGCGGCTGCCCCATGAACCCCGCGCGGGATTTCGGGCCCCGGCTCTTCACCTACGTCGCAGGTTGGGGTGCAGAGGTCTTCAGGTGGGTAGAGGGAAGGAGGCGAGGTGGGGGGTGGCAGGGGTGACCCCCTGCCCACCATGCCCCATCCCCAGCAGAGGCAATGGGTGGTGGTGGGTGCCAGTGGTGGCACCGCTGCTGGGGGCCGCCGTGGGTTCAGCCCTTTACCAGCTCCTCGTGGCTTTCCACCACCCGCTGGAGGAGGGTGACCCCCCAGCGGAGCAGACCTCCCTGGTCCTCGTCAACGTTGCCATCCCCCCAGACGCCGACATGTCACCCAGGGAGAAGGACGCTGGAGTGATGCTGCCCCAGAAGAAGTGACACCGGGGGGACCCCCCACCCCGAGCTGGCGACACGGTCGTAGTCCCCTGCCCTGTCCCTGTCACACCATTAAACAAGCCCTGAGGCCGTGGGGTGTCTCGTGTCTAGACAGGGGGGCAGCGGCGCAGGGGGAATAGGACGGGGGAGGCAGCGGCCCCCAGCCCCCCCGGGGGCAGGGGCAGAGCTGGACAGGCCTGGCTGCGGGGGACCCCGGTCCGGGGGACATGTGCTGCCGGGGGGGGGGGGGGGCTGCCCCCTTGGGACCCCCCGGGGCTGTCCCCGAGAGCCCCGAGGCTGGCCCTGGTACCCCCCGGGGGTATCCCTCTGCCCCCCACTCCGGGCCCCTCCCGGGGACCCCCTGGGGCTGCCCCGCTTGTACTCCGGGACCCCCTGGGACCACCGAGGCCGCACCCGGTACCCCCCGGGACTGCCCCCCCCCGCTCCCCGGGAACGCCCGATGCCGCCACCCCCACCCCCCGCTCCCCGGGCCGCCCCGTCCCCCCGGGGCAGCGTTCGGTCGCTCCCCCCCGCCGCCCGCACCACCCCCCCCATCACTTCCGCCGCCGACCGGCGCCGCCGCGGCCATGGGGCGTTGAGGCGGCGGCAGCGGCGAGGCAGCGGGAGCGGGGCCGCAGCGGCCCCGGTACCGGCCCCCCCGGCCCCCGGCCCCGGCCGCCCGCTCCCCATGGGCTGCGGGGCCGCGGGCCATGGAGCGGTGGGCGGCCCGCCGGGCCCCAGGTGAGCGTGGCAGGGCGGCGGCGGCGCCCGGTAGGCCCCGGTGGGCCCCGGTGCGGCCGTTGCCCCGGCAACGCGGCGGGGGCGGGGCGGGCCGGGAGGGCCCGGGCCGGGGCACCGGCAGCGGAGGCGCGGGATGGCGCCGCCGGGGCGCGCCGAGGTCCCGCAGCCATGACGGTGCCCCGGGACATGCCCGAGAAGTGGCGGCGGGTCCGCGGCCCCGGTGGGGCGGGTGGGTGCGGGGCGGGGTCCTGCGGCGGGGCCGGGGGGGTCTGGGGGTGCAGCTAAGAAGGGCTGCGGGTCTGGGGGTGCAGGGCTGGGGACGCCAATAAGCAAGACTGGGGGTGCAGGATCTGGGGGTTCTGGGCCAGGGGTCTGGGAGTGCGGGGCTGGGGGGGGTCTGTGGGTGCAGATATCCAGGGCTGGGGGTGCAGGTAAGCAAGGCTGGGGATATGTGGGTACAAGTTTGGGGGGACAGATAAGCATTGCTGGAGGGTCTGTGGGTGGCAGCTAAGCAGGGCTGGGGGTGCAGGGCTGGGGGTCTGGGAGTGCAGCTAAGCAGGGTTGGAGGTCTGGGATTGCAGGGCTGGGGGCACAGATAAGCAGGGCTGGTGGTGTGGGATTGCACAAGAAGAGGGCTGGGGGTGGAGGGGTGTGGGTGCTGGCGTGGGGGGAGCAAAGGGCCACATGACGTGGCTGGGCGGCTTCCCTGTTCTCTTGGGGTCTGGGGCTCCTGGGCTTGCCTGGGGGACTTTGGGTGGTCTGGGAGTGCAGAGAGGAGGTCTGGGGGTGCAGGGGCGCCGGGCTGACGGGGCGTGCTGTGTTGCAGAGGAGGAAAGGCGGGTGCGAGCCAATGCGCGGGAGTACAACGAGAAGTTCCAGTACGCGGTGAGTGGGGTGGCGGAGCCCAGTCCCTTGGGGTCTTGTCTTGAGGCTCAGGCAGGTTTGGGGGGCTGGGGCCTGCGTCACTCCCCCCCGGAGCAGCAGAGGGGGGGTTACAGCTAAAAATAGATGTTTGTCCCTGAGAAAATTGTGCTGATGAGCTGTTAATGCCAACGGAGCTCAGGGGCTGGAGCGGCCCAGCTGGAGGGGGGCACGGTGTGCTCCCATGGGGAGGGATGCAGCCCCCCCATCCTCTGCCGGGCCCCCCCCCCCCCGTTCTCCCTGCACCCCTGCCCAGTCCCCGATGCGGTTCTGTGTATGGCTAATTAATGAGCTTCCGGAGCCACTGGGGGAGGGGCACCGCTCACCTTGGCCTCCCCCTCCATGCTGGAGGTTATTTCTGGCTGCTCCAGACCAGGCCCTGCATCGGCCTCGCCATGGGCGGGGAGCAGGGGGTCTGGATCGGGGTGACCCTTGGGGAGGCTGGGTGCTGCCGCCCGGGTGGTCTGGATGCTGCCGCTGAAGGAGGGTGGTCCCTGGGTACTGGCTGGTGACTGAGGCGGAGGAATCGGCTTCTCGAGGAAGCTGCCACAGAGCTAGAGCAGGTGCAGGAGCCGGGGATCCAGGCTGCTGTCCAGAGCTCCCAAATTAGGGGTGCAGTGATCTGCAGCCCTGCCCCCAGAGTGCTGCTGGGGCGGGGGGGGGGCGGTGTTACAGGGCCTCAGCAACTCGTGACCCCCCTTCTCACCCCGTCCGTCCCCAGAGCAACTGCATCAAGACCTCCAAGTACAACATCGTCACCTTCCTGCCTGTCAACCTCTTCGAGCAGTTCCAGGAAGTGGCCAACACCTATTTCCTCTTCCTCCTCATCCTGCAGGTGAGTGCTGGAGGGCCTGGGGAGGCAGATGGGGGACCCCCCACACTCCTTCCCTGGCTGGGCAGCAAGGAGGGCCCAGGGCACATTCTGCCCCTGGCAGGCGGTGGGTTTGGCACCCTCGAGCAGGGGTAGCATGGGCCTGGGGCTGGCCTTGTTCCCTGTAACTCCCGCTCCCTGTCCCCAGCTGATCCCACAGATCTCTTCGCTCTCCTGGTTCACCACCATCGTGCCTTTGGTTCTTGTCTTAACCATCACAGCTGTCAAAGATGCTACCGACGACTATGTGAGTGGTCCCCCAGGTGCCCCTCTACCCAGGCTGGCTGCCGGCAGGGCATGGGGACTTGGGGCTGGGCAGGGGGCTGTGACCCTGATGTGGGTGTGCAGTGCCTGGGGCCATGGCGTTTGCAGGGGGAGGGACACAGGATCCCATCCCCAGAGGAGGGGCTGACGCTGCTGTCTCTTCCCTTCCGCACCCAGTTCCGCCATAAAAGTGACAACCAGGTGAACAACCGGCAGTCTCAGGTGCTGATCGGCGGAGTGTGAGTGTCATGGGGACAGGGCAGCCGGGGACAGGGCCACGGGGCCCTGCGGGATGCAGCACAGGGCTGCAGGCAGGGGCAGAGTGCAGTGGGGCAGGGGAGAGGCAATGCTGCTGGCTCCTGCCTAACTCCACTCTGCTGTCCCTCCGCAGCCTCCGGCAAGAGCAGTGGATGAATGTCCGTGTCGGAGACATCATCAAGTTGGAGAACAACCAGTTCGTGGCGGTGAGTGTGGCACCAAGGCAAGCACGGTCCCAGCTGGACAGCATGCAGGGACAGCAGCATGGTGTGGTGCTGCACCCGCTCTGCTTTTCTGCTCCTCCATCATCTCCTGGGGTGCAGACATCAGGGATTCACCAGCCTGGAAATTGCATTTAAGTTGTAGCGCTTGAGCCATGTTTGAGCTCCGGGGATTTGGCTGATGTGGGCGCTTCAGGCGATGGTGTTCATGTCAGGGTGCTGGCAGCACCCTGCTAAGGACGCGTGGTTCTGGAGATCCCGCTGGCCCCTGGCATCCGAGGGCCAGGAGCTTCCCTGGGGAAGGTGTAGGGGAGCCCCAGCATCAGCACAACCCTTCACGTGTCTCTCCCGGCAGGCTGACCTCCTCCTCCTCTCCAGCAGCGAACCCCATGGGTTGTGCTACATAGAGACCGCGGAGCTGGACGGGTAGGTAACCCCTGCTCGTCTTGGCTGGCAGGGGAAGCTGAAAGGCAGGAGTGAGAATGGGCTGTGGGCAAGGCAGGAGCTGCCACAGACCTGAAACTGGGGAACATCTGCGAAGGCCCTCCCTGCCAGCCTGTCACTAACCCCACACGTGGTGCCTCCTTGCCCGCAGAGAGACCAACATGAAGGTACGGCAGGCCATCCCTGTCACCTCGGAGCTGGGTGACACCAGCAAGCTGGCTCAGTTTGACGGTGAGTGCCTGCAATGGGGGAGCCCCTCGGTTTCCTCCTCCATCACCTGGTGTGGGTCCACCCTGGAGACACCAGGACCATCCACACGGTGGTGTGGTCCTGTGGCTTGAAGCGGATCTCTGGGGAGCTGGGGACAGTGCTGGGAGCACTGGGGTGGAGCTGGCCACATGCAGAAGGCATGTTACAGCCGAGCCATCCCCTGCACCCAGGCGAGGTGATCTGTGAACCCCCCAATAACAAGCTGGACAAGTTTGGCGGGATGCTGTACTGGAAGGAGAACAAGTACCCCCTGAGCAACCAGAACATGCTGCTGCGGGGCTGCGTCCTACGCAACACCGAGTGGTGCTTCGGCCTCGTCATCTTTGCAGGTGGGCTGGGACAGCTGCTGCCGCTGCACTGCGTGGAAGGAAGAGACCCCGCTAATGCTCTTCCCTCTCCCCAGGGCCCGACACGAAACTGATGCAGAACAGTGGTCGGACCAAGTTCAAGCGGACGAGCATCGATCGGCTGATGAACACGCTGGTGCTCTGGGTATGCGGAAGGCAGATCCCAGGGAGCACTGACTCTGACCCGGTTGGGGCTCTGATGTCCTGTCCTGTCCTGTCCTGTCCTGTCCCCAGATCTTCGGGTTCCTGGTGTGCATGGGGGTGATCCTGGCCATCGGCAACGCCATTTGGGAGCATGAGGTGGGCGTCTGCTTCCAGATCTACCTGCCCTGGGATGAGGGGGTGCACAGTGCCTTCTTCTCCGGCTTCCTCTCCTTCTGGTCCTACATCATCATCCTCAACACTGTGGTGCCTATCTCGCTCTACGTGAGGTAGGGCAGGGGCCGAGGGGCTGGGCTGTGGGTGTGCGAGGGGCAGGCACCAGGAATTAGGGGTGCCCTCTGGGGAGGGGAGATGGGGATGGAGACCCACGGGCAGAGCTGTGTGCGTGGGGTGGGCATGAGCTGCTCTCCTGGTGATGGGCCACATCTGCCCTCAGGGATACCACAAGACCTGAGACCCCACAGGTCCTTTGGGGCCCTCCCAGCTGTGTCTGTCCGGCTGCTCGTCTCTCCCTGCCCTGGCTGCATGCTGGTTATTTTGCTCAGCCCTCCTGCAGCTCCCAGGCTTCTGCACTGTCCCCTTCTCTCTCTCTTTTAATTTCTCTCTCTTTTCGTTCCCCAGCATGGGTTCTGTCACCCTTAGCCCCGAGGTAAGAACGTGTCACCCCCACCCCTCCCACTAGCTCATTGCTGTCTGCCCTGGGCGCCGGGGAGGGGGTTTGGGGCGCGTAGGTGTGAGAGATGCCTGGGGAGCCCTGTGGGCTACCCCCTCGGTGCCAGGTCCTGCATCCCCAGCCCTGGCTTGGTGGTGGCTGTCGGTAGGAGCGGGTGCGGGCCAGCCCTGGGGAAGGGCGCGGGAGCCAGCAAGCAGCATGGGGGCCCTGGGTGCCAGGGTGCCCCAGGTGCTTGGGGGTCTGGGGTGGGTGGGTGTGTGCCCATCGCTGGCTCAGCAGAGTGTGCTGCCCTGCCCCGGTGACACCCACCTTTCCCCCCTGCAGTGTGGAGGTGATCCGTCTCGGGCACAGCTACTTCATCAACTGGGACAAGAAGATGTACTGTGCCAAGCGCCGGACGCCAGCCGAGGCCCGGACCACCACCCTTAATGAGGAGCTGGGGCAGGTGGAATACATCTTCTCTGACAAGACCGGCACCCTCACCCAGAACATAATGGTCTTCAGCAAGTGCTCTGTGAACGGGCACAGCTATGGTGAGTGCAGGGCACCGGGGCCGGGCTGAGTGCCTGCAGGGTGCGGAGGTACTGGCTCCCCTCCTGCAGACCCTTTGGGGCACTTGGGGCAGCTGGAGGACAAAGGGGCTCAGCTGTAGCGTTGTGGGGCTGCCACTGCCCTGTGGCCTCCCTGGGTGTGGGTGCCAGTGGGGCAGCAGCATTGGGTCCCTGTCCTGGTTAACTCTGTGCCTCGGTTCACAGGTGACATGCAGGATATGCTGGGTCACAAGGTGGAGCTGAGAGAGGTAAGGGTACTGCAGGGCCAGTGCCTGGCTGTGCCGTGTGCCGCAGGGGCGTAACCCCATGTCTGCCCCTGCCAGAGGCCAGAGCCAGTTGATTTCTCCTTCAACCCACTGGCGGACCCACGGTTCCAGTTCTGGGACCCCAGCCTGCTGGAAGCCGTCAATCTGGGAGACCCCCACGTGCATGAGTTCTTCCGCCTGCTCTCGCTCTGCCACACCGTTATGTCTGAGGAGAAGAGTGAAGGTGGGTGCGGAGGGCAGGACCTGTCCCTGCACAGCTTGGGGCATGGCGCTGGCTCTGACCCGCTGTGCTGTCCCCAGGGGAGCTGTATTACAAGGCTCAGTCCCCGGATGAGGGAGCGCTAGTCACGGCTGCCAGAAACTTTGGCTTTGTGTTCCGGTCCCGCACGCCAAAGACCATCACGGTGCACGAGCTGGGTCGAGCCATCACCTACCAGCTGCTGGCCATCCTGGACTTCAACAACATCCGCAAGCGCATGTCCGTCATTGGTGAGGTCCTGGGCATGGCACAGGGGCTGTGGGGTTGTGAGGGCCGTGGTGGGGCTGGGGTGTGGGGGCTCAGTGCGGTGTGCTGGAGACCAGCCCCATGCGGATGGTGATGTGACTGTGGAGGCATCATGGGGTCATGGCTGGGGGTTGGAGTGGGACCTGCTCCTACACCCCTGAGCCAGGCAGCTTGTCCCCTGCTCCCTGCAGTCCGCAGCCCCGAGGGCAAGATCCGGCTGTACTGCAAAGGTGCTGACACCATCCTGCTGGAGCGCCTGCACCCCATCAACCAGGACCTGACCAACGTCACCACTGACCACCTCAATGTGAGTGGGGCAGGGTGCTGCGGGCAGGGCTGGGAAGGGAAGAGAGGCTGCCCAGAAGCACGGAGCCTGGCTTGTGCCATGTCCTGGGGGGCAGTCGGGGTCTGGGGGGCACCGTCAGGGTCTGTCTGTGCACCCAGCTCCAGCCACTTGCAGGAATATGCTGGTGAGGGGCTGCGGACGCTGGTGCTGGCCTACAAAGACCTGGAGGAGAGTTACTATGAGGACTGGTCCGAGCGGCTGCACCGAGCCGGCAGTGCCCCTGAGGCCCGTGAGGATCGCCTGGCTCGGCTCTATGACGAGGTGGAGCATGATATGATGGTACGTGGGCTGGGGGCACTGGGGACGGGAGGTGACTGGGGGGCAGCCCCTGCTGACCTCCCACCTGTTTGGGTCCCCCAGCTGCTTGGAGCCACAGCCATCGAGGACAAACTGCAGCACGGGGTCCCCGAAACCATTGCCATCCTGACGCTGGCCAACATCAAGATCTGGGTGTTGACGGGGGACAAACAGGGTGAGGCATTGCTGGGGTAGGAGTCTGGGCTGGCTGCAGATGAGAACATTCATGGGCTGGATCCCACCTGCCTGGGGGGTGGTGGGACAGATGCTCCCCCCTGAGCTGACCCTGGCTCAGCCCCTGGTTTCCTGTCCCCAGAAACAGCTGTGAACATTGGCTACTCCTGCAAGATGCTGACGGATGACATGACGGAGGTGTTTGTGGTCACAGGCCACACTGTGCTGGAGGTGCGAGAGGAGCTCAGGTGAGGGTCGGGGGGGCAGGGCTGGCCGGAGGACACACGTGGGGCCAGCGTGGGGCACAGCTGCTTGTGGGGGAGCTGGGGGATATGGAAGTGCCCTGAATCGGGGCCCCCAACCCCTCTCTTTCTCCTCAGAAAAGCCCGGGAGAAGATGATGGATGCATCGCGCTCCATCGGCAACGGCTTCTCCTACCAGGAGAAACTCTCCTCCTCCAAGTTCACCTCAGTGCTGGAAGCCATCGCAGGCGAATATGCCCTGGTCATCAATGGGCACAGCCTGGTAGGGACCTGGGAGTGCCAGGCTGGACAGGGCACCATGCCCAGCTGTGGGCCATGCTCCCCATTGTCCCCCTGCTCTCCTCTCAGGCCCACGCACTGGAGGCTGACATGGAGGTGGAGTTCCTGGAGACGGCATGTGCCTGCAAGGCTGTCATCTGCTGCCGCGTCACACCCTTGCAGAAAGCCCAGGTGGTGGAGCTGGTGAAGAAGTACAAGAAAGCTGTGACCCTGGCCATCGGGGATGGGGCCAACGATGTTAGCATGATCAAGAGTACGTCCTGGGGTCTGGGGAGCTGCAGGAGGGACAGGTCCCCCCTTGCACCATTCCGGGCCCCACGGCAGCCTCTGTCCTCGCCCCTCTGTGCCCCACTGGAACACAGTCCCACTGTGGGGGGCTGCCACCCCTGGTTTCCTGTGCTCCTGGCAGAGCCCTCCTCACTTCATGTGTGTCTTCACTCTGCAGCTGCCCACATCGGGGTGGGCATCAGCGGGCAGGAGGGCATCCAGGCAGTGCTGGCCTCCGACTACTCCTTCTCACAGTTCAAGTTCCTGCAGCGCCTGCTCCTGGTGCACGGGCGCTGGTCCTACCTACGCATGTGCAAGTTCCTCTGCTACTTCTTCTACAAGAACTTCGCCTTCACCATGGTCCACTTCTGGTTTGGCTTCTTCTGCGGCTTCTCAGCGCAGGTGCGTTGCTGGCTTCTTGTGCTTAGAGTTGGGGAGGGTTTGTCTGTGGGACCCCTCTGCTCAGAAGTGTGCCCCGGTCCCCAGGCTCCCTGTGGGACCTCATCCTGCACCAGCAGGCACAGCTTGGGATCCCTCCGGAGCGTGGCAGTGTGTGGTGGGTGCGAGGAGCCTGTATGGCCGGGGCTGCCACTCGGTGGCAGCAGCAGCCTGTGCCACTTGGGGTGGGCACCCTCGGGAGGGGGGGCTGGTGGTGGCTTTCCTTTTCCGGCAGCTTTGGGTGCTGGGGCCGGCTGGGGCATGGGGCGGGCAGGTCTTGTGTCCCCCTGAGCACTCCATTCCACGCAGACCGTGTATGACCAGTACTTCATCACACTGTACAACATCGTCTACACGTCGCTGCCCGTGCTCGCCATGGGCGTCTTCGACCAGGTATGGTGGGGGGCGGTGAGGGTGGTCCTTGGGTGCATGAGGAGCTGGCCCGGCTCCCCTGCATGACCCACGCTACGGGAGAAAGGGGTGCCTGGGTGCCCAGGCTGGGCTGTCCTTGTCCTTCTGTGGGCGGTGGTGGAGGTCAGCCCAGCCCCAGCCTGCCCGGGGCTGGAGGGAGGTGCCCAGAGTGCCTCGTGCCCCCAGGATGTGCCAGAGCAGCGGAGCATGGAGTACCCCAAGCTCTACGAGCCTGGGCAGCTGAACCTGCTCTTCAACAAGCGGGAGTTCTTCATCTGCATCGCCCAGGGCATCTACACCTCCGTCCTCATGTTCTTCATCCCCTACGGCGTCTTCGCTGATGCCACCCGTGATGATGGCGCCCAGCTGGCCGACTACCAGTCCTTCGCTGTCACTGTCGCCACCTCCCTTGTGATTGTCGTCAGCGTGCAGGTGGGGACACGGCTGCTTGGTCCCAGCCCCTCGCCTGTAGCACAAAGTTTGGGTCCCATCCTGCCCTGTGGCCGTACTCAGAGCACTGCAGCCATCCCCTGAGCCCCGCCTCCCCCTTCCCCTCTCCATCAGATCGGGCTGGACACAGGCTTCTGGACGGCCATCAACCACTTCTTCATCTGGGGCAGCCTGGCCGCCTACTTTGCCATCCTCTTTGCCATGCACAGCGACGGCCTCTTCCAGCTGTTCCCCAACCAGTTCCGCTTTGTGGGTGAGTCCCAGGGGGGCTGAGCGATGCCGCCCCACCCCAGCAGGGTGCTGCCCCAGCTGAGCCCTGGCTGGACTCGCGTTTCCCCCCCAGGTAATGCACAGAACACGCTGGCCCAGCCCACGGTCTGGCTGACCATTGCCCTCACCACCGTGGTCTGCATCATGCCCGTTGTGGCCTTTCGCTTCCTCAAGCTGGACCTGAAACCCGAACTCTCAGACACGGTGAGAGAGTGTGGCCTGGGGAGCGAACACGGGGTCCCGACCCCAGAGGGCATGCGGTTCTGGGGGTCCCTGACCCTGTCCCCTGGTGATGTCCCCAGGTGCGCTACACTCAGCTGGTACGGAAGAAGCAGAAGACCCAGCACCGGTGCATGCGGCGTGTGGGGCGTGTGGGCTCGCGCCGTTCCGGCTACGCCTTCTCCCACCAGGAGGGTTTTGGGGAGCTCATCATGTCGGGCAAGAACATGCGGCTCAGCTCCCTGGCGCTCTCCAGCTTCGCCACCCGCCCCAGCGCCGGCTGGATTGAGACCCTGCGCAAGAAGAAAGGCAGCGACAGCAGCACTGCCGCCAGCCCCAGCGGCGCGGCCGACAAGACGCTCAAGGTGTGAGGCTGGGGGAGTTGCGTTCCCTCCTGTGCAGCCAGGGGGCCCCCTGCCCCCTTCTCTCACTATGGCCCATGGGGGGCCAAGCCCCTCCTGCGGGGGGTTCCTGTGGGGGGAGCAGAGGCCATGTGGGCCCAGGTACTGAGGTTTGGAGGAGTCTGGACTGCCACAGTGTAACCAAAAAAATACTCTTCCCCGTCCCCAGGATGGACGGCCGCTGTCCCCAGCAGCCCCCTCAGGCCGCTCCTCTGTCAGTATTCACCTCCACGGAGTGCAAATACCCCATCACACGCGAATGTATTATGCCAGAGCCACCGCTGCAGGTGGGCGCAGGGGGTCTGGGGGGGCTGTGACAGCGCCCTGCCCCCTCGCCCACTCCTCAACCACGTGTCTTCTTTTTATATAAAACAGGAAAAAAAAAAAAAAAAGATAAAAAAACCAAAACCCCACAACAACAACAACAAAAAAAAAGGAAGGAAAAACCCTCCACGTTTACAGAGCAACTTGTTTCTCTCAGTGTTGGCACGGCTGGTTATGGAGGGAGCGCGGGGGGCCAGACACTGGTGCTGGGGGGCGAGGGATGTCACTGTCCTCCAGCCCCCTGCCTTGGGATGCGCTGGGATGGGGTGCTGGGTGGGAAAGGGGAAGCGTTCCCTGGCTCCTTCCTGCTTTCTGCGGGAAGCAGGGGCGTTTGCAGGCCGCTGTGATTCACTCCCACGCTGGGTTCTTGCACAACCCTCGGCTTCTGCTTCTTCCCTCCTCCTCGCCAGCTCCCAGGGGACCAGACCCTTGGAGGGAGGGGGTGGCAGGTGGGCATCGCCCCCTCCCTGTCAGAGGGTCTCTGGGGGGGTGTTAGGCTCCCAGGGGCCGCTCTCTCCTTGATACCAAAGAGGAAACTGTTCAGGACGGGCTCTGGCATGGGCTGGAGTCTATTTTTGGGGGTGTTTGGGGGTTATTTTGTGTCGCGGGGGGGGCAGGGGCGAGGATTGGGTCATCTAATTTATTACACGTTTCTATATTGCGGAATTGTATCATTTTATGGGGCCACAGAGAAAAGAACCAAAAACCAGCTTTTTCTATATAAAAAAGAAAAACGTTCTGAGCAGCTTCTGCCGTGTCCTGTGTCCTGCGGGGGCGGGTGGCGGGTGCACGTGCGGGCCACCGGGAGCACCGGGGTCCGGGCACCCCCCCACACCCCCGCATACCCCCCCAGCCCCAGTGCCGGCTGGCCCCGCCCCGCCGGGCGCACGTGCTGCTGCTGCTGCCGCCGCGGGGCCGCCCCCCCACCCGGCTCCCCCCTCCCCGCCCCGGTTTCACAACCGCGGGCACCGGCCGCGCCGCGGGCCGCTCCGCCGATGTTCTGCCCGGGGCCGGCCGCATGGCGCGGCTGCCGGGGCCGCTGCTCCCCGCCGCTCTGCTCCTCCTCGCCGCCGCCGCCGCTCCCGCTCCTGCTCCTGGACGGCCCTGCGGCTCCACCGGTGAGTGCGACCGGCACCGGGGAGGGCGGGGGGGGTTGGAGCGGCGGGAGTCCCGTCCCGTCCCGTCCCGTCCCGTCCCGTCCCGTCCCGCTCCGCTCCCCGCGGCGGGGTTGCGCCGGCTCGGGCCGGGGGAAGGGGAGGTGACTGCCCGTACCGGGGCCCCGCGGGTCCGGGTTACGGGGGGGGACGGTTCCCTGCCAGCGCCGACGGAGCTCGGCCGGGCCCCGGGAGAACGGGCAGGGTGCGGCTACGGGGCACCCCGGCTGGGTGCTGGGTGCTGGGTGGGTGCTGAGGCTGGCTGGGTACTGGATGTTGGGTGCTACTCGGTGCTGGGTGGGTGCTGGGTGCGTTCCCGGCAGCAGGAGCCGACGGGAACCGGCAGGTCCGCGCTGGCTGTTGACCTTTGCAGCCAGAGCCGGGAGAGCTGCCCCGGGCGGCCTTCCTGGCCCCAGCCCAGGCCTTGGCCGGGTGCTGCCCGGCCGCTTAACCCCTCCAGCGCCGGACCCCCAGCACCCCCGGGGACCCCCAGCCTGCTGTTCGCCCAGACACCCGCTCCCAGCTCTCTGCTCCCCACGCTGCCCAGCCGGGTCCCACCACTGGACCCCCCACTCGCACCCTGGCCAGGTGCTGCAGTGGCTGTCCCTGTGGTGGTGCTGGGGGGGTCCGTGTGCCAGGTGGCCAATGCCCGGCTCGGTGGGGAAGTGCTGGCTCAGCAGGAGCTGCCACTCGCTCCGGCTCGGTGCCTCCAGCAAATATTGACACCGAGCAGCCGCTGGGAATGGGGAGCAGAAGGTGGGGCGTCCCCCTTCTCTGGGGACACCCGGAGGGCCTGGGGTCTCATCTCTATTGCCTGACCCTCTCTTGTCCCCCTAGGGCTCTCGCGGGACACGGTGCTGGGCCGCCTGGGAGCAAACGTCACGTTGACCTGCCAGGACAAGGGGCTGGCGAACGTCACCGTGTCCTGGAAGATGGAGAAGTGGGGGACGGTGGCGGCGGTGGTGGGGGGCCATGACCGGTGGCTGGCGGAGGGCAACACACTGCTCCTGTGGCGACTGCGCTACGAGGACTCGGGGCGCTACAGCTGTTATGTGGGGGGCCGCCCACTGCACACCCTGCGGCTGCTGGTGGAAGGTGGGTCCGCGCTGGGGCGGGGGCTTCCCTCGCAGCATCGCCCAGTCCGGCGTCCCCCGTCCCCCAGCGCCTCCCTGCCTTGCAGAGCCCCCTGAAACTCCCCGGGTCTCCTGCTACCGGCGGAGCCATGACAAAGATGTCCTGTGCGAGTGGCCGCTGCAGGCGAAGCCATCCCCAGGGACGCGGGCGATGCTCTGGGTGAAGCGGAGGTGAGTGCTGTCCTAGCACCTACCTGTGCCTGGGACCCCATGGCATGGGACGCAGGGGACTTTACTGTCCCTCCCCACAAGACCCTTTCCCTGATGTCGGACGGGACTGCCCCATGCCTGGTGTGTGCCACAGCCCCAGCCGAGCCACATCCCCACAGGTTTGCGGCTGAGAATGCCACAGAGCAGCGGTGCCGCTACTTCTCCAAGGCGCGGAAGTTTGTTTGCCGGGTGAAGGTGCCACCCGGCGCTGATGACACCAAACCCCTCGTGGTGTCCACGTGCGTCAGTAATGGCGCCGGCGGCTTAGCCGGTGAGGACAGGATCATCACCCTCAGCAGCGTCCGTGAGTACCACTCCCGTCTTGCCAGGGGCTGGGGCCGGCTGAGCGGCATGGTGCCGGGCCCTGAGCCCCCCCTTCCCCAGCAGTGAAGCCCGATCCTCCCCTCAATGTGACAGTGGAGGCACTGGAGAAGGCACCGCAGCAGTTGCGTGTCAACTGGTCGTACCCCTCGTCCTGGGACCCCCGCTTCTACTGGCTCCGCTTCCAGGTCCGCTACCGCCCTGAGCCCGCTGAGACCTTCACGGAGGTGAGATACACATACACCCCCCCCAGTGTGGGGCTGTCCCCCAGCCCCGGCGAGGCTGTCCCCAGCCCCGTGCTGCCCATGTCCCCTCCAGGTGGAACAGGTGATGACAACATGGCTGGACATCCGTGACGCCTGGCGAGGGACACGGCACGTGGTGCAGGTGCGGGCGCAGGAGGAGTTTGGCCACGGCGCGTGGAGCGAGTGGAGCCAGGAGGCTGTGGGCACCCCCTGGACAGGTAGGAGGGGGACATGTGGCCCCAAGGCCAGGGGCTCAGGCCGGGGTCCCCCAGCCTCACACTCCTCCCTCCCCTTGCAGACCCCAGGGACCTCACCTCTGAAATGGGACCCTTCAGCTCGCAGGTAGGGCACGGCCTCAGCCCCGAGGGGACACAACGCGTTCCTGGTTGGATGTCATGACCCCGTGTGGGACAAGGGGATGCCAGGGTGGGGGGGGCTGCCCCATCCCATGGCGCCTCCCTGCCTTCTCTTGCAGTTCCCCATGGAGGATGGCACCTATGGGGTCACGCTGCCCCCCGAGCTCTTCGGGGAAGATGCTGCTGATGGTGCTGGTGGTGAGGAGGGGTCTATGGGTTGGCTGCCGGGGGCCGGGAACCACAGGACCCTCATCCCCACAAGGAGCCCATCCTCTCTCTCTGCTGCAGGGGCTGTCATGGAAGCCAGTGCTCGCTCTGTGGCATCCCCCTACGCCTTCCTGGTGGCCGGGGGGAGCCTGCTCCTGGGCATCGCCCTCTTTGTTGGCATCGTGGTGAGGTGAGTGCCTAGGGGAAGGGAAGGGGGGGACATGACTCTACCTGCCCCCCCCCTCGACCTGGGACCACTTTCCTCTCCTGCAGGTACAAGCAGACATGGCGGACGGGTGGGCAGCGGGGGGCCAAGCAGGAAGGCGAGGCGCAGCACGTGCTAGTGCCCCTGGGCCCCCCCAGCCCCCCACTCAGTGAGACCCCCCTGCTCTCGCCCCCTGGCCCCCTGGCCCCTGGGGCTCTCCATATCACCAATTTGGACTATTTCTTCTCAGAGCAGTAGCCGGGGGCTGGATGCACTGGCAAGTGCCTGCGGGTTGGGCGGGGGTCCCAGGGCTGGGATGTGGCCCCGGGAACAGCCCAGCCCCCCCCCCCCCCATCTGGGGGTGCTGAAAGCCACCCCAGGTCTCAGGACTGGGAGCAGCCTCTGAGGAGGGGATAAGAGTTGCCCCCGTGGAGAACCAGCCAGGGAGGTCCCCAAGATGGGTCCCGAGGGGGCAGCTCCGGGGCCATGGCCAAGCTGAGGTGGCTGGGGGTGAAGGCGCTGGAAGCACGGCTGCATAGGAGCGTGGGAGCAGGGCTGGGCTCTGCCCGTGGGGCCGGGTTTGGGGGTCCCGCGGGGAAGGGCCTAGCCCCCACAGTGCCGTGGGTGTCAGGGAGTAGGGGGCCTGGCTGGATCAGCCCCATCCCTCTGCCCTGGCCCCGCCCCCACCCCGGGGCTTATTTTTAAAGCACGTGTTGGGGAAATGTGGCAAAACGTGACTCAAATAAATGCCTTGGATTTGTAATGGAGTGGGTGCTTTTGAGGGGGGGGAATAATGAAGGGGTCACTGCAGTCTCCCTCTCCTGGGAGTGACTCCAGGGGGTGGTGGGGTCAGGCTGGGCTGTGCACTCCCTCCAGTCAAGGCCATGCACCCCCAGTCCATGCACCATATGCCTTGCTGTGCCCCCTAACCCTACCATGTACCCCAAGCCGTGCCCCCCATGCCACTAAGTGCCTCCCAGGCTGTGCACCCCATGCTGTGCTCCCCCGCAATGCCATGTATCCCCAAGCTGTGACCCCATGCCAATGAGTGTTCCCCGGGCCCTGCTCTGAGCAGCAACCCACCCCATGCCAGGTTATGCAACGCCCTGGGGAGCTGCAGCTGCACCCAGGCAGGAAACCGCAGGGCAAGGGGAACGGGTGCCCAGGCACCCTGGGGACACCACATTCCCCCCCGCCCCAGCCGGCCCCACTCTATAAAAAGCCCGGCAGGATGCAGATGTGCGGGTTGGGGCAGCCCCAGTACCCCTGCCCCCCAAAAGCAGGGTGGCTTCTGCCAGCATCAGTCTGGGGTTGAGTTACCTGCTTCCGCTCTCCCAAGCAGGCAGGTGACCCCGGGGGGGGGGGGGGGGCGAGGGGCTGCATCCCAAGGTCAGCCCGGATGGGCCCCCAGCCCCAAAAACCTGCCCTGGTTTCAGGCAGCACCACGGCCCCACTGCCAGCAGAGCAGAGCCTGGCAGCCAGGTCCCAGGCAGGGAAGTGGCTGCGTGTCTTGCTGCACCCTCCACAGCACCCACATCCTGGGCACCTGCCTGTCCTGGCACCCTCAGGGCCCCAATCCCTGCACCTCTGCAGACCCCAACACCATCCCTTCCCCATTGCAGCCCCCAGCCCCAATCCTGCCCCATCCCTTCCCCACTGCAGCCCCCAGCCCCAATCCTGCCCCATCCCTTCCCCATTGCAGCCCCCAGCCCCAATCCTGCCCCATCCCTTCCCCCATTGCAGCCCCAGCCTACCCCCCAGGACCACCTGCCTCCTCTCAGCCAACAAGTTTATTTTACTACTTCGTTACACATCCCAGGCTTGCTGCGTCCCCCTGCCCCCAGTGCTGGAGGCAGCCCTGCAGTGGGTTGGCTCTGGCACAGGGTGGACAGAATCCGTCCCAGCAAAAGGGCAGCTCAGCCCTGCCGGAGTCCAGTGGTGGGCAGCAGCCACCAGGCAGGAGTGGGGTCCCTGCAGGGCTGGGGATGTGACTGAGGGGTCCTCCGCTGGACCCTTCCTGTGGCGATTGCCAGGGCTGGACCCTGCCCCATGCCCTGGGGCCAGGGGTCGCAGGCCACTCGTGGGGGGGGCATTAGTGGGTGCTAATGCAGCTTGCAGTGGACAGGGTGCAGCAGAGCCATGTGCTCAGCTCCTTTGAAGGGCAGCTTCTCAGTAGAGTAGTAGTGCACGACCTCGGGGATGCTGGCAAAGACGCCGCTGGCCTGGCTGAGCGTGTACTTGTTGTCCTTGGTCCGGGCCACGATGATGTGGACGCAGCCCTGGCTGGTCCTGGGTGAGCGGCGGGCGTCAGTGGTGCCGCCAGCGCCTGCCTGCCCAGTGGCCACAGCCGCATCCACCCCTGTTTGTTCCCGTCCCACTCCGATTGTTTCGGCTCCAGGGGCTCCGCTTCCTCAGGAAGGAAACGCCACCAGCGCTCCCGACAATGCGCCAGGGAGGGGGACACGCCACCCCCCCCCCCCCCCCCCCGCCCCAGCACAGCGCCAGGATGCCTGGGTCCCCCCCACTGGTTGGGGGGGGTGCCATCCCCTGGGATGTGGGTGCTTCCACCCCATCAGGGCTCTGGTGTGAACAACAGGGAGGGGTGTTCCTGCCACAGCATCCCTCCAGGGTGGGACCCCTCCCTCCCCGGGGCCAGGACCCCCCCACCACTCCACAGCTGCTATGCCACTCACTTGAGTGCGATGGAGTACTTGCCGCTGCCAGTCTCGCTGGTGCGCACCAGGTAGCCGGCCTCCCGGCACGCCTGCAGCCGGCTCTCTGCCTCGGCCCGCGTGATGGCCCCATGGTACCAGCTGTGGGGGGACGCCGAGGGGACGCTAAGCGGTGGCAAAGCACTGGTCAACCCCCCCAACCCCCCTCCCCCTGCCTTTTCCCACCCCAGCTGCCGCGTGTGGCTTGGCCTTGCAACTCACGGCTGCTTCTCCAGTGCCAGGGCAGGGTCCACCCGCTCCCCGTCGCCATGTTCAGCACCCGCCTGCTTCAGCATCTTGGGGGTCCAGCTCTTCTGGCGTAGGTGCTGCCGTGGCACCTCCTCCTTGGGACGCTCTGAGCCCTCGAACTGGACTGGGGAGGGGGGGAATGAGATGTAAGCCCCCTCCATGCTACCTCCATCCCCATCCCTAGCTCTGTCCCTCCCCAGCACCGTCCCCAGCCCTAGGCCCACCCCCTTCCCCACCCTCATTCCATCCATGTCCCCATCTCCATCTAGTCCAACCCTCCCTGCCGTGAGCAGGGACATCTCCCACTCGGTCAGGTTGCTCAGAGCCCCATCCTACTGGACCTCAAATGTCTCCAGCGATGGAGCATTGACCACCTCTCTGGGGACTCTGTGCCAGTGCCCCATCACCCACAGCGTAAAAAATTTCTTCCTTATCTAATCTAAATCTTCCCTCTTTTAGTTTAAAACCCTTAGTCCTAGCACTACAGGCCCTACTGAAAAGTCTGTCCCCATCCCCATTCCCATCCCCTACCTGACAGTGCTTTGACGATCTGCTCCTTCTTCCACTCCCAGGGCTGCTCGTACTCGCCCGCCGGGCGCTCATCATTCTCGGGCAGGCGCCCGTCCCCAGCCCTTGCCCTGCGCTCTGGGGTCCCCCCGGCCACCCCCTCCCCGGGCTCATAAGGGGTGTCGTAGAGCTGTGGCCCCTTCCCCGTTGCCTCCTTGCCTGCCGGCCACTTGGCTGGCTCTGGCTTGCCACCCCCCTCCCCGGGCTCGCCAGGACTGTCCAGCAGCAGGATGGCTTTGACCAGGGGGTCCTTGGAGCCCCGACGGCGGATTTCTGCAGGGAAGAGGGATGGTGGGTCAGGGAGGGGGCTGTGTGTCCCCTGAGATACCCCTCCCCAACTCTGGTGCTTGGGTGGGGATGTGCACCAGGGACCCCATGCTGGGGACACCCCATTAGGAACAGGCTTGGGAGGAGCCAGAGCAGGAAGGGGCCCATCCTCATGGCGCCTGGCCTGCTGTTGCAGCCCCGAAGCTGCCGGTGCCGTGGGCACAGAAACATGCCGGTGGGGCCGGCCAGGGTCCGCAGCGGCAGGATGCTACACCCTGCGCTGGAGCTTGGCCCTGCGGGAGGCCACCCCAGGGGGCTCACACCCCTCCCAGCCCCCCGCTTCGCCCCATGGCGCCGGGCTCCACCAAACAGCCCGGGCTGCCCCACACGGAAAAAAACCATCAGCAGCAAATCTTTTATTTCCAGCTTCCGGCCAAGTCAGTTCCTGTTGTTCTGGCCAGCTGGGCGGCTGCCGCGCTGGCCGGGGGGTCGCTGGCTGGGGGGCACAGCCGCGTGGGACCCTCAGGGGTGCTGTGTGTATCCTCCAGGACAGCTGGAGAGCATTGAGGGCTTTGCATGAGCCCCATGCACCCATGGGGTGATGGCAGCAGGTCATGGCACCGGGCAAGGTGCAGGCGGGCACGGGTCAGCGTCCGGCCTCGCGCCCACTCCTTATCTGGCCCTGCACAGCCGCAGGAAGCGGCGAGCGGCTTTCCTGTTCCCGGAGCCTCCCTCGCCGTGCGGCTCCAGGGGCAGCCGTTCGCTCCCAGCTGGGGAGCAGTGCTAGCCGCGTTGCTGTGGCATGGCACAGCACGTACCTGTGATCATCTGCTGGGCATCGTACGGCTCCATATAGCCATCATTCTCCCCCAGGCGCTCAGCATCCCGCTGCCCCTTGGTACGCTTGGCATCGTAGGGGTCGGCGTAGTCCTCCAGGATGATGACCTAGGGAGGGGACGGGCACCATCAGCCTCAAGGGGCTGTCAGGTGTCCCACCAGGTGTGACGGTGGTGGTGGAGTGGGAGAGGGTGGTGGGGATGCCACTGGCGCAGCACCAGGCAGGGGACAGGGACACTGGAGTCCCCGGGGCAGGATGGCAGCTCATCTGGGGTAGATGGAGCAATGCCACAACCCCATGAGGGTGCACCCGGTGGCACCTTTGGGTGGGGGCAGAGCCCATCCCTATGCACCCCAGCGGTGGGGAGGAGCCTGGGGGGGGGGGACTCGGGGACCCTTTTGGGTGACACCGCCCCTCCCCGACTGGCTCCCAGCCACCCTGGGGCTGTGTGGGGGTGAAAGTCCGGCTTCCCAGAAAAGATTTACGTCAGCCTTTGTTTAACCAGCGGCAAAGTGCCGGGGTCAGGGTGGGATAAGAGACAGTGGGATGCGGCAAGGGGGCCTGGCAAGCGCTCCCCCCCCCACCCGCCACCGGGCAGATGAAGGGCGATCAGGATGAAGGGAGCTTTGAAAAGGATTTGAAGGCACCAGAGCCGGGCGCGATGAAAGGCCGGGGTTAGCTGGGCTAATGAGCCGGAGCCCAAAGCGGTTAAAGCTGTGGGTGCCACGCGCTCCCCCCCCCCCCCCCAGCCCCCTTCTCCTCTCCGGTCCCCCTCTTACCGTCTCTGTCTTGGGGGTCTTCCCCTTGTCCTGCTCAGGGGCAGGGAGGCCAGTGGGCAGGGGGCCAGGGTACCCCTTCCCGTTCTTCTCGTGAGCCTCCACCTTGATGAGGCGGTTGATGTAGGTGCTGCAGGTTTTGGGAGGTCCCTCTGGCGTGCCCCCCTCCACTCGTGAGTTCTTCCGCATCTTCCCAGTGGCGGCCTGAAGCAAACCCTGCAGGTTGTCCCGTGACAGCCGCCCACCCCCCTCCTTGCCAACCCCCAGGCCGGGCCGGCAGCCGCCCAACTCGGCGGCTGAATTCTTGCGGCTCTTGCCCAGGCTACCGCTGCCTGGCCGAGCCCTCTCCGAAACCGTCTTCAGGTTGGAGGGGAACTCCTTGAACCACTTGGCCGCCATGGGGCTGGGGAGGGGCAGGGTGCCACAGCCCCCCCGGGGCTCCTCGCCACCCCACGGCCGCCCCACGGGCTCAGGGCTGGCTCAGCCCGGGGGCACGGGGCAGCCCGGCTCCCCCCAGCCCTGGGAGCAGGACCCTCGGTGGCCAGGGGCCAGCCCAGGAGGGGAATACGGGCAGGGGGGGTCCGGGGCCTTCGCCCCCGACGTGGGTGGGGGGGCTCCAGGCGTCCTTCGCCCCCGCGGGGACGGCTGGCGGGTCCCCAGGGGTGCCGGTGCCCGCGTCCCGGGGAGGGGACCGTGTCTCCCCGGGGGTCCCTGGCCCCGGGGAAGGGTCCCAGGGGGGGGCGGGGGACCGGGGTGTCTGCTCCAGCGATGGGACGAGTCGGGGGGTCTCGCCGGGCGTGCGGGGGATCCGGCCGGGGCAGCCCCGGGGCGGCTCCGAGGGTCCTCTGGCCCCGGGGAAGGGGCCCGGGGGGTCTCTCCGTGCTCCGAGGGCGGGGGGTCCGGCCGGGGCCGGCCAGCCGGGGGGTCCCGTCGCGGCTCCTCGGCGGGGCCCGTCTCCGGGGGGCGGCGAGGCTGCAGGGGGGAGTCAGGCCGGCCCGGGGGGCCCCATGCGGCGGCGGCGGCGGGACGGGACGGGACGGGGCCGGAGGGGCCGGCGGTCCCCGCCCAGATCCGGAGGGGGCGGCCCCGGGGGGACGGCGCGGCACTGGCCGGGCGGGCGGCCACCGGCCCTGGCAGCCTCTGGGAGTCCAGGCCCCGTCCTCCCCGGGCCGATGTCTCCGGCCGGCGGCTGCCCTGGGCTGCGTGGTCCCCGAGAGCGGCGGGGCAGGGGGGGTGTCCCGTCCGGTGAGGCTGGGACACCTCGGGACCCTGCCCAGCTGATGGGATGAGGGGTCTTGACCCTGGACATGGACCCCACGCACAGACCCTGTGTGTGGCTCCCACGCAGAGACCCCCCCCCCCCAAGCCAGCCCCCATACACAGACCCCCTGCACAAACCCTGTGCATGGACCTCCCCATGTACAGCACCTGTGCACAGACACCCCCCACCCACCCCCCCCATGCGAGGACCCCATGTACGGACCCCACACACACCCATGCACAGCCCGACGAGAGGGAGGGCATGGTCCTGGTGTGCTCGTTGCTGCCGCAGCTGTGGTTCCCACCACACCAGCAAAGACCTACTTCTGCTGGCTGCACGGAGACCTCGCCGGAAAACCCCAGCTGAGCCCAGCCATCTGGCTTCCTGCCGGGCTGGCAGCTAGGCTGCGGGGTGCCCTTACCCACCCGTGTGCAACAGCACAACAGAAAGGGATGGGGATGGGGGTTTGCAGGTAAAGATGCTCCACCAGGATGGGGCTGCCCTGGTTCGTGGCAGGACACGAGTTCCTCCTGTTTGCAGGGGCTGGAGAACGTCCAGGGACCAGCCAGCTCCTACCCATGGGGGTTCCTGCTGCTGTGAGGGGGCACTGGGAGAATGGAGCCTGACTCAGCAGGGATGGCTGGTCCCCAGCACCGCTCCCCACCCCATCCAGGTGCTGGGCAGCCTTGAGCAGTGGTGCAGGATTGCCAGCAGCGCCATAGGAAGTGGTGGCAATTTCCTCAACAGCGCTGCGGTGGCAAGGCGCTGCTGCTAGGCTGGTGCTCAAACTGGTGGTGGGATCTTGGCTGGCTTCAGCTTCGCCTTCTCAAGGCCAAGGAAAACTCCATGCCTGCACCAGTAAACTCAGGTGCTAGCTTAGTGAAAGGTGCTTGTTCGTTTTCTTTCTTTGGCAGATTTAAATCCTCCCTCTTAATCTTCCCGGGGGCTACAGAAGGGCAGAAGCTCAGGCAGCACCATCTCAGCGGCTTTGTGCTGCGGCGGCATTCCCTGTGGCGCACCATCCATACGTCTCCTTTGGGAAGTCTCTCCCTGTCCCTGACCCCTGCCAGCTCCTGCAGGGGGAGGCTGTGGGAGTGTCTCCGGCAGCGGTGACAGATGGCACCGCGCATCTGCTTCCCTGAGAAGCCAAAACAAGAGCTGAGCCAGTATGGTGGTGATGAGCGCTGAGCTCGTCTCAGAGCAGGATGGACGGATCCTGACGCTCGGGTGGGTGAGAACAGACAGGACAGGCAGACGCCTGCCAGACACCAGCTTGTGCTGTTCCTGCCACGCTTCTAGCCTCAACGCCTGCCAGGTCAGCATCCAAGTGATGGAGGGTCCTGCAGGGCCCTGTTCAATTCTCCCACTCATCCTGGACCAGAAAGCCACCAGGATTCAGGAGTGCACATGCCATGAGCTCTCCCAACCACTTCAGTATACCCAAACCCAACCCCATCACTGGGGTCGGCAGGTGCAGCCCCCACCTCACCAAACAGCAACACCACAAGCTTTTTAAACCTTCATTAAACCGTCTTAACCCCTCTCCCCAGCACGTTCCTTAGGGCTGAGTTAAAGAGGGGAGTGGAGTGTGGCTGCCTCCTTCCCCCCAACCAGCACCAGGAGCAGGGGTGGGAAGGGTCCAGGACCCTGCTGGGTGCTGGTCCAGGGCAGAGGAGCAGAGCACAGGGCATGGCAGAGCTGCTCAGCATCACAAACCCTCCTGTCCTTCAGCAAAGCACTTAAAAATAATCCCCGGCCGAGGCCGGAGCCACTCCTGCAGCAAGCACAGAGCAGCCACCAGTAATCCCTCTCCTACGGCACCTTTTTATTCCAAGGCTTGGAGCAGGACAATGCCTAAAGAGGGGAACAGCTGCCTGAGGAGATAATGGACTTCTTCTGAGGCCCTTTGATTTTCTAATAACTTTTATTCAAACACAGTGAATTAATACTGATGGTCCAGCTTTGACACTAATGAGTCAGCTATGACCTCCAGCCAAGAACACAGCACCAGAAGTTAGAAGAGCTCCAACATCCACATCTCCTTCCAGCAGCCTCAGGCCAGAGCAGAGGGGATTTGAGCAAGGAACAGGGACTGAACCAACATGGCATGACTGCAGCAATACCTTCCACCAAGGGCCAGGGCTCAGAATGATGGCTTGAGAAGGAAAAATAAAATAAAACCCTACAGAACGAGGCCCCTTGCTACAGGAGCAAGTCCTGGGCAGGGATGAGAGCAGCAATCACATCTAGCACTGCCCACACTCCCCTGCACTCAGCAGCTTTCATCCACAGCGCAGCAACTACAGGTACAAGGGACTCAGCCACCTTCTCTCTTCTCCACACGTGGTTAGTGGGGAGAGACAGGGCAAAGGAGCCAAGCCTCTGCTCATCTCTTACTGCTTGGCAAGACAGGACATGGAAAAGTTTGGGGTGAGAGCTGGCAGCCCTGGGATACACCCACAAACCCCTCATCTACAGCAGGACACAGGAAGGCCTTCCAGATCTTCCCCTCTCCACTTCCAGAGGTGTAAGTTTGCAGGTTATAAAGAAAAGTCTGGTCTTGCTCTAGGTGAGAGAGGACAGAAGCCCTGCTCCCTCGTTGGGAGAAAAAAAAAAAGAAAAAAAAAAAAAAGGTTTCTGGTTTTCTTCTTCCAAGACAGCTGTTCCAGACCCTCCTGCGTGGCTTGTCCTGGGGCTTTGCAGCCAACACCAAGAGGCCTGGGCCATTCCTGACCTCCAGCACAGCCCCTCAGCTCCATCCACCAACCCACCACAGACTGAAGATGCAGCGTGGCACAGCTGCTGCCAGTGCAGGGTACGATCCACCCAACAGCAGCTTGGGGGGGGGGGGGGGGGGGAAGTAATCAGACCAGCATCTTCAAATTAACAAACTGTAATTTTTCTCCAAAGATACATTTTCCATACACATCCATCATACACTGTAACAAAAAAAAGCAGTGTACATGAAATAAGAAAATAAATTAAATCCATAGCATAGGTAAGGAGGACGCTCTAGACTGGAGTAGAGTCAAAAGTTTCCAGCGATACAAGAGGCTCAAAAGTTTGTTTTAACAAGAATGCCTGCTAGCAAGGGTCCAGCAAGTGTTTTAGGTCAGTCCAACTGCTTACACAGTTTTATTTAGAGTTTTTAACAGCCATTATTGTCCTGCAACAGGCAAAGCTATTACATCCTGGGAGAAAGCCAAGAGGCATCGTTTAGATCCAAGTAGAGCATCCAGAAGATAATCAGATTGGTCCTGCAGCATCCATGCTAGCCATCCTCCTTGGGCGGTGTGTACCAGCCTGAAACAAGAAGAGAGATCCGTGAGGGATGAAGCTGCATGGGGAACACAAACCTACACCTGGAAATGCACAGCTGGAAAAGCTGCAGAAAGCACCAGCGCAAGCACGCTATGTCCCACTTCCAAAGGGCCACATCTCCCAGATTACTGGGAGGCTTTCTCTCTGGGTTACTTCCAAACACCACCCGGACAAGGACGCGCTGTCTCTAGTTATAGCCGAAGGAGCCCAGCACTGACCAGTGGGGAAGGGCAGAGGGATGCTGCAGCCACATGCTCTGCATTAGACAGCAGCTGCTGTTGCCGGCTGTCATCTTGCTCCAGGTAATCTCTGCACTTGGGGCAGAAAAAACTCAAGCAGCTCGCCTGCACGCTCAGCCTAGGGGAACCCGGACCAGCAAGAGGAAATGCACACCGTCTCCCTCAGCCCTTACCATTCTTCTCGTGGATCTGAACCAGGGACTTGTAGGACTGCTGTGCTCTTGTCAGGCTGTACTGATTCTGCAAGGGAAGACAGGGCGACCATCAGTTCAGCTAGAACCCAGTACGAGCCGTCCCACACACCTTCCCTATGCGAACCAAGCTGCCAGAGCCAGTTGTCCCCTCATCTGCCTCCATCCCACTACCAACCGCTCCTCGAGTTCTCTTACACTGACTGGGCCCTACCTTATTGGCTCCAAATTGTACCCGCGCTTTCCCTTTCACCAGAGTTGCGCTGATCTGCATAATCACCGACTCGATGGAGTACGCGCTGCTCCAGCCCTGAGGGACAGAGCGCAACACAGTGAGGCCAGCGTGGACAGGACCCCCACTCAGGGGTTGCATTTCCCCACAGCAACAAAAGGGTTCCCCTTCCCGAGTCTGGCACAGGCATTGCAAAGCCATGCCAGGCAGCTGCCAGCCAGGGGAACAGGCAGGATTTGGCTGCCAGCCGGCCCGAGCAGCAGGAATACAAAGCATGGCAGACAGCAGCAGCTACCCAGGTCCACATACCAGCCAGTACCTACCTGTTTTGTAAGTAGCTCCATGCAGATGGCACCGCCACCCAGAACATACCTTGGGGAAGGAATTGGGCAAAGTTATGTCAGAGACAGACACCGCCTCACCCACCCGCTCCTCCAGAGATGAACCATTTTGTCAGAGTAGATCTCAGATGGAAAAATGCACCAAAAAAAAAAAAAATCCACCGCCTCATCTGTGGATGAGGAGAGCTACTTTTGCAGTATCAGGGAGATAACAGGACTGGGCAGTGCTGGATAAACTCCTAGTGAAAAAACTGTTGCAGGAAGCAGTGCTGGAGACCTCAGCAAGCAGACAGGCAAACAGTTACTTACCCCCCCGACAGCACTGGCGACACGACCCTTACGAACGGTGGATCAAAAGGAAAGTTATCCTGGAACAAGAGAAGGGAAGCAAAGCCATTGAGAAACGTCTTCTCTGATGACTCACTGAGGCAGGTGTATCTTGAGGAGAGGGAGGTATGGGAAGCCTTACTTTAAAGGAGAAGTTTAGGAGGATGAAATCTGTTCCTTCTTTCTCTTTGAGGATCTGGAGATCATTGTGCAAAGCGCTGTCCTCGTCAACCCTGCCGAAGGAAAACCCCAGACGGTCACAGTCAAGGTCGCGCACCTCAAGTTGGCCACGCTCACTGCCACCGAACCCCAGAGCTACTGTACCTGCACAACCTGGCTGCCACGTGGGCCCTCATGTTCTCACCCAGAGGGCAGCGACAGCATGAGCTGTCAGCATTCTGCTCCCGGTTTGCAGAGAAGACCATCACACCCTTTTTGCATGCTGCCAGCTTAAAAATAAAGACTGCCTGGCCCAAGGGAAAGGCAGCACTGGTGTCTGGAGGGTGTGAAAGCTCGGGGTTTTGTCTGATGCACCTCTTCCAGGACTCTAGGAACAGCAGACAGACTTGCAGAGCCCTCAGATTATCTCACGTTTCTCTGGAGATGTCATCTCCTTTCTGATGTGGAGACAGCAAGCAAGCTGCCCGAGAGAGGCTAACCCAAGGTCTGCCAGGTGCTCCCCTGCCCTGCTCACTTCCCCTCTGGCTCACAGGGACATTTTGGTCCCACCACCAAGATCCACCACAGTTGCATGATCCCAAGCTATGCCACCTACTTCAGGAGTTTGACGTTCCAATCGTACAGGCTGTCGTTCACTAGTTCAACTGCATAGTATCCTGCAAGGCAGAGAAGACGTGTGTCACTACAGGGGCAGACTGAACAGGGGGTTGAGCCACCACCCAGATTTCAAATTCCCTTGGCCCTGCAGCACAACCCCAGCCTGGCACAGACCCTCCCTGAAAAGGAGCACTTATCCAGAAGGACCATCCTGAGGGCAGCAGTTTTCCTACGACTGCTCTTTCCCAAGTCCTTTGGCTTGGGAAAAGGGTAGGAGCACCATCACCTTCAAAGCCAGATAATCATCCCACCCACAGCACACTCCTCACTGCCATCCAGCACTGGCAGGGAACACAAATGGTAAAGCAATTTTGCTCGCTCTTGACAGAGCCACAGTCACCAAAGGCTGGAGATCTTCTCTCCAGCTGAGAAGAGCAGAACAGCTCTAAGGCCCATTAGGTGCCACCCAGAACGAGGAAAACCGTGGCACAAACAGCAGCCCCCTCCCTTGAGCTCCCCACAGTACTTACCGCCCTTGAAACTTGGTGATCGGTAAATATCCCTGAGCTCCTTCATTAGCCGGTCGGTGGCCTGCACAGACCCAGACACTGCACCCTACAAGGAATTTGGGAGGAGGGAAGTTGCATTGTCACACTGCACCCACTACGGCCATTGCTTTACGAGGCCAACACCTGAGCTAGAACTCCTGTCCAGCCTCTAAACTAGACCTTACCATGTCCCCCACCTCTCAGTCTTTCCCTTTTCCTCTACAGCAACTTCCCTTGCCCCAAATATGCCACCCCAGGCAGTGCAGCTGCAGCAGAAACGCCTCCGTGCCCTCTCAACTGTGTAAGAATCTCAGCCCAGGAGTATAAAAGCACAACCCACCAGCCATCTCCACGGCCCAAAGTGGGGTGCAGCTCCTGGGAGCAGAGGGGAACCCCAGATCTCACTGGCAGGAAGGCTGCCCCACATAGCACCAATGCCTCAGGGCACCCAAGGCCCACACTTACTTCCCTGAGCTGCAGAGGCAGTTCACAGACTTCTCTGCATCAGCCATGCCAGCCCCTGAGAGCCACTGCTGTACCTTTGGCCAGAGACAGCCCCTTTGATTTAGGGCTAGCAGGTGCCTCCATTGCTCTCACCCTTGGGTCCCTCTACTTCCCCAACCCGCCAGCCCGCCGGGTGACACGTACATTTAAGTAATCTTGCCTCTGGTTCTTTTTTATTTTCTCTAAAATGGCCAGGTTTTCCTTCCCAATGCCTTCATCCTCTGTCTTCTTCCCATCTGCCGGCTCTTCCTCTTTCATCTCATAGTGGTCCAAGTCCTCAGTGTCCTGGGAAATGGAGAGGAGAACTGGTAGAGACAAGTCTTCACTCCTCCCTGCTGGAAGTACTGTGGATGGAAGCTGCCCTGAACCAGGAAGGATTCCCAGTGCAACTCTCCAGTTGTCCCAACTCTCCGCAGTAAGTCCCAAGCCCTGATCCAAGGCACAAATGTGGCAGAGGACACAAGGCCTGGGCATGCTCAGTGAAGAAACTTCAGCCACTGGGCCCCTGCCGCCCTCCTGTACCAAAGCCAGCGGGCAGAGCGGCACACTTCCCCTTCCAGAATTAAATTGGGCTCATATAGGCTCTTTGTTTGCTGGATTCTTCCCTGCCAGCTCTCACACCTGTTTATAATTAGCCATTAATCTTATATATGCTCCCCAACGAGCCCCATGCAACTGAAGGGCACTTGAATCAAAGCATGCACGTGGCTCAAACAGCCCCGTGCCACATTTCTGGATGGCTGGAACAACTTGCAGACACTCGGCACAGTGCTGCTGGGCTGTGTTGTTTCCTCTTCACGAGCAAAAAAACCAACACAAACACAGGTCACTGGTATGTGAAGGAGACCCTCACACAAAAAATTCAGTGGCGCAGGATGTTTTCCTCTCAAAAAGATGTGATGTTTCACAGGGTGTCTGGAGGCTCCTTGTAAATCAGCTCAGCTCCCCCCGACGCTCTCCCCCCAGCAGAGGCTCTGCCCCTCATCCCTTTCCACAACACTCGTCAGGCTGATGTGTACAAGACCCCGATGTTAATAACCAGTAAAAACCAGTCGCAGCAATCAGGGGCCACTGCAGAGATCTCTTGCCATGCACAGTGGCTACTGCACTCAGGGTTCAGCTACCCGGAAGCTGCCTGCAAATGGCTGTGGGTACACACAGCTCCAGTGCTGGTATTAATTCCTCTGAACAAGTGTTTACTTCGGCCTCTCCAAGCTAGCTGCTGCTATTCTGGATGAGCAGCATTTTTGGAAAGGCTTTGACATTTTTAGACTGTCACATAGGAAAATAGATCCTCCTAGAAAATCCCTCGAGTGGATTAACCTGCATAATGCATCTCCGCACCAGGGCATGGCTCTGCTGCCCTGCTCTTCTGACAGCCCAGCAAATCCAACTGCTCAGCAAGAAACCTTTGCTCTAAGTGAAAGCGTTGTCCCTGCACAATGATGCATGGTGTTAGCAGAAAGCATGAGGGGGAATGCTCAGTTCCCAAGGATTTCTTTTCCAGTCCACAGGAGCGGGAGGACTCTCAGACCACAAATTTGCCACAAAGCAGCAAGTTTGCAGATATGCGAGGTTACGCTGGCACCAGTTTAAGCCTCCTCATTTTCTCCGGGGACCGTGGTGAACGACATCCTTGATTTAGCAAGCTATTAACTTTGCGAAAACCCCAACAAGTGCCAGGCATGCTGCTGCTAAGTGACCTGCCCCCAGATTCTGCAGTGCTGCTGACTTGGTGCCCATGCCTCTCACACCCCAGAAGCGTGCAAGGCATCACTAAACGTCACCATGGAGATTCAAGATTATTCCACCCACTTCTAGAGATCTCTAAACCGCAAACAAAACAACCAGAGCCTGTGGGTTTTGCAGCATGATATTCTCAGCCTGCAGTGAAGTATGGCTGACTCTGCCACTCCTGCCAATTAGCTCGCTCACACGCTCAGCCATCCTACCTAATCCTCTCTGTGGGAGTTCCATTTTCATGGTGTGATTTCCCTGCCAGCAATGGCAACCGGAAAATCCCACCGCTCGTGTGTAAATTTCAGGCTCTAGAGCACAGCAGTGTGAGCCGAGAGAGAAATTGTCCAAGGGGCTCCACTCTCAGCTTGTCTGCATGCCTTTGGAGGCCATGGCTACGCCTCTCGGCTGCTGCAGTCCCCTGGTTTGTGAACACATCACTCCCATCCATGGCTCAGGACCTGGGTCCCCAGCAGCGAAACACTGAGAACAATCAAGCCTTTGAGCCAAATAGCAGGCTCTTCCCTGTCTGTACTCCACAAGCTCCTCCCAGACACAATCCCTGTGCCCTTGCACCTTTCAGCAGGCATCTCCCTGTGCTCAGCTCTCCGGTGTACTTCCTCATACGGCAAGGCGGCACTTACCTCTGGCATCTCTTCGTCTTCCTCTTCAGAGGACACCTCTTCCTGTGTGCTCTGCAGGGACAAAAGGACAGAGACGAAGACTGCACTGTCAGCTTCCTGTGGCAAGGCTCTCCTGCCTTCCCAGACCCTTCCGAGGCAAGGCTAAACAGGGATTTACAAGCAGAACCAAGTTAAAAGCAGAGTGAAGCCAAGAACCTTTACAGGAAACTACACCAGACGCCCAATAGAGCAGGCTGGCATCACCCAGGACAGGAATCCAGCCCAGGGAGAAGAGATGAACACCTCGCCTGCTGCATTCCTCCTTCAGGGATTAGGAAGCCTCAGCCTCTAAAGCAAACTCCAGGGAACCCGTTTTATGAGCTTAAAAAGTCTCCTCCCGAGTCACTCACCTGTTCTGCTGGCAGAGGCTGGTCCAGCATTTCAACATCTGGATGTTGGGGGAGGTTGTAGAGTTTGCACAGGTCAGAGATTATTCGCTTCAGGTGCTGCAAAAGCTGTCCAGAAATCAGACAAGTGTGAGAGAAGCGCAGAGACCCTTACGCCAAGCTAAGCCTCAGCTTAGCTGCCATACTTTCCCTCACAAACGAGCGAGCAAATGCCCAGAGGCTGCCCCTTCCTGCTCCAAGCAGCAGTGGACATGGGGGAAAAAAATCACACCCCAGCATCAAATTCAAAAGAAGACAGAACTGCTCATCGCAAATTTCCTGAACCCTTATGAGACCAGACGTACCCCCTGCCTCAGGTGGTTGGAGGCACGCAGCAAGGATTTTACCCTCCCGAAGCAGCCAGCCTCTCGCCACCTCTCCCTTCTCCCCACACAGTGTCCCCTCACCAGCGTGCTTCCTTTCCTGACTTCCACCAGCCTCTCCAGGATAGCTGCCAGGTTCGGATCGTCTGACTCCACAGACCATATTGGGGGAACAGCTGGATAAGACTCCTGGAGACAAGGAAAAGGTGGTGTTTGTGCTGCTGCAACTGCCTCTGTCCCACCGACGCAGCTGGCAGGGAATAGAGCAGCGAACCAGCCAGAACAGGGAGCTGCAGCCCCACATCTCCTGCAAACACATCCCTCCAGAACACAGAGATCAGCAGAACGGCCTGCAGGTGACTGCATCCACCCTCCAGGCTAATGCCGAGGCCAAGGGCAAAACAAACCCTCGCTCCAACCACGCTGTTGTGGCTCAGCACTGTGCCGCTTGCCCCCAGCCTAGGGAGAGTGGGGTGGAAGATGGAGGGTGGTGACGCTTTGGCCACCCCTTTGGTCACCAGGGCCCTTGGGGGTGGGAAAGCAGTTAAGGCAGGACACCAAGGGTGTTTTATGCTGCCCTGCAGGCCTCTTGCCTTGCCAGCTCTGGAACAGAAGTGCTGCAGGAGAAGAATCAGGCATGCACGACCCGACAGCACCCACACAGGGGCAGATGCCAAGCAGGCGCCTTTAATCCAGGGCAAAGCTGCTGACAGCCTTTGACAATGCTCCCAAGTTGCCCCTCTGGAAAATCCCAGACACCGGTCCTGTTCAGCATCCGCACCGGGGGCTTTCCACACTCTGCCACTCCTCGTCTAGAGCTGCAACCCCAGCTGTAACTCACCATGAGAGATGGGATCTGTGCCCCATTGCAAATCTACCCTCAATCAGGATCCCCTAAAACCCAGGCGAGGATGAGCCACAACGGACGCGAAGAGCCTGACGATGCTGAGGCCACAAGTACCTCTTCCTCCAGGCATCACCGGTCAGGGCCACCTGGGAAGTCCCCCCCCCCCCCCCCGGCAAAAAAAGCCTGGGGCAAGCAGGGAAAAGTGGTGCACAGAGTCTCACACAGGGGAGGAAAGGGCCATCGGGACGGCGAGAGCAGCCCATGTTCCCCCCGGTGCTGCCTGCGCCCACCGGTTGGACATGAAGGCTCCGGGGTTTGTTCTCCTGGTGGAGGAAGCCCCGTGGAGCTCGGGGCCCGAGCGCGGCCTGCATCCCACGCACAGGGTTCTGGGGAAGGTGGGGGGCCGGAGGCAGGTCCCCCCGTGGCCACCTGAGCCCGGCCTCAGTCCCCCCCGTGCCCCGCGGCCAGCCCCGGCCACCCCGGGGGACGGCGGGGCCCGGGCCCAGCTCCCCCCAAGCCGCATGGGCCGGGCCGGTCCCCGCAACGGCGCCGGGTTCCAACGGGCCGCAGTCGCCCAATGGCCGGCAGCCCCGGTCCCCACTCCGGTCGGCTCCCCGAAGCGGGTCGGGGTGGCCTCTCGGTCCCAAGGCCGCCCCCGCCGGTGCCCCGCCCCCCCACCCCGCCGCAGCAGGCCGGTGCCCTTCCCCGGGCCTCACCGTGATGTTGCAGTGGATGCGGACGGGCCCCGGCGGCGGCCCCCGGGAACCGGAGGCACCGGCGCGGGCTCCGGCCCCCGGGACGAACTCGCAGCTGATCTCGTCGGGGCAGGCGCTGCCGATGCGGAACCGCTCGTGGCCCCGGTGGAAGATGGACTCGAGCAGCCGCAGCTCCCGCCTCAGGATCCGCCCGGCGGGGGCCGCCGCCACCTCGGCCCCGCTCCGCCCGGGCCCCCCCGCCGCCGCCTGCGACCCCGCCGCCTCCTCCGCCCCCGCCCGCTGCATCTTCCCATGGAGGGACCCGCTCCGCCGCCGCCGCCGCCGCAGCCCCCGGAGCCGGCCCAAGATGGCGGCGGGACGGCCCCGCTCTCCGGAAGTGACCCCTCCCGTCGCCAGCGGAAGGGGCGGGGCCTCAACCGCCGGAAGCGTTCGCGCAACCGGGCGAGGCGCCGCCGAGCCGGAAGTGACGCCAGGGAGGCGCTCCGGAAAGTGAGGGGGCGGGGCGAACGGGAGGGTCGAGCCTCGCCCCTGGTCGGGAGGGGTCACGTGTGGGTCACGTGTGGGTCACGTGGTGGCCTGGGCCTGGGGGGGCACCGGCGGGGGGCGGGGGGGGCACGGTGGGGGCTGGAGCCCTGGGGGGGGCGGTGAGCGGTCCCTGAGGTCCGGGGGGGTCCCCGGGGCCCGAGACACCCTCCCCCGTGTGTGGCGGGGCCGGGGAGGGCGCTGGGGCCCGGGATCTGCCTCAGAGCTTCCCCCCCACCCACACCCCGGCCTCCGCTCCCCCCTCGGTTCCCGACCCGAGGCTCCCCCGCCCCGCTGGGACCGTGCAGGGACTGGGGGCGGCGGGGGCTGGACTCCGCTGGTGCGGAGAGTCGTGGGAGCCCCCCCCCGCGCTGCCCCCTGCTCCCCCGGTGTCCCCGGGGCGCGGCGGGGCGGAGGCGGGGGCGGCCCCGGGGCCGCTGACGGCGGCGGTGACGGCGACGGAGCGGGGAGCGCGGGGCGGCCCCGGCGCAGCGCCCGGCACCGCCTCCCGCCCGGGGCCGCCCCCCCCGGGCCGCCGCCGCCGGCTCTAGCACCGCGGAGAGCGCGGGCAGCACCGGGGACAGCGCCCGGGCACCGGCACCGGCAGCGGCACCGGCAGCGGGCCGCCCCCATGGCGTTGCTCCGCGTCCTCTGCCTCCTCGCCGCCCTCAGACGTAAGTACCGGGAGCCCGGGGGGGGGGGCGGGCACCGGCACCGGCGGGGAGGGGAGCGGGTCGGTCCCTGGGGCTGCGCCTGTTGCACAGGACCCTCCGCTGCCGCCCCGGTACCGACCCCGCACAGGACCGGCATGGACCCGGTACCGGCCTCGCTGGGATGCTGGTGCTCCCCGCTGTCCCGGCCCGGCGGTGGTCCCGGTGCTCCCTGCCCCCCCAGCTCCGGGGCACCGCGGCACCGCCGGGCCCGGGGGGCTCCGGCTGCCCGAACCACTCGGCCGGGGCAGTGCCGGGGCGGGGGGCAGGCAGGGACAGGCAGGGACGGGCGGGGGGAGACACCCAGCTGCAGTCTCGCCGTCCGGCAGCACCGGGGCTGCAGGCCCTGCCCCCACCCTCCCGCAGCTGCTCCTTCCCAGGCACCGAAGTCCCCCACGCCCCCCCCCCAAACCCCCCTGCCCCGGGAGCAGCCTGCACGTGGCTGTGACACCCTCAACCCTCACACCCGCCCTCGAGCTGCCAGGTCCAGACCCCCGGCGTGGGCACAGGCTCAGCCCTGGGGAGGTGCGTGGGGGGGTCTGGATGGTCCCGGGGGGCCCTGGCCGCCACCATGGGGCTCAGCCTCCTGCTGCGCCCCAGGGAGCCTGGGCACGGACACGGAGGAGCGGCTGGTCGAGTATCTGCTGGACCCCGCGCGCTACAACAAGCTGATCCGGCCGGCGACCAACGGCTCCGAGCTGGTGACCGTGCAGCTGATGGTGTCGCTGGCGCAGCTCATCAGCGTGGTGAGTTGGCCGGGGCTCTGCTCCCCCATCCACCGGGAAAGGGAGGGCACCCTGCAGCCCCCCCCCTCCGGCACACCAAGTAAGCAGCCCCCTCTCTCTCCACAGCACGAGCGGGAGCAGATCATGACCACCAACGTCTGGCTGACGCAGGTGGGAGCCCTGCACTCCGCCATGGCCCCGGGACCCCCCGTGTCCACCCTGCCCTGCGCACCTCCCCTGCACCCGCCCCGGGGACCCCCATACACCCTGTGTGGGACCCCCATGTCCACCCTGCCCTGATCCCTCCCAACTCGAGCCTTCCCATACACTCTCTGTGGGACCCCCATGTCCACCCTGTCCTGACCCCCTGCCTGCCCCACTATATACCCTGCGTGGGACCCCCATATACACCCTGACCTGACTGCCCCCCCACCCCGGTCCCCCCCATACACTCTGTGTGGGACCCCCATGCTCACCCTGACCTGACCCCGCCCCTACCCACGGCCGGGCCGAGCTGAGCCTGCCTGCCCACCCACAGGAGTGGGAAGACTACCGCCTCACCTGGAAGCCGGAGGATTTTGACAACATGAAGAAAGTCCGCCTGCCCTCCAAGCACATCTGGCTGCCCGATGTGGTGCTCTACAACAAGTAGGTGGTTTTCTGGGGGGGGCCGTGTGTGCCCCAGCCCCAGCCGGGGCTCAGGGTGGTGCCGTTGTACGGCTGGGGCAGGGCCAGGGCTGATGGTGCATCCCTTCACCCCAGTGCTGATGGGATGTACGAGGTCTCCTTCTACTCCAATGCGGTGATCTCCTACGATGGCAGCATCTTCTGGCTGCCGCCGGCCATCTACAAGAGCGCATGCAAGATCGAGGTGAAGCACTTCCCCTTCGACCAGCAGAACTGCACCATGAAGTTCCGCTCCTGGACCTATGACCGCACTGAGATTGACCTGGTGCTGAAGAGCGAGGTGGCCAGCCTGGATGACTTCACACCCAGCGGTGAGTGGGACATCGTGGCACTGCCGGGACGCCGCAATGAGAATCCCGATGACTCCACCTACGTGGACATCACCTACGACTTCATCATCCGGCGCAAGCCGCTCTTCTACACCATCAACCTCATCATCCCCTGCATCCTCATCACCTCCCTGGCCATCCTCGTCTTCTACCTCCCATCCGACTGCGGTGAGAAGATGACGCTCTGCATCTCTGTCCTGCTCGCCCTCACCGTCTTCCTGCTGCTCATCTCCAAGATCGTGCCACCCACATCGCTAGACGTGCCACTAGTGGGCAAGTACCTTATGTTCACCATGGTGCTGGTGACCTTCTCCATCGTCACCAGCGTCTGTGTCCTCAATGTGCACCACCGCTCACCCACCACGCACACCATGCCACCTTGGGTCCGCACCCTCTTCCTCCGCAAGCTCCCGGCACTGCTCTTCATGAAGCAGCCGCGGCAGAACTGTGCACGCCAGCGCCTGCGCCAGCGCCGGCACACCCAGGAGCGCGCTGCCACCGCCACCCTCTTCCTCCGGGCTGGTGCCCACGCCTGCACCTGCTATGCCAACCCTGGCGCTGCCAAGGCTGTGGGGCTCAACGGCTACCGGGAGCAGCAGGGGCAGGCGCCAGCCCCTGCGGCTGGCTGCGCCTGCGGGCTGGAAGAGGCGGTGGACGGCGTGCGCTTCATCGCTGACCACATGCGCAGCGAGGACGACGACCAGAGTGTGAGTCAGGGCAAGGGCGGGCAGCGCGCGGTGGGGCGGGCAGGGCTGCGAGCAGGGCTGATGGGGGTGGGCAGGGCTGTGGGGTGCAGGCAGGGCTGCTGTTGGGGGGGGCAGGGCTATGGGGTGCAGGCAGGGCTATGGAGCGTAGGCAGGGCTGCAGGATGCAGGCAGGGCTGTGATGTGCATATATAGCTGTAGGGTGCAGGGCGTTTGTTTGTTGGTGCACAGCTGCTTCCCAGGAAGGGACATGCACAGGCACCAAGGGGGTCCCTGCCCAGCCCCATGCCTGGGGACCCCCTGCAGCCCCTGCCTGGGCCCCCAACCCACCGCTGCAGCCCCAACCCAGAGCAGTTGCTCTGGAAACCCAGGAGGCTCCTGGGAGGCCTGACCCTGTGGGGCACAGTGAGGCTGCAGATTTTGGCAGAGCCGGCCCCAGATGGGGCTGCAGGGCCAGGGGATGCTGCCCGCTGCCCCCAGCTCAGCTCACCAGGGAGATAAGTTTCCTGGGCTCGGTGGTCCAGGTAGCAGCGAGGGGAACAAGCTCCGCAGGGCCCATGGTGGGCTGGCAGGCAGCCCCGGGAGCTGCAGTGCTGAGGGAGCAGATTTGGAGCTCTGTGGAGCTGCTGAGCTCTCAGTCCAGCTGCCTGCCGGAAGCAGCACAGGCAGCACTGGGTGATGCTGGAGGCCTCGGCCCCACCTGGCATCTCTTCCGGCCCCACGCAGGTGAGCGAGGACTGGAAGTACGTGGCCATGGTCATCGACCGTCTCTTCTTATGGATCTTCGTCTTCGTCTGTGTCTTTGGCACCGTCGGCATGTTTCTCCAGCCCCTCTTCCAGAACTACGCCACCAACTCCCTGCTGCAGCTCGGCCAGGGCACCCCCACCTCCAAATAGCGCCCGGGCGGCCACCCACCCTCCCCGCCGGCCCCAGGGACAGCGAGGGACCCTGACCTCGGCACCCTCTCCCAGCCACCAAGCCAGGGGCTGGCCTGTCCCAGGGCCAGAGCTGGGTGCTGGGCTCCAGGCAGCCACTGCAAACCAATAAATACTCACACAGGAGGGGGCTGGTTCAATTTAGTGTCATTTCATCCTGCACCACTCCCCACGGGCAGGAGGGAGCAGGATGCAGCCAGGGCTGGGGTGGGCTCTGGCTCCCTATGACCAAGGGAAAAAGCCAGGGAATAATTGGCTCTGGAGGAGGAAAATCCCAATAGCTGAGGGAGGGAGCGCAGCAGCATGAAACTGGCCCCATGGGGATGCTCCTGGGCGCACCGGCTGCTCGCCGCATCTCCTCCCGCCAATGCAACAATGCACGGCCATGCAGGGCCGGGGCAGGTGCCACAGCCCCTACGGGCAGCCCCCAACCCCTGCCAGACCCCTGCACCATTCCTTCGGCTCCCAGGAGCCGGGCAGAGCCTCAGGATGCAGCAGGAACAGAGGCATGGGGAGGAGGATGGTGCTGCTCTGCTCCGGCTCCTCGAAGCAAGCGTGTGTACCAGGCAGGAGGATGCTATTTTTAGGTCCTACCTGCAGGCAGGGCTAGGGCAGCAAGTGTCGGGGGCTGCTCCAGGCTGCGACAGTGCCACTGTCCCCTGCTAAACTCCAGGCTCCGTGCACTGGAGGCAAGAGCAGCCACGAGATGAATTGTGCAGGGAAAAGGAAAATACAAATCCATTGCAACTCGAGCCCAGAGCAGCTGGCAGCCAGGCCCCCGCCACCGGTCATGCAGGGGAGCCGGTGTGCCAGGTTGGCAGCCTTGGCCAGTCCGGCAGCAGCGGCAGCACTTCCCCTGCTCTCCCTCTCCGGCAGGAATTGGCCTCATCGGGGAAAATTGAAATGGAGCGTTTGCTATAAATACCACTAATCCTTCGTGCTGGGGGGAGCGTGGCGCAGACGGGGGCTGGCAGCACACAGTGCCAGGGGAAGCCGCACGCTAGAAATTAATTTAAATCCCAGCACTTCACCAAGCCAGAGAAATCCCAGGCTGCTCCAGCTGATGCTCCTGGACCTCCTCTCAGCAGCCTGCCCCAATACTTAAATGTTAAGAGCTTTGCCCCTAAACCAGCCCTGCGTCAGGGCTTGTCCTGCTTTGTCCCACCTCTGCAGCCCCTCTGCTGTTGGTGCAGCCCTGGGTGAGTGCAGGACTGGGGGGTCCCGCTGCACCCTCGTGGGGAGTGGAGACCCACAAGTCCCAGGAGACCAGGAGGGTGCAGGGAGCACAGCAGGAGCCCCGAAAGCCCCAGGCACAGCACCCTGAGCAGCCGGCAGCATGAAGGAGGGGCTGCCACGGACGGAGGAGCCCCCAGCTCTGTCCTTGTGCCATCACTGCCACGGGGGCCCTGTTCCGTGCGCAGGGGAGCAGGATGCCAAGGCTGTTGCCACCCCTTACAGCTCTGCGCTGCAGACAGTGTCCAAGTGCCGTCTGACAGCTGCAGGCAGGGTGAGCCCATGACAGCCAGCCTTTTAGCAAGCGTTTAACCTGCTTGGCCACAGCACATCTGCCCACTGGCATCCTTTCCTGCTGCACGGGAATAGATGCACAAGCCTGAGGCACAGCCACACCCAGGGCCTTGCTCCCCAGGCTGTGCTCCCTCAGCCTCAGGACTTCTCTTCAGTTTGGGCTACACTTCCATGCTAACTGCTTTGTGGTCTCTTTGCCCAGTCTCACTGGTGTCAACTGTCCTGTCCCAGGCAAAGCCAGCACACACTGTGCATCAGGAAAGGGGCTGCTCCAACAGCAGGCTGCTCTACAACATCTAACAAACTTGCTGTTGGATGGCAACAGCATCTTTACTTCCCACCTTCTACAAGCGCATCTGGCGTGTGGTTGAGCTCAGACATAAGCAGACACACAACATGGCCTACAGCCACCACCAGCCTCCCAAGTGACCTCCCAAGACTGGAGAATCAACACCCCATCCTAGAGACAGAGGTAGGGGAAGGAGCCAGGAGAACCCTGCCCTGTCATTTCAGGGCACACTCAAGCCCTGTGAGGGCTCAATTCTGCCCAGTGAGCCCCTGGCTTAAGGCAAGAGGCTTAATTCACAACTGCCAGTTCTACACAGACCCATTCATTGTTTAGCAAATGATAATTCACCTCCGTTCCTCTCCAACTCCCACCCAGGGCCCCTCTTTCACTCTGCAGGAATTAACACACCCACGGCACAGAGCCAGCTAATACTACAGAAATTTTCTTTTTTTTTATTATTAATGCGGAATGTTACGCTGGTCCTGCTGGCATCTTGCAGAGATCAGTCCCGTGTCCCAGCTCAAACAGGCTGCCAGCCACCTTCTGACAGAGACACATAAAGCCAGCCAGTCAGCCTTTTTTTTTTTTTTTCTCAAAAGAGAAAATTTGCCTCAAAACCTGCCAGAGGGATCTGTAGTGCACGGTCCAGAGGTTTCAAGCTCACAGTCTGAGAATCCCTCTGGTTTCTTGTGCCTTCTTTTAAAAAATGAGGAGACAAAAAACATAAAAGCAAACGGGGACTGAGCCTGCCCTAGCTTAAAAAAAAGACAGTAATTTTCATGCATGTTTTAAAAAGAGAAAGGGCAGGGTCTTAGAGTAACAAGAGCAGAGAGAGAAGGCAGCCAGGCCTACAGGGGAAACTGCTGCACACTCCAGATTCCACTTCAAAAAGAAGGTGGTGAAAGAAGGATGCAAACACCCATGCACACGCCTGTGCACACTCACGCCCCCACACACGCAGGGTGTCTCATTACGCATCAGGGAGAGAGAAATTATCTTCCTCTTGGGGTTTGCGGATCCAGCTGCCGTAGCCCATCTCTTCCAGTGTGCTGAAGAAGCACTGCTTGGCTTCTTGGTATGCCGTGGCTGCCTCCTTAGCATCTGAGTACACCGAGAGGTTCTTTAAGTCTTTGCAGTTGTTCTTGGCACATAACTGCTGGAACAGGGCAAACATTTTCCTCTTGGACACACGAGACACCTCTAGCTTCGGTCTGAGAAGGAAGACAAATGCAGCAATGAAGGACGTGATGCTCAAAAGAGCAAAGAGCAGAGGGCTCAGGGAAAACCCCACAATTGGATGCCTGCAAGATTTCTTGGCTCAGCAAGGCTTTGTTGTAGGGGCTGGGCTGGGCAATATTTTGTTTTGCTTCAAGAGCACTCGCTCACATCAGTTTGAAATGCCTCTCTCCAACCCTCCCCACATGTAAGGTGCTGTAACAGCACAGAGTGTACTCACGACTTCAGAGCTGCCCCCCTTTCCCCAAACAGAAAAGCAGAGTCAGGAAAGGCTCTTCTTACCCATCTACTTTCCCTTTTGTGCCATCCAACACTTCAACTTCGCTTTCATCAGCAAGACACCAATTCACTGAAGACTCCTTCGTCTTGCCCGTCTGCCTTGCAGAGTCATATACGCTGACTCGCCCAACCTGCGTAAGAGGTAGGAGGGTTTCTTAACGCTGGTCCTGCTGCACGAGCTCGCTGGTAAGGGGAGCCTCTTGCCTCTTCCATCCCCTGCAGGCAGGGGTTCAGCTCATCCCAAACTCCTGAGAGCAGCAAGCCCTAGGTTCTTACTAAGCTGAAGGCTACGGGGGTGGCCTTGGTCTCCTTATTCCCAGACCAAGTCATTCCCAGTAACCCCAGGCGCTGTGGGATGACACAGAGGGGGCAGGTTTCTGGCCATTAACCTCCTGACCCAGCTGGAGAGCTTCTGCCAGGTGACCCCCCTGCAGAGCACCTTGGTGAGGCCCAAACCCAAGGGCAGAGGTGGAAGGGGGGGACAGAAGGACGAAGAGGTGCCAAGCCCGCACTACCTCAGGATGGTTAATGTGATACGGAGCCTGGAGCTTTTCCTGCAGCACATTCCCATCTCTTGCCATGCGGCAGCAGATTGCACGTGTTAAATGACCCTGACTGTACAAGTAACCTGTGAAGACAGATGTGAAGGCATTAGGAAACAGGAACGGCATGGATGATAGACAGGCCAAACCCCAAGAATCACAGCACTTCTCACAAGCTCCAGAAAGCTTACAGGCATGTGGATCAGCAACAGCTACGTGTATCCCAGGTGTGTAAGATGAAGGTTTATAGACTGCAACATTTCTCACCAAAGACACAAATGGGCAATTTTTGTCTCACCCTCCTAGATCACATGTGCCTTCTAACAATCAAGAACCTTGGAGAAAAACCCACTCCACCCACAGCATAAAATCCACAAACTCCCTTTTCACTTCCAAACAGCACAGCTCTGCCAAGAACAACATTTCAATCTGTTACTCCTACAGCCTCCACAAACAAGCTTTTCCATCACTTGGGGAAGGGAGGTTACTTGTCACTGCAGCCCAGTTCTAAGGAGCAGGGCAGCACATCCATCCCAGCCCAGAAAGGATGGCAGGTCTCATACCAAGTGTAACAGAGCTGAGATAAACCGGTTCTATGAAGTGTGACAGCAGTGCTCCTTGCAAGCCAAGTATATTCCAGCGTAAGATTTTGTCACTGCAGGACATGGTTCGTAACCGCTCCCCGTGCTGGATCCCATCCCACGTGGGCACAATGTCACTTGACTCCACAGGAATGGTACCTTCCCCTGCACAAGAGAGAAAAGATTTTCTGTAGAGTTAGATATTCAATAACTCAAAACCCCATCAGCAGCGGCACAAGGAACTATCTTCTATGCACAGGCATGGAGTGACCTCTGGAGTCAGTCTGTCACCAGGTTCTGGGAATATTTTAGTATCACATGAAAAAGGGAACTCAGTACTGATTACAGACAAGTCATTTTAACATGGCTGAAGCAGAATGAAATACTGCTTGAAAGGGAGGTCAGAGACATAGAAGCTTTGCAGCAAACTTCAGCTGTACTTTTGCTAGTGTGGCAGTCCAACAGACATAGTTGGGAAGGAGAAGGGACTCTCTCTAGTGCCCCCATCCCTTTCACCCACCTCCTTTGGTTCCTGAATGCTTCAAATCCCACAACAGCACCACACAGAGAGGGGTAAAGAAACTCTGGAGCCCCAGAAAGGCTCAGAGGAGAGGACTGGAGCCACCTCACCATAGAGGGAGCAAACGCACTCACCGTTCTCCACCTTGGTCCGTAGCTTGCCTTGTTTGGGGTTCTCAAAGAGAGGCTGATGCTGGGCTGGCCCCACCACGCTTGCCTGATCGCTGCAGGATTTATCAAAGAGTGCCCCGTCTCCACAAGGTGCTGTGCTAGAAAACAAACACTCCCCAGGTTAGCGCTGACTCTCAGAAAACAGCCAGGGCCAGGGGTGCAATGGTGCCGCTGACACTGGTCACTCCCTGCACAACCCTGCACAAACCTGACGTAGAGGTGAAAGGTAACACTGCTCTTTATTTTGAATCTCTTCCCTCCCGCTGGCTCAAAAATGCTCTCTTCTGCAGAGGAAGGATTAGATGGGTCATACTTCATCAGCTCACTATAGAGAAACCTGAAAACAACATCATCACGTCAAAAGGCTGCTTTGCTCCTCAGACAAGGAGCACTTCAATCCAACCACTGCCCATGCCCGGGACAGGCAGGGTCCCAAGCTCTGCCTCTGTTGCACCAAGTCACCTGCTCCTGCCGCATGGGAGAGCAAAGACCAGGAGCCATGGCTGAGAATACTTGGAAGCCAATGAATAGCATTTGATGCTACAAAAAAAAGCATGAAATCAAGCAGATTTCCTGCCATGCAGAGGACACGCAATAGAAAAAAAGCATTCTGTCAGGTGAGCAGAGGGAAGTGCTGGCAGGAGAAAGGAGCCTGGCTGGCTGCTGCTTGCATGCATATGATCCGAGTGTGAAGAAGACTTCAAGGTTGTTAACCTAGCACCTTTAGTCAGCACCAAGTTTGCATTAAAAGTAAACAGCCCCACGGGCAGCTGAATGCAAGTGGTATTATTAGCGCAACCCCACGATCTGTTTACAATGACTGGTCTTTTATGGCTGCTTCTGTCCGGGGACAGAGTAAAACCCTGAGATCTCCAACATAGCATCAAGGACTACAGAAAAACTGCAGCTTCACAGAGACTCCTCAAGTAGAGCCTGTGCAGGGATTTATTTTGCAAGGAAAGGTGGAGCTCACTGTTCTCGTCTCTGACAGGCTCTGCTGTGCCAGAGCAGCCACAACTGTCAAGATTAACAGCTGAGACAGACAGTAAGCAAGGGTGCAATCCTCTGACTTTACAGCTTCCCACGGACCTGCCCTCAACACCTTCCAGTGCTGAGGAACACACCGAGTATAATGGCAGCAGGGAAAGGCTTTAAGAAAGCAGCTGGCCTTGCTGTTCATAACTGGAAGGGCAGACATTAACAAGGCTAGTCCAACTTCATCTCACTTCAGTTTTTTTTTAAAAAAAAAGTTCCACACTGAATGTTTATAAAGAGAACAATTGTGCAGTTTAGTTGGGAAAACCCTTTCCAATCGGTGAAAAAGGATTTCTGACTTACCAACGCAAACACATTCGATATGTCTTCCTGAAGCCTTCTACACCCAGACCCAGAAAGGCCAAAAGGGGACCTGGCCTGCAGATTCCCCAGCACCTTGGCTCAGACAGAGCTGTGCTCAAACTGAAACAGCGTGTTGTGCGCTGGCCAAGCAGCCTTTATAATAAGGATGCTTTATTTTATGTACATCAGATGCGGCCCTTGAGCTCTTGGCAAGTTTCCAGTTCGGTACTAATTTGGGCACCACTCAGGCATGGCCCCTTCTTATCAGAAATAACTTCCCTCTATTTAACAACACATGGGTAAACAGTAGTGTTAAAGGATCACAGCCTCTCTCAACGCAGCAAGGAACCGTCACAGTGACATCCCTCTAGAATGGGTCAGCAACTCCGGGCAAGCCCCTCTCCCTCTCCTTCAGGTTTCCCCTTCTCTCACCTCACAAAGCCTCTTCGAGAAATGATTTCTGCATGACAGTCATTCACTGTCTCCCCTTTCAAGCTCAGCTCCTCCCCTTTCACACAACGATTACCTGAAATAAATTAAAAAAAAAAAAAAAAAAGCAAGTGTCGAAGTCAACACAGAAAGAGGGAGGGTTTCATCTTACTGTAAGTTTTATTTCACTGGGCTCCTGAGCAGCAGCAGCAGCCTATTGACTATTACATCATTATCCTGATCCAAGCAGTTAGGAAAATAAAGGGACAAAGAACATACACTACTTTAGGGACAGCAGAGACTTAAATTGCCACACGTTTAGGGGCAGTGTCCCTTCCTGAGTACTTTTCAGCCCACCACTCCAGGTGGAAGCATGGCAGCTAACTAGGAAGGGAGCTAAGGTACATGCAGCTGAGATAAGCTGGGGGACCTTGTGCGGTACAATGCGAGGAATCCAGGCTCTGATGCACAGACTAGTGCGTAGCAATGCAAGCAAAGATTAAGAGCAATACAGCTGCAGGCACATTCGCTTTGTTTTCTCTCTATAACCAGATCACTTGTGACACCACACGAGCCCTGGGAATGTTTCTTGCCCTCTCTGAAGAAGCCTACAGCAACAGCCATTCCCTAGTCATAGCTGACAGGGTATCTAGTGGGGAAGTGAGAGTTCAGCTTACGCTGGAAGAAGCTGTTCATACCAGTTCCGATGCTGACCACTGCTCCCAGGCCCTTATTTCCTTTCCGCATGATGACAGCAGCCAGGATCTTCCGCCCAAGCAGACTGTGCTGGATGCGAGCAGTGAGGGTGTTGAAGCGCTGGTGGCTCAGCATAGCCATCTGATCATGTAGGGTACTGCCACTCACAGGGAGCTGGAACAGGGACACAAGACCAGGATTGCCCAGAGATCATGAGTAGGTCATGGAACTAAACAGCTCGAGAAGTAGCTAACCTGAAGCACAGCTATCCAAGCAGAAGGCAGGAACACAGAAAACATGAGCTACAGGCAGCACAATTTTGGGTTGAGTGCATGGACACTATCGTGTCAAGGGGTGGGTGAAGTTCTTTTAGGTATTTCTGGGAAAACCTTGTCCAACGCTTTGAGTTCTGCTTTGAGCACTTTGATCACTAAGAGACAGCAGCAAGCTGTCTTCCTGGCAGCAAGCAGAACGGGCTGAGGAATGGCCTCCCAAGATTGCCAGCGGAAACCCTCATCGCAAAGGAACAAAACCCATCTTGCCTGTTCCCAGACACTCAGCCAAGGAAATCTGTTACTGGCTTTGGAGGAATGCCTTCTCTGGCTGCCTGTGAGGAGACTGCACAGTCACTCCCATTGCAGATGGGCACTTGCCTCCTCTAGCACTGCTGACTGACAAATCCTCCCTGATGGCTTTTCTATTTAGAGCCACAGCTGCTGTGCTCAGCTGTGCAGACTGGAACATGGCTTTTAAGAGATCACAAAACTCTAACTGTCATTTAAAGCGGCACAGGTTTGGGACAGCCATCCTGACATAACCAGAGCTTTGCTCTTATCTGATGCATGAGTTTTTGAGCTGACACACAGTTTTTAATGCAGCATGAAGGAATTTGGAAGGAGGAAAAAAAGAAAGTCACAGAATTAAAAATTGGCATGTTCCTGCTCCACCACAGGAACACACTTCAGTAGCTTGTGGAAGAATCTGATGATAATTTAACCCTAAAGCAAGAGGGAGGAGTACGTCTGTGCCCTGAGGAAACATCTAACCCACTTCAAGAAAATATCAGCTTATCTACACCTTCAGAGAACAAAGATCTCACAGTTGATCTTGAAGGCATTTTTCTGCTGGACTGAAAGGCACAGGACAGGCAGGGCTACAAAAGAAGACCCAGCTTTGGAGGAAGGGGATTTACCTCGGTGATGTTCATCCCTTCCAGGCGCTCAATCTTCTCTGTTTCCCCAATCAGGACTCTGAGCGCTGCATCAGCTGCCTCCTGCTTGCCCTGCTTTTTATTGTGTGCAGTTACAGCTGGGAACCAACGGCCTCCAACCTTTGCCTGATAGACAAACCTATAAAGACAGTAGCGCACCTCTGAAGGAAGCTACAGATTTCAGACTCATTTTTAAATTCTCTCAGTGGAGAGACTAGAGGAGTAGAGGTAGCTTATTGTCATCCAGACATAAGGTTTGGCAGAGGCAGCAGCTCAGCCTGTTGCCATCTCAAACTGCATCAGGAATTTTCTCCAGGACAACAGCAACAGTGCAAAATTTCCTCCTGGACAGATGCAGCTACTTACTTGGGGTCATGGGGAGGTCCTGACTGGTCAATGAGTTTGAACTCTGCAGCAAACCCATTGGAGCGGGCGTATTCCAGCAGGCCACTGACAGGATTGACATTAAGGTATTTGATGAGCTCCCCAACACCCCTTGCTTTTGCCACCTTGGATTCATCTGGAGTGGCGATCCACGGTCCACAGCTGTGCATGGACTGGTCACCATGGGGCTTCACAACAGGCTAGAGCAGAGTTAGACAGGAGAAGGCTGTTAAATACTGAGCAGTTGGTATTACCGCAGGCCAAGGGCACTCAGCAAACCTCTGCTAGAGCCAGCACGTGACCTTGTGGGGTGAAATCCGGTGAAATATGAAATAAAGGGGAGGGCACCCAACCCAAACCACTTGGGTTTTATAAAGAAGCTCTTTGTACCTGTTCAGGCAAGACATGGGGTACAGACTCTCCAGAAAGAATCTTCACAGCAACTTCTGCTGCCATTTGCTTCGCTCCCTTCTTGCTGTTTCCTACCACAGCAGGGAAAATTTGGTCACCCATTTTCACACAGTAGCTGAACCTGACAGGACATTATAGCATATGAAAAGTGTTAAGCATAGGCATCTTGATCTGTTTATTAGCCTCTTCTCCCAGTTCAAGCTAAATCCTTCTGGGTTATCTGCAATTTAAATCTACCACAATGGCCCTAAATACTCCCAGTAGAGCACTACCAGGTAGGGTACAGGACTGGAACCTGTTCCTGGTCTGACAGAAGAAACAGCATCCTTTCTCTGAAAAAGGGCATTGGTTTTGGTCTCTTTCTGGAGGCAGATGTCTTGGAGGGAGGAGCCATGCCCAGACTCCTCAGATAAGAGGAGCACTCAGCTAGGTCAGTGACGAGTCCAGGAACGTAGGTAGCATGCTGAAGGGGAAGGATATTAAAGAAAGGGTTTCTATCCTCCCCAAAGCTGACAACAATATTCCATACCTAGGATCATGAGGTGGGCCTTCCTGAGAGACCAGCTGGAATTCAATGGTGTTCCCTGATTTTTGTCCGTACTCCATTAATATGCTGATAGGGTGCTTCCCAGGAAGCAAGCTGAGATGAGCTGGTGCAGATGATGGCTCTGGCTCTGGATGCAAAGGCTACAGCAAGAAGATAGAGGAAACCAGTTTCAGACTAAACACTGTTTGACCAGCCTCACAAGTAAAGAAAATAAGACTCACCAATTCCGGTTCAGAGTTGTCAGAGGGAAATGCCTCTTCACATTTAATTCCGTGTCTTCCATTCTCTGCTTCACTCATCAGGACCTTCATAGCATTAGCTGCTGCCTCCTGTTTAGCGAGTTTTTTGCTCCCTGCTTCTGCTGGTGGGAATCGGCGCCCATTAATCACTGCCTGGAACTTAAATCTTTGAAAGAGAAAACCAAAGAGGTAAATTGAGAGGCAAAAGTGTGGTCTTCTCAGAGCAAGCAAGTAAGACTGCTCTTGGAATTCAAGTGAGAAGGAACAGCTAGCTCCTGGCTGGGAGAGCAAACCCAGGATGCCATGTGCAGAAGACAAAAATACCAAGGGTGTCCCGACAGCTCTGCATCTGGGCCTCGTTTCATTGCATTTCCAGAGCTGTTCATGACAGATGAGCAGCTCCAGATTTTGTTCTGAAGGAACAGGATGAATTGCCTTGTTCCACAAGTGCCAGAAACATGTAATGGCTGTATGCAAAAAGCAGTTCAGTTACATCTCCTGCACAAGGATGAAGAAAGTTTAAAAGCAGCCTGCGCTGTTCCATCTGCAACTAGTCATTTGGGGTCACTCATCCCTCCGGCATTTTCCCTGGCTATCCAGTGCCTTCACACCATTTCAGAGAGGTGCTGCCTCACGTAAACCTCTCAACTTTGATCTCTCCTCCCTGTGAACTCTAACAAACACAGCTTCTCTTTTGTCCTCCAGCCCTATACAGAGGAAACCTGCTTCCAACAAGAACGGGTGAAACCAGATCTGGAGAGGCGTTATGGGGCTGAATCCATTCAGATCCCTCCTTACAAAAAAAACAAACAAAAAACATGGGACTCCATCTTTAGAAATTAGGCCAATTTTCCTGTCTAGCGGATCTATTGACATATTCCACTGTGGCACATATGGTGCTTTTCACCGTCTCGCCGGTGCTCAGGAACAGCCATGATTTTTTAAGGGGAAGCGGGACTCCAGAGACTGACTCCACAAATCCTAGTGTCATGCTACGTGCTCTGCTCACAGAAACCGCTCTGACCTGCTATACCACAGAAACGTCCAGAGTGGGTTCACCTCGTCTAACCCAAGATATCTGCACCCAAGCACTTTGTTCTGGGCTCCCTTTATACCACTTCCAGAGTGACGGCATCTTGAGAGGTAACTTAGAGATACCAGTTTCCCCCTATACAATCAAATTGAAAGCCAAGTGATTAAATCAGATGGGACCTAGCTGAAGAGATGAATCCCACCTTCACTGTTCAGAATGAGGTGCAGGTTGCCAAAAGCAGGCTCCTGCAGCTAAATTTTAGCCTTGTTTTGGTTTTTTTAAGCTGCTGCAAGGAATCAACCAGGCTAATCCTTCTAAAAATGAAGTAAACATTAGTGAGCAGGCCCTTCAGGACAAAGTTGAGTGGGTGAAGTTAGTTGAAGTCAGATAATTTTGAGCAAAAAGACAGCTCAGGAAAAACAGGAAATTTTCTTACCGCGGCTCATGAGAGGGTCCACTCTGCTCCAGCATGGCAAACTCACAGTGCTGGTACGTGTACTGGGAATATTCGGTAAGGCCACTCACTGGGTTCTTCTCCTGACAAGCCATCAGTTTCTCCACAGGTGTACATGGGAAAGCAGTTTCAAACTGGGCAGCGTAACTGGGGGAAGACTGGGAATTCATGATGGATTCTGACTCATTGGGCTGCTTTTTGATAGTGTTCAGATTATCTGGGATATCATCTGTGGCCCACTTGCCATTTTCAGAGTTATCATAATTACTCAGACTGGAGAATCCAGGCTTAGTGTCCTCAGGTGGGGCTGCTTCTGTGTCACTGGCATCGCTCTGATCAGTTTGCCCCAAAGGCTGCTGTCCGTTTTCTATACTTTCTTCTTCCGATGTTGTGACTGCTGGTGAAGCTACAGTCATCTCCTGGGGACAAGAAGGAACAGAGGAAGGTGGAAAACCTGACTCAGGTGTGGGATCTGCTGTCTGCATTACCACGCTGGCCTTCAGCCTCATCTGCATCCGCTCGCGTTTCCTGTCTGTCAGGGACCACCGTGGGGGGCTTGTGTTCTGCTTGTGGACATCTCCCAGCTTTTCCAAAGCGCTAAGAAAGGCATTAACATCCTTGGCCCTTGAAAACCCAATGTTTTTGGCAAGGTTGAGCGCTGTCGTTTCTGCCACGCTGAACAAGTAGTTGCAGATTTTGTCCTTTGTCTCAGCCATCACGGGGTCAGCGTTTCCTGAGCCAACAGCACTCCTCTCTCCTCCTCTGCTCTCACAAGCTGGGCCTGTGCAACCACCACTGTGGTCAGCGGGGCTTCTTTCTCTCCCTGTGCTTGGGCCAGCAATCCTCCACAATGGCGGCGTCTCTTCACCTTTGTGCAACTTGCCTTCTCTGAAAAGTTTATACAAAACGCGGTTGACCTCTTTCTTTTGAGTTTTAAGTTTATGTGCGAGATCATGAACTGTACAAGTCTTCCCCTCCCCAAGCTTCCTGAAAATATTCAGAATTTCTTCTTCACAGTCTTGTCCAGCAAGAGACAGTCTCTGGAAATTCAGCCTGATGGCGTCAGAATCTCTCTCCGAGTTCTCCTGATGACGATACTGAGGAGGGCAATAACGTGGTGAAGTCTCTACCCACGGACGCTTGCTGGAGAACCTATGCCACCCTTCTCTGGTGCAGCTGGGTTGCCATCTCTCTGCAGGAGCTGGTGCCGCAGGTCGCACGCCTCTAAAGCGTGATTCGTCGTGTGATCCCTGTCCCTGAAGCAAACAGACTTCAGTGTCCCGCTCTGTTAGGAACTGCTGGTGTAAAAAGGTTTCCTGATTAGTTTCTCGTGGGGTACGAGGGCGGTTAAAAAAACCCTGATTAGTGCTGGGGCAGTTACGTCTTGACCAGGTAAGATGTGAGCCTCTGCCTCGACCAGCGCCTCTGTTCATAGCGCACTGCTGGGACACACGTGCGAATCGGGCTGCTTGCGTGCCAGAAGAAGGGGAGCTGTGATTCACCCTGCACTATCCCGTCCTGAACAGGTGCCTGCTAGGAGGAAAAAAACACAATTCAGAACCTATTTACAAAACTATAGGATTCCAGAAATGCAGTTTAAACAGCTTCCCTGCTACTGAGGCATTTCAAGCATGTTCACCTCGTCAAGCTTTCCTGTTTTCTACCAAGTCTAAATTATTAATGTAAACACAAAGAGCAAACTCTGTGTCTGCCCAGCGCAGAACCCAGCAGTTGGGAATCGCAGGCAAAGTTAACCACAAGAAACAGCTTTCATAAGAGCAACCCTCTGTTCCCATTGGACTGAATTTCAACCTAGCTGCACAGGCAGTTTGTCTGTTCATGATGCCTTCTGTTGAAGGCTCACCTTGTGCTTCAAAACACAAGTGAGTTTCACTCCTCTGCCCTGAGGGAGAGAAGAATCTCAGACCCACTTTCCAATTGGAGAAATGGGGGCACATGGAGGTAAAGCAGCACAAGGAGGTGAAGCAGCTCGCACAGTCACACAGGACAGAGCTGCAACGGGCTTGTAATGGTTTTCAGACTCATGGCCACAAAAGTCTGAAACCCCCAAACGTCCTTTGCTTCCTGGTCATTATGTGACCTGTAGAGGTAAAGCACCATGCCACAGGGGAAGTAAATCAATAACACGCAGAGAAATTGGATAGGTGCACAGCTGGCAATGGTATGAAAAGTTTTTGTGACCGCAGCCCAAATTTAACTCATATCACACTCAGCTGTGCCACCCCCCTCGGGTACAGGATGTAAATCTAAGCTTTTAATACGCTTTTTAAAAATAAGTAACCCAGCACAGGATATATTCTAGTTCTTTGACAACAGCTGGTTGTGAAACTGAGTGGATAAAAACATGCAACTGATACCTGCTGCTAGGTACCTGTCCTACCTTCTTCCCAGTGACCTCTTTAAGCCACCTATCTTCATAAAGAGTTTTTCAGATGCAAGTCTTATCTTCATAAAGCTCCCTATCTTCATCAAACACACCTCAAGGCCAACTGAAATTTCCCTTTCATTAAACAAGTTCGTTAATGGGCCCCAACTGCACCCAGCTGCCACCACCGTGGCTTATTTTACCAACCCAGACAAACACGGGCTCCACGTGTAGTGAGGAGGGTTCCCCCCTTCCCAGCTCCGGGGGGCGGGGAGGCCACTGCCCCCCTACTCAGTGAACTCGTTTTAAAAGTGACCCCTGAGCCAAAGGCAGGACAGAAATCCTGGCAAGCAGGAAGAGGGTTTTTTTAAAAATGCTCTTACCTCGGTCTCATCCATACACCAAATTCCCTTACTTTCTGAGAAAATAAACGGAAAAAAGAAACCCCGAGCCGCAGATCATCTCCCGGAGAGAGGGGGGGGGGGCGGCTGCAGGCTACCAGTCACCCCGGCAAGATGGCTGCGAGCTCCGTTTCGGTTTCGGTTCCCGCTCCCGTCGCGGCCTCCCCGCCCCGCCCCGCCCCCTCGCCCGGGGAGTTCGCAGGGAGGGGACGCGGCTCTTCCCGAGCGGGAGGCAGGACTTGGGGCTTTCCAAAGTACCCTCGGCTTTGCGAGCACTCAAAGCCCAGAGCTTCCTTCCCAGCGGCGGCCACAGCCGGGCCTGGACCGGGAAAGCGAACGCCAGAGGGAGGGAGGGAGGGAAGCTCCTTCCCCTGGTCCCCGTGGGGACTTCCAGCCCCGGCCAGCCACGGGCTGCAGCTGTTCTCCTAGTTTGGAGAGGTTGCCACCTTAAACTAAATCCCAAAAAAAGATCCCAGAGACCAAGGCAGGACACGTCCTGCCCCACACCCGCGGCCCTTCCCCAAGCAGAACCACGACGGGCCAGCGCAGCCACCCTGCGCCCATGCCGGCAGACGACAGCTCCACTCGGCCTCGACTGGGCGAGGCGCCCCGAGGCCCGAAGGCGCCGTGTGGAAAGGCGGGCTGGGCCGCGGCTACCGAGCCGGCTCCCGCAGGCCGGGACTCAAGGAGACGAGCGGCACCGACGAAGACACTTTATTCCACGCGTTCCGGCTGCGAAGCGCCCGGGGGAGGGGGCAACCCCTCCCTACCGAAACCCCGGCCCCGACAGGGCCCCGCGGCTGCTGGGACACGATCACGCCGCGTCCCCGAAGCTCGCGGGGGGCTGTCGGCGCCCAGCGCATCCCCACCCGGCCCGTGTCACCAGGCCCGACGGGAGTCGCAGTGACACCCGCGGACCGGGGAGGCAGCTCCACCCCGCCCAGGAGGCCCGTAAGCGTCCCCGACGCTACTGAAGGCCCGGCGGGGCCCAGGTTTTAGCGGCAAGGCGAGACCTGGAGCCGGGCCTGCCCCCGCGGTCGTCGCCGCCCCCCCGCGCCCCCTTACCCCCTCTGCTGCCGCCGCTGGGGCCGCGGCCGGCGCAGGGTGATGACGCACGAGCGCCCTCCTGCGCCTGCGCAGGCTGCAGGGAGCCCCATCGCCGCCATCTTTCCTCAGGGCAGAGCGCGGCGGCCATCTTTAGCCAGGGCAACGCGGGGTTGTGCCGCCGCCGCGGGCCAAACGTCGCCTGGCTCACCCACCCTCGCCTGCTCCGCTGCAGGAGAGGCTGCACAACCCAACCCCTCCTCTCCCCTCCCTCGACCGGGAGGCAGCAGTCCCTCCCGCTGTATCCCGGGGCACCGCCCGCCACCGCGGGAACGGTCGCCCGAGGCAGCGCGCCCGTCCGCGCCTGAGCTACTGCGTTTGCGCCCCAGCCCCCAGAGGGCCGCGCATGCGCCCCGCGCGCCGCCCCGGGGTGTAGGGAGCCCCCGGGGTTGGGAGGTATCGGGTCGGGGGGGTGCCATCCTTCCTCCGTGGGCCCCCATCCCCGATAGCCCCACCGTCCCCAGTGGGCCTTCCCATGCCCCGCGGGGCTTCCCCCCTCCTCCGTAGGCCTGCCCATGGCCCGCAGGGCCCCCATTCCCTATGGGCCCTCCATGTGTGGTGGGACTCTGCTGTCTCCTGCGGGCCCCCCATCCCTTGTGGGGCTCCCCCATCCCATGGGCCCCCCCCCTTTCCCCGTGGGGCTCCTTCTTGCTCCATGGGCTCCCCACTTCCTGTGGGACTCCCTTCACACCCATGTTAATACATGCTTGTTAATGGCCCTCCAGTTGAGGCCCGAGTCATGTCCCACCCTGTCCCATGGTCCTTTCCAGGAAGATGGAGACATTCTTCTCCCCTGTCCCAAACCAGACACAGCCTCTGGTCCCGGCGGATCCTCCCTTCCACAGGCAAAACCCCTCCTAATCGTGGTGTGAGTTAGAAAACTACCGGCAGAGAACAGATTGTTCCTGTCTGCTGCTTTGCTGCCTGCGTGTAAATAGTTGCATGTCATTTACCATCTGGCAGAGGGATGTGAGTACTGAGGCGGTGACTGTGCTCGCTGCCAGGCGGGAGGTGTAGCGGCACCGCAAGTGGCTCATACGGCTCAGAGGCTGCCGGCGGCTCAGGGCAGCACCTGTTTGCTGCAGTGCAACCGGCGAGCAATAGTCACATCTAGGACCATCAGACTGGGAGTCCCCAGCCCCTCTTCTGCTAGGGTGGTGGATGCAGAGGGGAGCCAGGAGGGACGGGCATGGGCTCTGGATGCATTTTAGGGGGCCGTCTGCCTACACTTGCCCATGAATGAGCAAAATACATGAGGACAGGCTCCTCAGAGGACCCTGGTCTCCACCAGCACCTCCGCCCATCCCAAAGAGATGGTGGCTGCATGTGCCTTTGGGTGGGGACCCTGCACCCACCCTGGCTGCTTCCCTGTGGCTTTCCGAAGGCACTTCAGTGAACCTGGAGTCACTGCAGGCATGCAGAAACGGTGAGTCAGGCCCCAGAATTGCCAGGCTTGGCTGCTGCTCACGTTCAGTGACGTTTTTTCAAAGCTGAGTCTGAGGGTTGTTCAGGGCTTGGTGTTTTTTTCAGATGATTTCTGGATTCTGAGATTTGGGGGCTTGAGTTTCGCAGTTTGGTTTTGGTGTGGTTTTTTTTTTTTACTCCAATGGGGAGACTAATTTTCTAAAAAAGGACCCCTCGTGCCAGCTGAAATTGCCACATCTTCATTCCTAGGAAGATTTGGGAGTGCAACCTCCCCCTGCCTGGGATGAGGCTCATGGCAGACCTGCAAACGCCAGGGGTCAGGGCACTACCAGTCTACATAAGCAGTGTCTCCCACCCACTCCGCTGAAGCACAAATGACTCCACAGCACGCAGAGCACACGACGATCACCTCCTCAATCTGTTCTTCTCCCCCCCCCCCCCCCTTTTAATTGCTTGTGATCATCTCACGCCTTAACCCAGCCTCGGTGAATGTGATTCATCTTGGCTGCTCTTAAGGCAGAACGGGAAGGTTACAATGCTGCTCTCCACTGTGTCGACGTGATGTACCCTGCCAATGAAATAATCTATAGCTGGTGTTATGGGGCCATATATCTTCTTGAACTGCAACACCTTAAATGCAACAAATAGCCACTTAATCGATACGAGTTCATTCTCTGTTCTCCTTTATGGAAAATTCGGCTGACTCCCGATCTGTTTCCATAGGAACGGGCTGAGAGACTGGGAGAGCCACCAGCTGCCGAAGGCCTGGCATTAATGCAGCCATGGCGTCTGCTTCGCACCACCAGAAGCTCCAGCTCTCGACATTGTGGCCACGTAAAGCTGAGTCAATTTGTGCCGGAGATAAGGAGCTGCCAGCTGATAACCGGCTTACATGCGGGTACCTGCGTTATCCCCGCAGATTTTGGTGGAGGATGGAGGGGGCTCCTTTGCTCACCCAGCACCAGCATGCCCGGATCTTCCTGCCCCACTGCTTCCGTGGGGGCTCCCCCAAACCCACCGTTTCCCCGGGGCTGAGCAAAGGCTTCCCCACGCGATGGCAGCATTTGCTAAATCTCCAGCACAAGCTGGAGATGCCTCAGGTGTCTGCTTTGTTTTGCTTCCCTCTTATGACATGAAATGAGAAGAAATAAATTGTAGCACAGCTCCCCCGCCCGACTTTCTGTTCAAATGCCAGTTCTCAGCTAAGGCTATTGTTCCGCAGAGTTTCATTTTAAACTGCTTTATTAGACACTCTAAAATATCACTTCCTCACTCTTGAAGGCAGCCTGTTCCTACAAGGGAGATAAAAGCTGATGGCTTGATTGCAAAGGGGACATTTTGTTACTCTCCTAAATCAGCTGACTGCATTTTTTAATTGAAGGCAGCCCTGGGAGTGGTGGTGTATTATTAGCCTTGCCGGTGCCTGCTCCCCACCACCCCAGGGGCAAGCTCTGCTTTTGCACTGCCGAGGCAAGAGGTTCAATTAGGTTTTGGCCTTCTTGCAGAAGCGCCCATCAAGCGCTCCAGGGTCCTCATATGTGGAGCGAGGAATTGGGCCGAGTCAGTTCCCACGTCCTCCCAAATGTTGCTCGCTCTTGTGTCTGGCCACAGACGTGCAGCTGGGAACTGGCATGGAAAATCTCCATAACTCCAGTGCCTTTAGTTCCCCTTGGAGGGGAAAAAATACTTCATTTTCTTCCAGTAGATTTTTATTGTAGCTATAAGAATGGTGCAGGTAACACACAGGAGACACTGCCCCATCCTGAGCCTGGGGCTTTGGTCTGCGCACCGTAGAAAGGTGCTGGTTCCCAGGAAGTGATTTTTTTTTCACCCGCTTTGCCCCTCCTGCTCCTGAGAGGCTGCTTCCTGGCTGGGGAAGCAGCAGAGCTATCCAGAGCATTGCACAACCTTTTTTTCTCAAGGCTCCTCGCCGCTCAGTGAAGGAGTGAACCTGAGCTTTGATACAGCCCCAGCAGCTGCCATGTCTGTGCTCCCAAGATGTCAGCAGCGATTACTCATCTCGAGAGCTCCTGGTGCGGAGCAGAGGGGAAGGGGGAACTCTGCCACATCTCCTGGCACCTCTGTCCCCACGATGCTTATCCCCCTCGGGCACCAGTGTGCTCTCCCCCTCAGGCACCAGTGTGCTCCAGGGACACGACGGCATGCTCCCATGGCTTTTGTTCTTGGTTCTGAGCTGCGGTGGAGCCCAGCAGGGAAAGGCAGGTGGGGCTGGCACAGCTGCAGCAGGCGAAGGAGCCGGCACGGTGACTCCCACAGCAGCTGCAGCAGTGGGAAGCAGCGTGGTTTTATTCTGGCTGTTACAAAAGGTACCCTTGGAAATAGGTAGGAGAAGGCAGACTGCGGTGCAGCCACCTGCATGGCAGGGGGTGCCACATGAGCACAGCCTTGAACTTTAGCTCTTGGATGCTAAGAGGCTCATCCGTCATGTTTTTATAGCCATCACAGCCTCTGCTTGGCAAGACGTACCCTGCGGTGGTCTCCTCCAGCCAGGTGCCATGATGGCCAGGGGCTCCTCCAGCTCAGAGAGGGGCTGTGGGAACACTGGCTGCTCCCACCATGAAAAAGCATGCTTCAGATGCCGACATTTCTCCTTGGCATGGCTCCAGCCCCATCAGCCTCTCCCTTACCAAGCTGTCATCTCTTGGGTGATGGCCAAAGCATCACTGCAGGGTGTCAGACGGGGACCCTGGACAGACCTCAAGCCACCCAGCACACCTCAGAGCTTGTGCTTGGAGGGGGACTGGAGAGCAGAAGGGGGTTACTGTCACTGCTCTGATTTAGCACACCTGATGCGTTGGTTCCCAGAGAGTGAATCAGTTAAATTAACGAATCCTCCCTAATGCCAGAATTCAAGGAGCTTCCTAATACATGTCAGCCAAGATGGCATTAATACTATCTTCTGTGACCTTTACATTGCCATCCAAGTCTAGGTTCCCCTTTTTGCCCTTTGCTATTCCCCTTCATATTTAATATTAAATCTGATTTATCTGCAAGATAAATCGTGTGCTCAGACAAATTGAAAGGATTTCACAATCCGTCCCCAGGGCAGAGCCATGGATGGGATAAGCATCAGCCCGAGGGTAAAAGGCATCCTGGGCAGCCCCGGGCAGAGCTGCCAGCTGCTGCTCCCTTGCCGCTCGTCACCACGCCAGTGTCCGATTTTCACTCGCACCACTTGCGGTGCTTGCCGTGGGGCTCCCTGCTGACTCCACCATCTTCTTCAAGGTCAGCGCCCAGCAAAGTCCAGGGGGCTGCCCGGGGCAGGCAGCTGCTGCTCTCCACTCCTCTTGATCAATGTGCCATTGAGCACAGAGAGACTCTAATGGACCATCTCGCAGGGGAAAGCCTGGCGCAGCCGGGTCTCCGAAGGGCTTCCTTGCGTGTAGAACTCCTTTGTGCCTCCCACGGGATCCTATTACACCTCCTTCGCTGCTTTTTCTTTATTTGCTGCAGATTTTTTTTTTCATGCAGCACAAACCAACTGCCAGAGCCAGCGACACACCCTGATGGAGAGGCAGGAGGGTGGCTGGAGGGAGTGATGGATGACACAAGAGATGCTAGTTGCAGATCTCAGGGACATGTACAGCACTTTAATTGGTCAGCCTGCACAGATTTCCTCACAACAGCATTTTTTAATCTAAAAGAAAGCAAGAAACTGGAACGTGTCTTGCTCCTTTCATGGCTTCCCTGGAGGCAGCAGCAGCACATTAAGGAAAAAGAGAAGGAGGAGGAAAAAATAGTCAGAAGCACCAGGTGGCTGAATATCTTGCAGCCTAATTGATTCCTCTTTAATTAGTACAAAACCTGTTGCTCTCAACCAATGTTCAGTGCCAGCTTTGGAGCAAGCAGCATCCTCCCCGGCCCTGCGCCAGCACGGCTTGGTGTGGCAGAGGGAGGAGAGGAGGTGCAGGGAACAGTGTGGGGTTGACAGTGCCTCTTCCGTACCTGGGAACGGGGCAACCTCCAGCTTCCACGACTTTCTTCGAGGCAGTGAGAGCAGGAAGGAGAAAAGCTGGCCGTGTCGGTGCCCATTGCTCACCAAGCTACAGCAAGGGGCTTGGATGGGACCATCCGGAGTAACTGAGACTTCAGGAGCATTTCTCTGCCTGTGCCTGGCCTCACTTGGGAACTGCTCACAGTTTCTCACCCAAATCCAGTTATTTTTCAAATGGAAAAGAGCTCAACTTCATTTTCAGTGACGGTACTTTTCTGCTTTTTGCCTCCTGACTTTTGAAAGGACGTCCAAGCCCTTGCATGGCTTTGAAACCAAGCTCTGTGTTGCCAAGGGCTGCTATGGGTTAGGTGGTGACTTTGCCAAGCACATCAAAACTCACCCCCTGCAGCACACATCTCTAGTGCTTCCAGAAATGCCACCTTATGGTTTTAATTCTTTGGTTCTTCTGACCTGTGCAAGGGCTTCCCCTGGCACAGGGTGGCTGTGGGGGCTCTACTGTCACCCAGCAGCTTCTCCCCAGCAGACCTGGGAGTCAGACGCGGCTCCTGGCCCTGGGTCTTCGTTTTTGTTGAAATATCGTCGCAGATGAGGTGATAACTTGTCTGCAGGTTTTACAGCAAAGCCCCCGCCACCGGCCGGCTGGCGACGGTTGCTGCTGCTCCAGCACAGCGGCTGCTGCCCAGCAGGAAACCCAGAAATACCCATTTAGGTAGAAAAGTGTCATTTACCATTGCAATTTACAGCCAATTCCTGCTGAGAAACCCTTCTTACTGTGCGAGCATCAGGCCAGCAGGCTCTGGGAAACAGAGATGGCTTCTTCCACCCTGATAACCATGCAAAGGGGCACAAACGCCATTAACACGAGCCTGGCATCTTTTTGTGCAGACGCATCCTTGGTGGGTACTCACAGGAATTGCAGGTGTGTCTGGGAGGGAAAGGGAAGCTGATATGCAAAAGCTGTGGCCTGAGCAGGAAGCTCAGGAGCTGAAATACACCCTGCCAGACCTTGCACACAGACCCAGCCTCCCGTGTCACCACTGGGCAGGGAGACTGTGCAAAAGTGGCACCATCACAGGCTCTGGCAACTAACGAATCCCAGCAGTATGGCCCCGAAGCAGGAGCCTGACCATCCATCTACAGGCTCTTGAGGACTCAGGAGCAGTTTTCACGGTGCTGAGCTGTTTGGCTGATGTTGTACAGACCTCTCTGAAGGCGCGATCTGGCCTACAGACCTCACACCACCACGCAGATAATTAACACTAACAAACAACCCCGTCCGTGCCTGGAATCCCGAGGCTGGGGTGATGAATTAGCAGCTGAGCAGCCTCAATTTTACCTTGGAAAAGGAGTCCATTTGAGATGGAAATAGCTGCAGGACAGGCCCCCAGCTCGTTTTATTTCTGCAGCAAGCGCAGGAAGGTGTTTGCAGGAGGGTTTTCTGCCTGGGCTTAGGAGTTGTGGACCAGATCTGATTGCCCAGCTGGAAGCCACTGCTCCCCCTTGCTCACCACCCACCCCGACCCCTCGGGAGCAAAAGCTGCTCCACAGGGAGACAGGCTCACTGCTAATGAGCTGGGGAAATGCTGGCATGCAGAAGCCATAGCTCAGCACTGGAGCCATTTTCCTGCCTGCGTGCAAACGCAGAGCCTGATCCGAAGACCCTGGTCCCTGCCTGCCCTCCCTCATCCCCGCGAGCTGCCTCCCACATCTCGCTCGCTTCCAGCGGGCAGGTGCCTATTCAAACCCGTGTCTTGTGGAGCCATTTGCTTGTGGTTTTTGTCTCCCCTGTGGAAGGCCTGCAGTTCCCCACTGTTTATAAAAAGTTCTATCTGTAAGGAACTGTTGAGCAAAACAATAGCTTTTTATTTTTCCCCCTCTTTTTCTCCAAAGTGCACTTCCCCTCCTGTCACTGCAAACACCAGTGATGCTGCAGGCACGTCGCACTGGGATGGGTGAAGATGCCCAGACCCTCACACTGACAGCAGCATCCTCCTTCCCTCCTTGGGCTGGGAAAGCAAAGGGCAAATGGCCGAAGGGAGGCGGAGATCCGCGTTTATGGACATGATTCTCTTTCTCCTGGGAGAAGCCTTAATCCCAAGCCATTAATAAAACCAGATTTCCTGCGGCACACAAAGATTAAACGAATTTTGCCTTGTCTCCGTGGGCAGTATCAGAAATACAGCTGCCTTCATACGTTAGGGATCTGCTGCGCTAAGCCATTAATACAGGAAATGAAGCTCCAGGGTTTTAATCACCTATCAAAGAGTCCCCCAGACTGTTAGAGTATTTTTAGGATTTACAGGTATTAGCTCAAAAAAAAAAAGAAAAGTCTAATTTATCAATTCATCACGATTCAACTACTGCACATCACCCCCCTCCTCCTCTGCTGGCCCTGCAACACCCATAGCTGGGTTAGCCAGGGGGGGTCGTGCTGGGTGGTACCCTCCTGGCCCCCATATGGGGATGCATTTTGGGGCAGCCAGTCCCTCAGGCTGCTGTCTTAGCACCCGCTCGCTGATGGAGCTAGCCAAAGCTTGCAGTGCAGCGTTGCCAGGCTCTGAGCAAGGCTTTTGACTCGTCGCCTGGATTTAGCGGCGCTCAGTGGGAAAGCATCCAGCTTCCCCTTCTCTCTACCAATGTGTTCCCTCTGTGAAAGTTGTTTTTGTGCCCTTTGCACCCCAGCCAGCTTTACCTTTGTTTCCTTAGAGGTAAGGGATGAACAAAGCCATTAGCAGAGCTGGAGGGAGCAGCCCAGCTCTGATGTTTGGGCAGAACCGGGGTGAGCGGGAGGGAAATCCTTGGGGAGCCTTGGTGCAGAGCCACAGGAAAGCGCATCCACCACGCCTTCGAGCTCCTCTGCTCTCTCCTTGAGCCACAGCCCAAGCACACAGGAACCCTGACCCCCTTCAGAAAAGCCCTTTTGGGAGCAGGTGGCTGGAAAACACCTCACTGCTCATGTAAAGCAAGGCACCTGCGCGGGAGCCAGGGATTCTCGAGAGGCAGCAATTAGTGCACGTGGTTTTGCAAAGTGCTCAGGAGCTCCCAGCTCTGGAGATGCTACCCCAGCCTCAGCATCGCCCCGCACAAGAGGATGCTTTCCCCTCGCCAGGGTGTCCCCAAAGCGCACAGATGGACCCCGAGATGCTTCCCGAGGGTGCACGGGATTGCTCAGCACCATTGGGGGAAGAACCACACTGAGCACAATCCTCACAGTGCAAGGCTTTCCTATGGCGAGGCGTAACCGCAGCAGAAACGCCTCCAACATTGCTCCACAGCTGGACCCTGACCCCAGTGGCAAAAAGAAGAGAGCTCCCAAGAATAGCAAAACAGATGGGTCTGAAGCATTTATAGATGTACGTATATATTATATATTTGTGTGTGTAACTATACATAGATAGCTGCATACTTACACACCCGCACAGGTAAATATTTATAGATACTGACCTCTTCAGATTAAAGTCCAAGGCACTTTTTACAGTGAACAGGTTAAAGCCATAGTTTAAAACATGCCTGTTTCTGGGTACAGCTTGGGTTTATGGCAAGGCTGTGGAGACGGGCCAGTCCCCGCTCCCTTCCCTCCGGCCAAGAGATCGGACCAGAAGGAGGGATGTAAGCCCAGGGCCGGATCCTGACCACAGAAACACGCAAGCAGCTCCTGCTGGGAAGTGCATCGGCAGGTCAGGGCGTGCTGAGACATCAGCGGGAGGAAGAACACTTTGGGCAGAAGAAGGAGCAGAGCTGGGCGCATGTCTTTCAGCACCCACAGCACCGGAGGTCCTGGCCAAGAGCACCCACCGGGCAGGCAGTGCCAGACCCCTGCCCAGTGCCCCATGGGGCTCTGAGGTGGCTCATCCCACAGGGAAATAATTAATCCCACGGAGCAGCTTTTCCTCTCCCCTGCAAAAGCCCCTCTCTGCTGCCCTGAGCCCTCTCAGTGCCTTTCAGGAGGGAGCTCAGAGCTGGAAGAGAAGCTGGGACCAGTGCAGAGCCTTGAAGCAGCATCTTCCCCTTCTCAAACTGCTGAGGAATCACCTTCCCCACCAGCAAACCTACCCGGTGGCCATTGCACAGGGGCTCTGAGCCAGCTGGGAGCTGCTGGGCAGGAGAAGCCCGAGGGAGAGCGGTGCAGAGGGCCAAAGCACCCTAGAAATCCCCAGGCACCCCCAGACCCAGCTGGCAGCAGGGGAGGCTCAGCCCTGCCCTCTCCGGGGGGAACCAGCCCCTCTCCTCTGGCAGAGCTATAAACCCCCAAGCTGGTCCCGGCCATGTCCCAACAAGGGGCAGCTGCCTCCAACAACTGCCCCACAAGTGGGGTCAAATGTGTAGGGCAGGAACAGCCCCAACCAGACAATCCCAGGCAGCCACCATCTGCCATGGCAGCTCACTGCTGACCCTTTGGGGTTTAACTGACCGTGACAGTAATAACAGTGATACCAATGACAGCATGGCAGTGACTGCGACTCTGATGGGGAAGAGCCAGCATTGGGGCTTTTAGGCTTTCTCTGGACAAAAGCAGCAGGAATTGGTCCCATAGGCGCTGCTCGTTCCTGGACGTGGTCACGTTCCATGTGGGAAGACTGGCCAGGAAGGAGCATCAGGGCTGCAAAAGAACATTTTAAGACTTATTTGCCCACAGATCTTGATCCAATGGGGATCAGGTCCAGCAGCTTAGGGGCTGGAGGTAAGGAAAAGAATGCTCTCTGAGGCTCGAGGAGTACATCAGCTGGAAGGCTGAGATGGAGCAGTCCCTGCAACCTCATCATGTTTCTCTTTCATGCTCAGGACTTTGTCCTCCTACACCGTTGCAGCCTCAGGTTGGAGGGAGCAAAAGCCACAGCTCCCCAGGGCAGGGCACAAAGCCTGAACCGGACACCTCCCAGGCACAGCGGCTGCATTCCCTCGGAGCAATTCACCCCGGGAGAGCAGGATCGCTCCCAGGACCGCAGACCTTGCCTGCAACAGTGCAGGTCACCGGGGAAGGGCTGCCCTTACCCCCATCCCAGAAATTAGGTGTTGACCTGAGAAGAAAAAGTGAGCATGCTATTTCTGCCTGCCTCCTTCTAAGCAAACACCACACAGCCCAGCTCCACGTCTAGGGCGCTAAAGCAGGCAGGAACAGTCCTGCCTGCCTGCTGGTCACCAGGCCAAAGGCAGAGCAGTGTGTTTCAGCAGCCAGTGCGGTGCAGACCAGCACCGTCACCCTTTCCTAGGCACAAGTCATTCCCTAGTTCAAAGCCTGCCTGGATCCTGCCCGTGCTGAGCCAAAACATGCCGAAAGTCTGGCTGGAGAAGGGGAGCATCATGCTCCGCACTACTTCTTCCACAAGAGCCTGCATCCTGGAGGAAAGAGGGAATTTTGGCTCTTGCACAGCTCATGCCTAGGGAGCTGAGTCCCTCCTTCAGCTGGAGAAGATGACCTGGAGGGGGAATGGCTTTCCAGAAACTTCTGAGACCCCAGGAGAAAAGGGGGGGGCAGATCTTTCCCTAGGGAGAAGCAAAGCTCTGGTGCCATCAGCCTGTGTGGATCTGGACCTGCTAAAGGCCAGCTTCCAGGTAATGCGAACGAATACCTGGGGGGTAAAGGATAAGGAGCGTGGGGAGCCTTTCTGGCTGGGGTCCTGCGCCCCTCCTCTGCCATCCTGGCCTCCATCCTCACCAGGAGCAGCGGCTGTACTCAGAAACAGACATTTTTGGCAGCAGGCTGGCATCGCTGCCTGCTGACAGCCAGGTTGGGTACAAAACCATAATTGAAAGTTACAATAACCTTTATAATATAGCAATATATTTCATAGTTAAAATAAACTATTATGCTTTCCCCTGTTGTTAAAAAAGAAGCAAGCAGTACAGAGGCAAGATGCAAACCCAGGTCGAAGCTCCTTAAGTCTGGACAGAAATGTCTGTGAGTTTGCAGAGAGGATGTGGTATTTTTCTGGCATTTCTAGGATGTTTCCTCGCAGGCAGCGCAGGGAGGAGGTTCGTGGAGCAAAAAACCCAAGGCTGTGCCAAAAATGAGACTGGCTGTGGCTAGGTGGGTCCTGGAGGGGCTTCGGGGTTCAGCCCTGTTGGTGCATGGGGTCGGATGCTTCCCAGCTGCGGAAGGTCAGCATCTCTTTGGGATTATAACTCTGCGTCGCAGTTTTGTTCTTGTGCTTTTCCTCCACCTTGGTCACTGGTCCCAGCTCTTCTCTCTGCTTGTCCTCATGCCCTTTGGGGCCACAGGCTCCAAAACGATGTTCTCAGGGTGTGTAGACAGCACTGGCTGGGGAGCATTTACTGGAGCTCTGTAACGGAGACCTACCGGCCACTGCCAGGAAGGGAAGCTCCAGCTTGAGCTACCACGCTCCACTGGGTGTGAGCTGGGGGCTGCCACCTGCACCGAGGCCGCTCAACTGCTGGTGACCAAGAGCCACTTGCAGGGAGCAGGGCAGCAGCTCCAGGTGGGCACCCTGGGATAGGTGCCCATCCCCCAGCACTGGGGGATGCCATGGGCTGGACTGCGCTGGGGTGCTGGGGGCTCCCCCCCATGCCTGCCCTCACCATGGCCTCAGGGCAGCTCCCCAGTCCCAGCATCGGGGCTGGGGCAGGGGGTTAGTCTCGGTGCTGGCCTCGGTGGGGTCTGGTGAGCCCGGTGCTCAGGGCTACCGGCACCAGTGTTGAAGCACTGGCAGGGGTGAGGGTGCAATACAGGGGTACAGGGGGTGGGTTGCAGGGAGCAGGGTGGGGTACAGAGTGTAGGGTGGGGGCTGCAGGGTGTGGGATGGGGGCACAGGGGTGTGCAGGATGCAGGGTACAAGGTGCAGACCCAGGGCTGCAAGGTCTCAGGCAGAGGCCTCATTTGGGGTGCAGGGGTGAGGCTGGGGGATGGAAGGTGTGGGGTGCGAGGTGCAGAGATCATACCGCCCCAGCTCCTGTCAGCCCTGGTGAAATCCCACTGAAGCAGTGAGTCTGCCCCAAGACAAGGATCTCTTGCACCAGTTGTAATCCTGAAGCGCTCACCACTGGCCCTTCACTCCCCTTCAGCGCCTCCGGTCCCAGCAAGCTGACAGGTCTTGACAGCAACCCAGTCTTGTCTGACTTGGTTTGATTTCCCAGACTTGATCATTAGCCCGTAAGGAGGTTCCCACTGGTGACAGAGATTCTCGAGCAGCAATACTTCCTCTGGGTCTCTGACACCTTCAGATACATCTTTGCACCTCACCCCATACGCAGCCCCGTTACACGCAGCAGTTTGTTCCTGCCCGAACCCTGCGAGAGGTGCAGAAGCTTTTTCTCTGCTGACTGCCTGCAGGCCAGTGAAGACACTGCATTTCAGGCTCATTCTCAGAATTTGCAACCTTTTCTCCATTGCCACACTGGAAACGTCCTTACAGAGGTGGGCAGAAGCTTCTCCTGCCGGGGAGGTAGGGCTGAGGGTCACCTGTAGGCACACGGGGAGCAGCAGCAGGGCTAAGAATAGACCTTGGGGGGACTGCCAAGGTAGCGACGCTCTCACAGCCATCCTGCCCACCCTGCAATTATACTAATGACAAAGAGCTTGGAAGAGGGGAAGAGCAGCTCATTCCCAGAAGCCGAGTATCTCCTGCCGGCCGAGGATCAGAAAAGGCTGGCAGCGATTGCCGCGAACCTCCTCTCCTCCCTGAATGTGACGGAAACGACCATGTCTTGCTACCCTGCTACCAACGGGCTCAACACAACCACCTCTGCAGCTCTGGGAGCTCATTTTGCAGTACTCCCGCTGCTGCCTTGCAGCCTTCCTCCTCCTCTTCCTCCTCCTACTGCTGACTGGGGCCAGCAGGGGGGACAGCTCCTCACTAACTACTGCTTGTTTTCTGTGTAACTTTAATTGTAGGGCACAAAGAGTAAACCACCTACCACTGGCAGCAAGTGGAGATTTGCACAGAAATTCCTCAGCATCGGGCTGATACATCCCTGCCTATGTGGGCACAAAATCCAGCGTTATTTATGGAAGGGAAAGAGTTACAAAGGAGAAGATTACAGGCTGAGTATACCTGGAGTAACACAGTAACTTTGATTACAATTACTGACACTGCTGGGTGAGGTGTAATTAATATCACGGAGTAATTACATGGTTACTTCATCTGTTTAAAAATATATAAATAGCCTCTGCTGAGTTTTCATTGAAAGCAGCAAACACCAGCCCCAAAGCCGGAGCCCAGCAGCAGCAGGCAAGGCTCCGTGCAAGGACCCGCAGAACCCGAACAAAACCCCATGGCAGAACTGGGGAGGAAAAAGGAGTAAACAGTGAAAGCGGAACAGAAAATGGCTGGTTCCAGAAGTAGCCAGGTGATGCCAAGGGTACCTCAGGAAGCTGACCACCGGCAAAAAAAAGTAAAGCATGAAGGGCTGCGCTTCAGCAGGCACAGGCAGCGGCTAATACCGAGCACGGGCGCTGTTGCTGAGATGGCACCGGATGGTGCCGCTGATCCCCACCAAACCCAGCAGAAGCAGCACGAAGGCGATGGGCTTTGTTTTAAACAGATGAAGTGCCTGCCCCCACTACTGCATCACTTGCCAGCAAGCCCCCTTCGACCCCGGTGGATTCGGCACTGCCGGCTGGGCTTGAACACGGACATTCCTGGTGCGAGCAGAGGTGGTTGTAGCTGATGAGGTTTTTTCATCCAGCAGTTCTGAGGCCGCTGCAAAGAGCCCGCTGACTTCCCAAAATGCTGGGGGGGCTCCTGGGTGGGCGGTGATGTGAACATCTGGAGACGCCCCTCAGCGTCCGGGCTGGCCAGCCAGCCCTGTCATTGGCCATCACCACATCGGCTGGGGGCAGCCCTGCCCAGCCCCGCATCCCCACATGCTTTAGGCACTGCTTTCCCAGCTCTGGCACATGTCTCCAGGCAGAATGTGACCCCGAGGACCAGCAAGAAGAAGCGTCCCTTGTTCTGCCCAGGCAGAAAACACTCACAGCACTGGAGAACCCCGCGGGCAGGTTACGGCCAGACACTGTCACCCACCCAGCAACGTTGCAGGGGGTTCATGTGGGTCCTGGTAAGAAGATGGGATGGAGCATGGGCAGCGTAGGTCAGAGCCTGTGCAAGAAACCACCATGTTGGCATCTGCCCGGCAGGGCTTTGCGATGGTGAGAGGGGCAGGGGTCGAGGGGAGCAACCCCGGCCCCCGGCGGGATCCACACAGGGGAGGAAAACTCTCCCTCTGGTGTCTCCGTTGCTTCAGTGCTTCTGACTTGTTGTTTTGTTTTCAAATATGAAGACCTGAGATTGAGCGTGGGTTTTCCGTCTGCCACCGGACGCCGCGGTGCGGGCTTGCCTGAGGCGTTGTATCCCGTCCCCTTCCTTCACCACGTGTAGAGGCACCTGAACAGGGATGCGATTCCCGATACCAAAGTGTTGGCAAAGCTCCGAGCATTGCTCGGCACTGCTGGTCCCTCCGGCTCCGGCCGAAGGGTCCTGCGGCAGTTCATGGAGACTTCGGGACCTGCGTGGAAATGCTTCCCCTGTCCGTGGGGGGGCTGAGGGGCTGCATTTTAGCAGCTGCTTGAGCTTGTGTAAGGGGTGGGGAAGGAGGTGGAGCTGACCCCGATGGGGCTCTCAGAGAGAGGAGTTTGGGGGGGGCCCACCGGCACGCCAACCCCCCGCGCCTCCAGGACGGCGGCGAGCAGGCGCTGCTGCTGCTGGCGCAGCATGTCAGCCATCAGCAGGGGCAGGGAGTTGAAGCTGGCACTGAGTTGCTCCAGCTTGGACTCCAGGCTGCTGATCTGCTTCTCCAGGTCCTCGCTGCGGTCGTTGAGCTCGGTGATGAGGTCATACATCACGTTCTGCATCTGGGGAGGGGACAGAGGGGACAGTGGAGGTGTTAGTGCCACTGCCACTGGCAGGGTCAAGCCCTATAACCCCTTTCTGCAAGCAAAGCCCTGAGAGCCGCCCCATCTCAGCCCACTTTAGGAGCTCACAGGGCACTGTGACCACAGCTTGGCTCGACATGGGACATTAAAATGAGGAAACCCAGCCTCTGTGCAGGCAGAGGGGAAAGGGGCAGCCAGCCCTGTGCTGCCAAGCAAGGGTACCCCCAGCTGGGGCTGCAAAAAGGGGGTGCAGGGAGCAAAGACCTTTCCTGGAAGCAGGGTGACCCCCCCCGCCCCCAGACCCTGGCTTGTGTCTGTGTTTCTCCTCCTGCCTTGCAAGGGCAGCCATCCCACAGCAGCTATTCCCAGCTGACATTTACCAAGCCGGAGCATTTTGCAGACAGCCAGGTCTGCTTTAGTTTTTCCAAGTGAAAAGAAACATTCGGGCAGCCTGGCCGAGCCAAGAGGTCGCTGCAGGGACTTGCCTTTGAGAGGTCGACCAGGGTGTTGGCTTGGTCGCTCAGCTTCCTCTGCTCCATCTTCACGCTCCGCAACCTGGGGAGAAGGAAAGAGCAACGCAGCTACATCCCCTCCTCAAGTGCAAACCACAGCTGGAGACCTGCCTGCGTCCCAGGCAATGGGAAATTGTCCCCACACCCCTGCCAGCAGCTGGACCACAATTCCCCTGGGGCTAGGGCTCAGCATCCCCCCAGCCCCCCCCCCGCCCAGCACACAGCCCCTTACTGGTGAATGGCTTGTAGGAACTTCCTCTGATGCTTCCTGACTTTAGCGTGGTCGATCTTCTTCAGCAGCTTGGTGTGCTTATAAATGAGCCACGTTTCCCGCAGGACGTTGGCTGCTGCGTTCTTAATCTGCAAGAGGAGAATTGGCTGCAGGTCACTAGCCCTGGCTGCACTGGCATATGGGATTTCATGGAGACACCGGTATGGCTCTGCTGTGAGCCACTGGTTCATGAGCCAGTGCTACAAGAGCCCTTGACTCGCCCCAGCTGCAGCGAGGCGCTCAGCTCTGCTCCCACATGGTCTCCTGCACCTTTGCAAGGGATCACAGGCAGCTCGAAAGGGAGTAAGGGCAGGCAGAGCTGCCCACACCAAGCAGGGGATCTTGGCCCCTGGTGCACCCACATCCCCATCCTACCCTACATCAATGCTCCGCCACCGGGCTCCTCGCCCGTGCATGAAGCTGTACCCTAAGCCTTGAGAAAAAGAAAAAAATCCCAAAGTTTTTCTCAATTCCTGCATCCATCTGCTGCTCTTGGCAGGTCCTGGCTGGGCTGCCAGCACGAGGACACAGCTTCTGCAGGCTCCCCCTGCTAAACTGCAGCTCTGCTGCTCACTCCAAGATGAATTGGCCGCCATCTGCCTGGCACAGAGCCCACAGATCCATATCCATGGCTGCGGGAGCAGGGCCGACCGGCTGTTTGCTTTCCTGGCCTGGCCATACCAAGGCCTTTGACTATCCCTGGGGCGTCAGGGCTCCTGCCGGCATGTGGCTTTGCCTGGGGCTCTGCTCTCTGGGGTGAAGTGGGGTGCCCTGGCCACGTCCCGGCACTGGGAGGTCACCCTTCCAAGGACTGCAACGACGGTTGCTTTGCCACCGTCCCCTATATAAAATATCACTCCTGCCACAGGCAAGCAGAGCTCATTACATCACGCAGCGCTGTTGGGTTGTTGATGCTTTGCTGTGACGAGGCTGCTGAGACCAGAGAGCTCCTGCAGCCCCCACATGCTGCCAGAGATGTGATGCCGGACCCTGGCACAACCAGCAACCCCATGGACCCCCAGCCATGGCCACAGCCTCCAGGTCCCTCCTTGGGAATGGAAACCACAGGAGCCTCACGGCATGGCTCTCTTATGTGACAGGCGAGGCACTGAATCTCCAAAATACGGTTGTCTTCCTGACACTGAGCTAAGTAAGATCATGCTCCGCAAGAGGGAGTCTGTATCCTCCCAGGGGGAAAAAAAAAACCCCAGGCTTTTTGTCTCAGGTGTGCGGCCAAGCATCCTATATCGCCTAAATCCCCAATACAGAGCTGGTGCTGTTTGCTTTCACTGTAACCCTTGTGCCTGTGCTGCACCTGAGGCAGTCAGACACCTTCCTCCACCGTGGTACCTGTGGGACCCGCACCCAGAGGTGCTGACACCTTCCTCCCACCGTCATACCCATCCACAGGTCCCTCCACATGGCATGGCCCCCCAGTCCTGCTGCCCCTCCCCGCAGCACCTTACCCGCTTTGTCAGCTGCGTGTCCATCATGAAGTTGTGGACATGCTTCTCAGCTTTGGTGAGCTCCAGCTTCCTGGCCACCACAGCCACCACCAGTGCCGTGCAGCCAGCACCCTGTGCAGGGACATAAGTCAGAAACGGTTTATCCCACTCTAGCACCCTCATGCAACAGCAGCACTCCCACCCTCACCATTGCAAAACCCTAATTAAGTAAAGCTCCATGGCCTCCCACCCACATTACTCTACCAAGGAGACATCACAGAGCCTGAGTGTCCTTGAGCAGCTGACAATGTGCCAGGTAATTAACAGAAGAGGCCGGAGGTGATTTATGAGGTCAGTGGTGATCAGCAGTGAGCTCTCGCCTCCCTGGTGCCTGTTAGAACTGGCCGGGCTAAGTCTGCTTACCAGTGCCACCGCGGCCCAGGGACCTGCCCTGTGCTGGTGCCCTGCGGGATGGGGACCCCCTCTGCTCTCAAGAGGGGTCCAGGATGGGAGAGCGGTGGGGAAGCACCAGGCAACCTGGGGGAGAGTGGGGAAGGGCCACATCTCCCAACAGCGACAGCTGGAAGGTCACTTATCCCAGTGATTAGGGCCGGATCCATGCCATAGCCACCATCTCTGGCATGTATTTGTCTTCAGAAAGCAAAGGTGCCAAGCCTCTGCTCCCTGCGGTGCTCCTGCACTCTGCCTGCCGCTGCCCATACCAGATGAGCCACTTCCCCCCTCCCAGCACTCTGGCAGAGGCCCATGATCCTGGCAAATGCTCCTTAATTTATTAAAGAGTCATTAATTAACATCATGCTCTGAGCTGAATCCTTTAGCATCCCCGAAGGTCCTGCTGTGTGCTCTCAGCTCCCACCACTTCTCTCTTCCCTGTGGGGCAGCCGACCCCAGTCCTGTGGCTCCAGCAGCCCAGGGGAGCCCCCAGCCCCAGCGGTTGTGGGGGTCCCCAGCCCCGGCAGGTTGGGGGCTGTGCTGCCAGATGGGTGCCAGGAGAGGGGCACGCTTTGCTGGATGGTGTCTCAGTTCAAAGTAACCACTCGCTGGAGGGGAGCTCTGGAAGCCCGTGGCACCTGGACCCCCTTGGCCAAGCCACTGACCGCTCTCCTGCGCTGTGCTGCTGGGAAATGCCGCTTTCCCCCCCCAGTAGGGATTTTCTCCCTTGCTTGGCTCCTATCAGCAGTATCAGCCTCACTGATGCCCAACCTCATAGGAGACAGGTCAAAGACTTGCAGTTAATATAAAATTAATACCCGCCGGCAGAGCTACCTCAGCCAACAGCTCTTGCGGGGTGCAGAGTGGCAGAGCCGAGCCCAGCTGGTGCTGGGCACCAGCTTGGGCTGCCCCAGGTGGGAAAGGGGGGGAACAGCTCCACTCCCAGGGCCTGGAGCCAAACAGCTGGGGTGCTGGGGCAGATCCGCAGAGGAGCTGTGACCGCAGGGCCCCCGGCCGCTCCTTTGGCCGCCCTGGCTGGAAAGCCCTGGAAGCTGGGACATCTCATGGGTGCCTTGGAGCAGTATGCCAGAGGATGGTGACCTTTTAACCATAAGGAAACAAAGCCACGGCAGAGCAGTGATGCTGGCGGGAGCGCGGGGGAGTGGAGGGCTCCCAGCTGGTCCCGGCTCTCAACAGGAGCCAGCAGCATTCAGGATCACTCCGGGCAATGGAAGCCAGGTGGCGTGAATGGGGACAGCCAAGGGATGCTCAGGGGCCCCTCTGCTCCCTGGGGACATCCCCGACCCCACCGCGGTCCGGCTCCCCACTCCCTCGCCGAACACATGTCCAAATCCACCCCGAACTCACCAGTGGGGACCGCAGGGCAGGGGGCTGGCTGGCATCCCACACTGCGCCCCGCAGGACTGCAGCGCCCACCAGGCACGCAGCCAGCCTGCACCCTCACCTCCTTAACCAAACCGCCATGTCCTGCTAATTACTGTGCTTACAATAATTGCAATTACAGCTCTATCAGCGTCCAGGCTGCAAGACCTTGGAGCTGAAGCCATTATGCCTCGTGCATGGACAAGCCAGCTGGGAAGAGGGTCCCCATAAAATCCGGTGGCCCTGCTGCCGCAACAGGGACAGGTGACCAGCTCAGCACTGCCCTTACCATGATGCCGGTGAGCAGGCAGACACCCTTCCCACAGTAGGTGTGCGGGACCATGTCACCATAGCCGATGGAGAGGAAGGTGATGGAGATGAGCCACATGGCACCCAGGAAGTTGCTGGTTACGTCCTGCTGGTCGTGGTACCTGCCAAGGACACACAGGCATCAGTGTCATGGCAGGGGACGGGGACAGCTGTGGGGAGCAACAGGGGCACCTGGGCACAGGGAATAGGGATTAATAACGTGGCAGGCTGCCCAATAGCAGCAGTGGTTGCACAATTTCTGCCACCAGAAAACCCACATGGACAAAATCAGAGCAAAAACTCAACAGAAAGGGCTTCTGCTTTCAGGCAGACCTGTCACCACATCCCGGTCCTGCCGCCTGCGTCCCCGGTGCCACATGGTGGTGAGAGCCGGCTGATGGGAGAAACAGCTGCAGCTCTGCAAAGCCCCCGACCGCGCTTGCTCGCCGCCAGCATCCTCCGCAACCCCTTGCTGCTGCAGCTTGGGCTGAGCCCATTCCCCCTGCGTTGCCTCGGGGGACAGTGCTGTCAGCAGCCCCAGCAGAACCACCGGGGACGGATCCTGCCAAGCCTCCGGCATGCACTTGGCTCTCGGACAGTGCAAGGGGAATGGCTCACATGCTCCAGACAAAGCACACATGGAGCAGCCACAGCTTTGGGGATACTGCAGACTTTCCATGGCCATGTCCCTGCTGAGCGGTCAGTGACCGCCCTGGCCAGCCCAGCATCCAGCTGTGGCTCTTCCAGCAAACATGCAACCAGGAGCCTCGGTTGCCTCCGGCTCCCCAGGGCTGGCATGAGCCCAGCTGAGCAGCATGGGGATGCTTCCTGGGGGATGCAGGGGCTGGCCCAGCCCACAGTGGGACTCAGCCCCAAGCCCCAGGGTGGGCAGGGGCAGGCAGCACCTTTGCCCCACCACGGGCAGGATAGTCACCCTCCTGCCTGCATGCATCCCTCTCCCAGGCAGGCTTCTCCCTGCCTCCTCATGAAACCATTAGAGGGAAACCAGATGGAGCTTTTGGCAATGCCCCCTGGTTCATCCCAGCTCCTCGCTCCTGGAGCGGCTGGGTTTTCTCCTCTTCCGAAATGTTTTTCCCCCCAAGCAACTGGAGACTCGAAAGATCCTGGTGCACGAGAAAGTGCCCTCAGCCATGGCAAGGGCCACTGCTGCACTCTGGGCAGGGCTGGCCGGGGGAGCCAGAGCCCACCACCACAGCTACAGCAAGGGCTCCCCAAAATCCAGCACCAGCAGTGGCACGCACCTTCCATCCCAGCCAGCGTGTTCCCCTGGGAAAGGCGCAGCCCAGCCCAGCCCGCAGGATGTGAGCTCTCGAGCCACGGGATGACCCCGGGAGCATCATGCTGGGCAAGGGGGTTACGGCACAGACAGACAGACAGACGTTTTTCTCTGCCAAGAAGCACTTTGAGCAGAAGGAGCTGATAAACAGGAGGAGCTGGCACATGCCACAGCCAGTGCAGGCAGGAAGAGGGGCCACCAGGTCACACCGAACGTTGCCACAATCTGTTAGACCCCAGCGCCGTTTTCCATTGCCCCCTCGTCCGCCTGCCCCCCACTAAGGGCACAGCCACCCCCCACCGGCGGGGCTGCCACGAGCATCACCCTGGTCCTGCGTCGCGCCACCACCGAGCGGAGCATCGCCACGCTAGGATGCTGCGGCAGCACCGGCTCAGTTGACCCGACCCCATCAGTTTGTGCAGCACTGCCAGGGAGCTCCAGGCTGGCTGCACCCTCACCCCGGGGAGCAGGACTGGCTGCACGTGCATGCACACGTGTAAGCACACGTGCATGCCGTCGGCGGGCAAGGCCGGCAGCACTGCCGGCACCGCAGGCAGCTCTGCGCAGCGGCCGGGCGAGCGGGCGAGGTTGCTAAGCAACTCGCTGCCTTTGGAGAGCTGCGGCTCCCCCCCAGCATGCACGGGAGGATGCCCAGCAGCGATGCCGAGCCCGCGGGCACTGGAGCAGCCCACAGTGCTGAGGGGACGTGCCATGACCATGCCACCCCAGGCCGGGGACTGTGTCTTGGAGCGGCACAGCCATTTCCGAGCTGCGCAGCCCCAGCGGGTGCTGGTTGGGATGGTCCTGCAAGCCACAGCAAACTGGTTTCCAGTGCCGGTGCAGCAACCTGCCATCACTGGAGACACGGGGACATGGCTTGGGTGGCCCTTGCAGGAGCTATGTGGCACCCAGGGCTGGTGCATGCCCCGGGGACGGTGCATCCCTCAGGGATGGAGCATGTCCCAGGGGTTGTGCATCCCCCCAGGTCCTGCATCCCTTCGGGTCCTGCATCCCCCCCCCGGTGCTGCAACCCCCCAGGTCAGTGCATCCCCAGCCCAGCCGGGTGCCCGCCCGGGTTTGTGTCTGCCACTCTGTAGACAGACGGAGGTGGCGGCAGCTCATGGCAGCTGTGGTGCTGGTGATCTGCAGCGCCTTGTCTGCGTCATTTCTATCTTTTTTTTTGTCGCTAATGGTTCTTTATTTACATTGCGTTTTCCAGCCTAAGCCCCCCAGGTGCAGAATCAACCCCCTGCGCGTCCCCTGGGAGCCTGTCTGCCCGCTCCCTGTTTAGGAGGCAGAAATAAAAATCTCCCAAACACAATTAAGCAGCACACGACTATCCAGCACATCCTGAGAGCATCATTAAGGGAGGCAGGAAGGCAAATACAGCCTGTAAAAGCTTGTAAAATCTCAGCATGCCACTCCGCTCCACTGCCACGGTACTTAAAGCTGCTCTAATGCCCCTTCACGGGGTGACCATCACGATGGGTCCCACCCAGGGGAAGAGGAGGGGTGGCCTTCCTCCCACCTTGCAAGCACCCAGAAGCAAGCTTGGGTGTCCCAGCGGACCCAGAGGTGCTGGCTGGTGTGATCCCTTGCAACTCAGTTCCAAGGAAGGCACAAAGCTGCTGCAACAACTTAAAGGGATTTCACTTTGCTAATCCTCAGACACCAAGTCATAATGCATGCGTTGTTTTGGGTACTTTCCTGCAGACCAGCCCGGGCTCTGAGAGGCCTCTGGGGCAATTAGCCATGCTTTGATGGCAGTACGGCATCGAGCTCAGCCTCTTCGGGACAGGGATAGCCCTGTGCTGGGACAGGACACAGGACACCCTGCAGGGCACCTGCCCTCCCTGCCCCGCGATGGACGGGTGCCACTGGCGCTTTGCACCGTGGCCAGGGAGAAACCCCTCCAGTACAGTGCTGGAGTGGGTTGGGGGTCCTCCACCACAGCCCCCGGTTCCTCTCAGGGGACAAAGGGGTGCTGGCACGTCCTCGAGAGATGGAAGCACAACAGTACCCACCGGAGCCAGTCACCACAGCAACCCCCACGTGCTGAGCATGCCGATGCCAGCATGATGCCATCCGGCAGTGGGTTTGTCACCGTGGTGTTGTCATGGCAGACGCTCGCAGCAACGCCAGAGCCCGAGCCAGGCGCTGCCACTCGCCAGCCTTGCAGCACCTCTGGCCTCTCCCTGTGCACAGCCCCCGCCAGCACCCACCGCTCCCTGCGACCCCCACCTGCCCTCCTGGGGCTCCCGTGCCAGCTGGCACTGCACACCATTCCCTCGCGCAGGGACCCTGCCTGTTCCCAAGCACTGTGCTGCGAGGACAGGGCTGTCCCTGCCTCTGCCTCCTGCCCATCGGGGACTTGTTGGTGGGAACCTGTGGCTGCTGAGCCCCCAGATCTCTGCATTCCTCCCACAGGGTGCTGGGACATCGCAGCTCCACTGAGCATCCCGAACCGCCATGCATCCCGAACCTCCCCCTCCCCACAGCCCCAACCCCTCTCACCTCTCGCACACCCGGACCGTCCATGCGGCAATGATCCAGAGGGAAATGCTGAAGACCAGCAGCACCGTCCCGGGGCAGATGGTCATGAGAGTCTTCATGACAAAGCGGGTGTTGAAGTTGATCTTGTTGAGCGCCCCGATGCTGCGCGAGGAGGCATCAGTGAAGAGCTTGCTGTGCAGCAGCATCACCCGAGCGATCAGGTAGAGGCGCAGGAACATGGGGATGGACAGGATGATGTCCACGTCCGCCTCTGCCCGAGAAGGTGTGTAGGAGAAAGCCAGGCGGGCTGTCCAGAAAAATTTGTACTCCCCGGGGATGGGGTGTATGGCACAAACCAGCATCTCCAGGCTGATGTAGAGGATGCGCTCATACGTCATCGCTATCCGCCAGTCGTCAGCTCCATTGTCGATCACAAAGAGCTACCGGGACACAAAACCACAGTTACCAGTGGCCCTGGCCAACCCTGCCCCACCAGCATCCCACCGTGGGCAGTGGCGGGGCATGGACACCAGAGCCCCGTGGAGCTGGGGATGGCTTCAGCCAGGAGGGCTGGGGAGGGCAGAGGAAGGAAAAGATGGGAATGAGCCTTTGCCATCCGCTCCACTGCTCTGCCTGCTTGTTCAGAGGATGGTTACGGCACTGGGGACACCCCAGAAAGCGCTCATTTGCCAGGCCTCAAGCACACGCCCAGGCGCGGCAAGGAGACAGCTTGCTCCGACCCACTCCCGCACACCAGCTGGCAGAAGCCCACCTCCCAGCACAGCCTCCTCGCCCAGGGCACAGAGTCGGGTGAGCCATCATGCTGCAGAGCACTGGCACAAGCCACCCCAGCCTCTTTGCTCCTGCCAGCACTGCACCAGTGTCAATGACAGCCACCACGCCCCAGGTGCCAGGGCAACTTTTGGGGAGGGAACACCACAGCCAGCACACCCAGCCGCTGGCAGTGATGGGATCCGGTTGTCATGGCAACCACCAGTTCATCCTGGGTACCAGCTCTTCTCCCACTGCCGGCGATGGAGTGGAGGTCTCTGCAGGAGCTGGGGGGGATAGCAGCTTGGGCTGGCCCCTTCGGGACACTGCCAGACCCCCTGGGGGTCACCCACCCCATCCTGCCTTGGCGGGTCGGTCCCGAGGCTGCCATCAGCTTGTCCCTGGTGCAATGGGGACACTGGTGTCAGCTACAGCAGCAGGGACGCACTCGGGGCCTCTCCGCAAGCAATGCTTGGCAAAGACGCCACTAGGAAGGGATCCAAGGGGGATGTGGCAGCCAGCGCTACCGTCACCAGCGTGTCCTCGACCCTGCAAAGTGCAGAATGACACCGGCTCGTCCCGGGGGGGTCAGGAGCTCTTGTGGCCGCTCCAGCCCGGGCGGTGGGTGGGAGCACAGCCCCGGCTGGCTCTTCGCCCAGGAACAACACTCCTACCCTGCTGGAGGCCCCAGTGCACCTGCGCCAGCCGCCTCACTGGCACGGCACAGCACGCAGGGCTCTCCCCGGGGACGACAAGAGCTGCCGGGACTGACTCACGGAGCGGCCGTCCCCGGCCACCTCCCTTTCTGTTTGGAAAGCTCTGCTCCTTTTAGCTGCTTTGTTTGAGAAATTGTTTATAAAAATGCTCCAAGCTGTCAAGGGAGATCCTCAGGCATTTAGCAAGCTGACAGCCCATTCCTTCCTGGAAAAGGGTGTTAAAAATAAACAAATTAGCAAGAGGAAAAAGGCAGGGAGCCTTTTGACTGTGCGTGGGGGGTTTGCAATGGGCCAGGTCAGGGAAGGGAAGGAGCAAGGGGGATTTGGGCAGGTTCCCCCTGCACCAGCCCCATTCAGCCCTGCACCTGCGGTGCATCGCTGCAGGTTTCCATGGAAACCCCGGTGCGGTCCAGCGGTACACCCGAAGGGGCACCCCCAGCACCAGCTCTGGCAGGGAAAGGAGCAAGAATGTTGGCCATCGCAGCTCCAGACAAGCGAAGCACAAGGAAAGCTGCCGAGAAGCCACGCGGGGAAAAAAGCTTCACCAAACTAAATGCACAAAGAGCCCTGAGCATGCCGAGGGCAGGGATGAGGGGGGCTGTGCCCCCCCAAAACCTCCCAGCTGGAGCCAGCAGCCTCACCAGGACCGCACTCCATCATGCGCTGTGGCAATAAACGTGGCGCTGGCAGGGGACAGCACACTCTGTACGACACCGGGGCACCAGACCCTGCTCCAGGGTGCAGACCAGAGTCAGCTCCAGGGTGCCAAGCCCGGTGCCACCAGGAGCGGGTCAACCTCTGCCCATGGGTGCAGGGAGGGCAAGGACCTGGCGGTGCTGCTGGCAGCTCTCTGCACACGCTCAGCCTAATGAAGAGCAAGTGACACATGCAATGAGCAGGAGCTCGTGGCCTTGCAGCAGAAAGCAGAGCTGGGAAGCTGGGGTGGGGGGGCGCAGCTGGAGGATCTTGTTCACCTGCAGCCCTGGCTGGCAGGCGATGGGCACAGGGACACCCCGGGGACCCGTGCCATCCCAGCCCATCAGGTGACAGTGGGTGTAGGCAGCCAGGGAGGGGACAGGCAGGACCCCAGGAGCTGGACCCAGGACCCCAGGCACAGCAATACCCCAGCCCTGGAGAAACTGAGGCACAGGGAGAGCTGCAGATGTCCAGAAGGACTCAGCAATTAATGCAATTAAGACTAAGGGAAGAGGCCGAAGCCACTGTCAAGTCTTTCCTGAAGGCCAGGGAGGTCTGGCAGTGCCGCAGCGGGGTAAGTGCAGCCCTCCCTTAGGCAAAAGGGACAAGAAGCTGAGGATTTACAGCTCTGTCAGCCCCACTTCCAACCCCGGCCAGATTATCAGCAATCCCTTTATAAGCACCTAAGAGATAATAGGGCGATCAGCAGCCAGCACGGCTTTGTCTGCAGCAAATCAAGTCAAACCGATCTCATTCCCTTCCTTGCCGGTGTAACCGGTCCAGCAGAGCAGCTGGAGCCACACGGCTGGACCATGGTGATGTTTGGCGCCCGCACCGGCACAACACGCGTGCTCGGGGACCAGGACCCTGCGGGGGGGACAGCAGCAGGGATTTTGGCTCTGGAGAGGCGGGAAGCCCCACGCCGCTCGGGTGGACGCTGTGTTTGCACAACCCGCTCCCAAGAACAACAAGCAGAGGAAGCCGGTGAGCGTCGGGGCATGGCCCGCCTGGCTGACCCCAGCTGCCGCCACCCCGGGGTAAATATTATTCTAGCAAAAACCAGAACTCTCAAATATTTGCTTTGAGCAACACACTGTTGGGCTTGGTCCCCGTGCCAGCAGGCTGAGCCAGAGAGGGGGGCTCCCGGGAAGGTCCCTTGCAGGCAGGAGGCAGGCAGGGAGCAGGGCGCCTGCCTCCAGCCCCCTGGCCAGCAAAGCTGCCCCAGCCCCCAGCCTTGAGCCGGACGAGGTGGGATCTTTTGTGCACCAAAACACCAGAAACTCAGGGTCAGGGGACTTCGGCGTCCCTTCCCAGGATGCTCCTTCTCCTGCCCGGCGATTCATTCCTCCTGTCCCCAAAATGCGCCAGCATCGTGCCGAAGCCAGATCCCGTGGGGAAGCGCAGCCTTCCTGGAGCAAACTGGGAGCCCTGTCATTTCCCAGCAAAGCCACGGAGGGCTGGGAGGAAGAGAGTGGGCAGCCCTGATTAGGAAAGGATTTCACAGCTTTCCTTGGCACCTCAGCTGGTCCGAGCCCTTCCTGGCTGCAGCCTCCCCCAGCCACCGGCAGCTCCGCCAGGCACGCTGCTCTCGGGCAGACCCCTCAGTGCCCAGCCTTACTGCCCCCCGAGACCCCAGCAAGGAGGGAGGAGGCTCCATGCAGGCTGTGAGCTCAGGTACTGCATCCCACTGGGTTGGGTGGCAAATCCCACAGCCTGCCCCAGCCACCCACCCTGGCAGCCCATCGCTTCGCGCCAGTGACACCAGGACCTACCTGCACCTCCCGCGTGTGGTAGGCAATGATGAGACCCAGCAGGATGACTGTGGAAAGGCTGATAAGGCATTTCAGGGCCAGGGAGAACATGGAGTCCTGCAAGGTGAGAACAGGGCAGGCATTAGGGGGGACACGGCCATGGGACCCTGCTGGCGCTGGCTGCCATGCTGGGCTCCACACCCCCAGGGAGATGCTGCCCCCCTTCAAACACCTGCTTCCCCCCCGCCAGCACTTCGGCCACCCCAGCTCCCACCCCACATGGCTTGGCATGGTAGCAAGGGCACCATCAGCACCGCCAGCACCACCGGCACCGCAGGCAAGAGCGGCCCTTTCTCCAAAATGTTTTTTTTAATCTGATTCTGCCAAGTGTAATTACCAGCCTCCCCTCGCTGGCACATGCGACACCAGTGCCCTGGCCGCATCCAGCATGAGCCCAATATTATGGTAGCCTAATGGATGGTCTAATTAGATCGTCCTGCTAATTAGCTGTATGTAAATTAAACCAGGCCCTGATTCACTGGTGGCTGAAGCGGCTGCTCCCCAGGACCCCACCTGGAAGAGCAGGATTCACTGTCCCCTCCCACGGGCTGCCCTCTGGACCCCATTTCAGTTGCCAACAAGCTCATGCTGCCGCCAGCCACGATCTGGCCCCACCGGTGCCTAGGCACCCGCCAACCACTGGCAGCCCCTCACCAAGGTGTTATCTCCAAACCAACCTGCTCTGCCACCACACCTGTCCCGCACCTCCACCCCATCCGTCCCCAGCATGCCGAGACCTGGCACACTCAAGGCACTCTGAGACCTGGCATGCTCATGACACACTGAGACCTGGCACACTTGTGGCACACTGAGTCCCAGCACACTCATGGCATGCTGAGACCCACCATGCTCATTGCACGCTGATACCTGGCATGCTTATGGCACACCGCATCCATCCTTTGCTCCCTAGCATGCTGGGCTGCCTTCAGCCTCGCTCCTCTCCCTCTCCCCATGTTCTCCATCCCCACAGGGTATTTAAACACAGAGAAGGGACTATTTGCCATGGAGGCAGAGGCGCATTGTTAACAACTTGGCTCCGGCCACACAATTGTGTGGATATAATGGCTGGTGCTGAGAGAAGTGCCAGGGACCAAACAACGGCTATTAATAGGCAAACTCCGGGGCAGGGCTTGTGCCAAGGCTGCTCCGGTCAGACCCTTCCTGGGGGCACTACTCCTGCCTGCCCAATGCACGGGGACCCCATAGGTCTGGTGGGTCCCCAGGAAGCCTAGCCGCCACAACCTGCCTCTGCACCTCCTGGGGACCCACCAGCCCTCCCAGCAAGTGTTATTGGCAAAGGCTGCTGCACGCCCACCGCGTTTACCGATGCCTCCTGCCAGCGCTGGGTCTGGAGGGACCCAGCAGGAAGAGCTGCTGCTGGATCCCACGCTCATGGCAAACAACGGGGGGGGGGGCTTGGCCAAAGTGTGGCAATGCCTCAGCACCCCCAGCATGCATCCTCCCTGCACCATGCAGGTGGCAGGATGCTTCACCCCGGTGGTGCCGCACAGACTGCCCATGGCTCTGGGAAGCAGCGGTGCCATCCTGGAGGCAGGAGAGGCCCCATCCTGCCCACACTCAAGGGACAGGCAGAGAGCAGGCAAAACCCGGCCACTGCATCCTCGCTTTCCGGCTCAGCCCCGGCACTCTCCGGCCTGGGGAGCACGCGGCGGCGCGGCTGCCAGCCATGGGGCAGAGCTGGAGCCAGGCCAGGGCCGGCAGCACCGACATCCCCATCCTCACGACAGCTGCCGGCCCTGGCCCCAGACGTTCCTTCAGTCATGGCCACGTCCTTGCCAGCAAGCTCCGGTTTCCCACCGGGGGCTGCCAGGGGGGATTTATAAACTGTCGCCCACTGCTGTGGCTCCGGCCAAGGCCCTGGGGCGGCCAGGAGCCAGGGGACCCCCCCGCACCCTGCGGCTGTCGGCAGGAGCATGGCGACGAGCGGCAGGCGCCGGGGCAGGGGTCGGGGCAGCGGGCAGCTGCATGGCAGCAGCGCTGACTCACAGGGTCTTCCCCGGCTGACACAGCAGCTTGGTGTGCTGGGGCCAGCAAGCGTGGCAGCAGCGCTGCCGGCAGCCCGGCAAGGGCTGCCGGTCCCCACCGGTGCCAGGCATGCGGGCCCAGGGAGCCTGGCGACGGCAGCTGCAGCTCAACAGGTAGCAGGCGCAGGTGGGCGACGGCGGTTTGGCCTTGCTCCTACCAAAGGGGAGTGGGAACTGCCGGAGAGAGGCTCCGGCAGTGAAGCGAAGCAAAGCATCCTTCTGCCTTAGTGGGGGAGCCAGGGATGCGAGCTCGGCACGGAGGCATCCCTCTGCCTTGGTCGGAGCAGAGGGAACGGCTGCCCGCAGCCCCCATGCTCCCACCAATGCCAGCAGCTGCGGGCAGCCAGGGCTCAGGAGCCCTCCGCTGCCAGCCTGGCACCTCCATGGGGAGGCAGCGGGGTCCCCCACGCCCATGGGACCCCCAGCCATGTCCCTCCCTCCCTCCCTGCCTCCACCTGCTCCAGCTCCATCGCCTCCTCTGCCCACGCCACCCTCCCTACTGCCCGCGCCGGATAATGGCAGGAAGCGGCGAGCAGCCCCTTCTCAGCCTGCTCCTTCCCCTCTGCCAGCAGCACCACGGCACGGGGACCCCCACCGGCCACCCCCCAGCCCCCTCAGCAATGCCGTCCTGCTGACGCCCATGGGTGCCACGCATGCCCTGCCGGCGCGGGTGCCGATGCCTTCCCCTCTCTGGATAGGTATAAATAACATGACAGATGTCTATACAAAGAGTTATTCATATCGCTGCCAACCAGCGCAGCCCGGGAGCAGGAGCTGGAAGGGGCGTGGGGGGGAGAATTATAAATAAAAGACACTGTCCTGCAAAAAAAAAAGAAAAAAAAAAGGAAGAAAGGGGTGTGGAGGGGGGGGGCTGTGCCGCACCACCGAGGGCACAGTGCCTCGAGGAGCGCGCCGCTGGGCCGGTGATGGGCATCACAGACCCCAGTGGGTCAGTCCCCCATGCTGCTGGCACATGGGGCGGCTCTGCCAGGACCCGGCGCAGCGCCCGCCCCGACACATGCTGGCCGGCACGCGGCCCTGGTGGCCCCCAGCCCGGTGCTCGCCCTGTCCAACACCTGTGGCCACAGCATCCCCGTAAGGCCCCGGGGCCACCCCGCTGGTCCCCAGCCAGCCCGTATGGCCCTGGCCCACACCAGATGGGCCAGAGGGCTCCATGTTTATCCCACAGGACACCGTATGGGGCAAAGGGTTCCACGCTCATGTCGCCGGGCACCGTCCAGTGCTGAGGGCCCTGCACCCATCCCCCCGGACCCATCGGTACCTTGGAGTAGAGCCCCCAGGAGAGCTCGGTCTCGATGACCATGACGACGATGCCGAACATGCCGAAGATGAGCGCGTAGTCGCTGAGGCGCTTCCGCTTCTCAAAGAGCGCCCGGCGATGCCCCAGCCGGTAGCCGATGTTCTGCGCCTTGCGCTTGGGCCCCTTGGCGAAGGCGGCGGGGGCCGGGCGGGCAGTCGGGCGGTCGGGGCGGCAGGCGGCGGGCGCATGGTTGTCTTCGCGCGAGACGACAATCTCGGGGGGTCCGCCGGCCCCGAAGAGCTGCAAAGGTTGTGCCTCCGGTTCGGCCTCGATGAGGTTCCTGCGGGATGCGCTGAGCCGGCTGAGGGGCTTCATCACCCCCCCGCTGTACTTGCAGGAGCTCATGGCGATCTCAGTGAAGGGGTTGCTGTCCCGCCGGTGGACCAACGGGCTAGGCTGCCGGTGTTTACTGCTACCCGGTCCGGAGCCCGCCGGGTGGTCGCCGAGGTTGAGCTGGCTGCCGTGGCGGGAGGAAGGGTGGAGGGCGGCGGGGGCGGCGGGAGGAGGAGGAGGGGCCCGTAACGACCCGGGCGAGGAGTGCAACAGGCTGTGCTGGAGCGGCGGCAGCGCGGCGGGAGGCGGCGGCGGCGGCGGTGGTGGCGGTGACCGTTCGTCCCCCGGTAAGGGGCAGGGACACCGACCGTCCTCCTCCAGGTCCCCCACGCCCGAATCGTGGAGATGCCCCGATGTCTCCATAACGGTGGGACCGGCACCGCTTTATCGGGCACCGGTTCCACTTTACCGGGCACCGGCCCCGCGAGCTGGATCATGAATGGGCGCCGCGCGCTCGCCCGCTGCCGCGCGCTCGCCGCCGCCGCCGCCGCCGCTGCCGCCGCTGCCGCCGCCGCCGCCGCCGCCGCCCCCGCCGCCGCCGGCCCGGCCCCGCCGCGCCATTGGCCGCGCCGGGGCTCCCCGCAGGCTGACATCATCCCCGCCCGCTCCCCGCTTCGTGTATCCCCCCCCTACACACACACACACACACACCCCCCGCCCCGCGCCCCCGGTTCCTGAGTCTCTGCGAGGTCGTTCGGGACTTGTAGTCCACCGGGGTGTACCAGCGCCGATGCACGCCAGTGGACTGCAAGTCCCGAACGACCCCGCACCAGTATCACCCACCCATCCTCCCCGGGGGACCCCCTCGACGGCACAGAGAGGGGGCTGCAGGTCCCCGGTGGGCAACGAGCCACCCTATGGGGGACCCTGGGCACCCCTTATAGAGCCCCCCCTGCCTCCCCTTATATAAAACCCCATAATCCCCTTATGGAGGCTGGAGATTACAGGCAGCAGTTGGAGCGGGTGCTCCCATGCTGGGAATGGGTCATGCCGTCCGTGTGTCCGTCCCCCCACCCCAGGGATGTCCCCAAGGGGGATCAGGGTGATGCCAGGCTCCCTAACACAGTGATGTGGTGTGGGGGATAGGACCCTAATGCCCCTCCCCAAGCCTGCAGCCCCCCTCTCACAGCCCCCCATGACCCACCCCCGGCCGTGCCCAGCTGCTGCAGGAGAGGAGCAGGTATTAGGGCAGGAGCCGTCTGCTTGGGAAGCGGATAATCCGTGGGGAATTGGCCACTGGAAGCCTATTAAAATACACCACGAACAGCCAGCTGGCAACCCCCACCCCAGCAGCGGGAATTAGACTGCACTTCTGCCCACGCCAAAGCTGGGGAGCCCACCCGGGGGGCTGGGGTACAGCCAGAGGTGCATCGCTTGTGTCCCCCAGCCCCATGTGAAGGTGTCCCCCCCCAGGGAAATGAGACACAGACCCACGGTGGCAGCGGTTCTCCATGTCGGAGCTTTATTTGCAGGGCAAGGAGGGCCTGCACGAGGCAGAAGGGGGGATGCCATGAGGCTGGGCAGGGGACACTGTCCCCAAACTCTGGCAGAGGGTCACCGAGCTACAGCCGACCGCGGAGCGACCGCAGCAGCATCTCCAGCTGCTCGTCCAGGGACCGCTCGTCCCCGTCGTTGGTGATCACCCAGTCGAAGGCCACTCCCTGGTCCAGACCGCACTCAGACTCGGCGTCATCCACCCCTGGGGATGAGCAGAGCCCAGATGAGGCCCCCAAGGTGGATCAGGATCCATCCGTCCATCCATCCCCCTGGGGCTGGGGGGCTTTACCCAAAACCGCCAGCTCCCACAGCCAGGGGATGGCAGTGGAGGCGGCAGAGCCGTGCCCATGGGGCAGCCGCAGTGCCGCGCAGCCCCGGGTTTGGCAGCGTGCGCGGGGAAGCACCGCTCGCTTGCTCACCAGTGACGAAGACCCAGTTCCTCCTCTTCCTCGTCTCCTCAGTGGCCACCACCCGCACGGTCTGCACCACATCACCATAGACATCCCGGAACCACTCCACATCCGAGAGGCGGCGCGTGTCGCTCACCACCTGTGCAGGGGGGGCTCCATCAGCACCCACCCTGCGCCCCCCGCACCTGCTGCGTGCCCCCCACCGCTCACCCACACCGGCTGTGCTGCCCCCTCCACCGCTGTCCTGCAGAAGAAGCCAGGGTCGGCACGGCGCTTCTCCTCACCCCAGCGGATCATGTCCTGCCGGTACATCTCCTTGTAGGCACTGGCATCCAGGAGCCGCTGGAAGTCCAGGCCGTGCTCCTGGGGAGAGAGGGGGTCAGCAGGCACGGCCTGTGCCATGGGGCATGGCGCGGCGCAGCATGGCATGGCACAGCAAGGATTGGTGCAGCACGGCATGGCACGGCAAGGCTTGGTGCGGCACGCCACGGCTCAGCACGGCGTGACCCGGTGCGGCATGGCATGATGTGGTGCAGCATGGTGTGGCATAGCACAGCGTGGTGCGGCAAGGCACAGCGAGGCACAGTGTGGCATAGCGCGGAGCGGCACAGCGTGGTGCAGCTCGGCACAGCATGGCACTGCTGGGCGCGGCGTGGCGTGGCGGCGCATGGCACCACGCAGCAGGGTGTGGCAGGGCGTGGCAGGGCCGGGGTACCTTGGCATATTGCTCCTTGAGGGGCCCAGAGAGGCGCAGGACGGTGCACACGTCAGGGCCCAGCCTGCGGGAGAGCAGTCAGCAGCACCAGCACCGGCACCGGCACCGGCACTGGGACCAGGACCAGGACCGGCACCGGCACCGGCACCGGCACCGGGCCCGGCCGGCTCCACCCGGGCAAGTCCCGGCCTCCCCGCCCCCCCGGTGCGGGCCCCGCCCCCGGTACCGGCTCCGGAGCTCCTCGGCCACGAAGTCCTTCCCCGACTTCCTCTTCCCGCTCAGCAGCACCACCGCGCGCGGCGCCGCCATCCGCCCGCCCGGCCACGCCCTCCGCGCGAGGGAGCCCTACCCGGACTGGCCCCGCCCCACCCCCTCACCCCCTTCCCCGCGGACCTTCCCCCCCTCGCGGGGGAGCCCAGTGGTACGGCCCGAGGAGGGGGGCGGGGCGCGGCGCCGCTGACTCCGCCCCTCCGGCGGGGCGCCCGCCTCACGGCGCCCCCTGCAGGGCGGGGCCGGCGCAGCGCCGCGCACCACAGCGGGGGGGGGGGAGGGGGCACCCCGAAACCCCGTGGGGACACGGCGCGACCCTGGCCCCCCCAGCACCCCCTCCTCCCCCCTGCACACCCCTTCCCCAGCTCCCCCCTTTCCTCCAAGCATGCCCTGTTCCTCCTCTGAACCCCCCTTTCCCCCAGCACCCCACTTTCCACCTGCACCCCTGTTCCCCTAGCACCCCCCGTTCCCCCAGCAGTCTTTCCCCCACCCCCCTGTTCCCTCCCCAGCACCCCCTTTCCCGTCCCCACCCCCCCTTTTTCCCCACACCCGCACAGCTCAGCCCAGCGGTGACTTTATTGTGGGGTGACAGTGCAGCATCACACAGCACGTCCCGTCGGGGACCTGGCCCTGTGGGGTGCAACAGCAGCCTCCAGGTCCCCCAAACACAGCCCATGGGGAGCCCTTGCCTGGGGGTGCTGGACGAAGGCTTGCAGTGCGGCAGCCGCCCCAGCACACTACGGCATTGCCCCCCGCGGCTCTACCCCCCTGATGCTGTGCTGCCGCGAGGCTTTCCGGCCCTGCTCCTTCCCAGCGGCACTGCAAGAGAAGGGGGGCCGTGATGGGGTGCCAGGGCTTGGCCCCTCAGGACCCCCTGGCACCGCCCGCCCCGGCTCACCCGCCGTCCCCGGCGTAATGCCGCAGCACATACTCCTCGAAACCGTCGGCCGCCTCCTTGTTGCCTTGCTCCTGCCGCGCCACCTCCTCCAGCAGCTCCTCCACGTCATCCACAAAGTCGACAAAGCGCAGGCGGTCGTGGGCGAAGGTGCCGTCGGCCCCGAAGGCGCCGTCCAGCCGTGCTGCCAGCCGCCCGAAGTGCCCCCCCCAGCCCAGCCGCCCCATGAAGCCCTCCAGCAGCCGCAGGAACTCTGCCTTCTGCACCGGCTTCAGCGCAGCCCCCAGCACCTCCCAGCCCTCCTTGCGGGCGCAGTCAGCCACCCCCGAGCAACCCTGGGGTGCCTGGTACCAGCTGAGAGGGGGCAGCTCGCGGGGGCCGCGCTGGGGGGGGGCCATGAGACGACTTCCCCCAGGCTTTCCCTGGCTTGTGCTCCCGGGGGGGCCGGGGGTCCTTCCCAGGCCTGTGGGGTTTGGTCTGCTCCCTCCTCTCCCGCTCATGGGGGCCCCGCCCGGCACCATGCCGCTTGTGCCACCTGCTCTCCTTCTTCTCTGCCTTGAAGGGCTTCTTCCAGGGCCCAGGGAAGGGCTCGGCCACCTCCAGCTCCTGGCCCAGGCGCTGCTCCAGGGCGCTCAGCTCCTCCATGAGCCCCTCAAGACTCCCGGGGCCCCGTGCCCGCTCCAGAGCACCCACCAGCTCCTGCCGCACCGAAGCCAGCCAGCCATGCCGCCAGGCACCCTCGCGCCGTGCTGCATCCTCACCATGGGCTGAGGCACCCGTGCTGGGGGGCTGCTCTGCCGCCGGCTCCCCAGCCCGGGGGCTGCCCGGTGCCCCTGCAGCTCGCAGGTGCTGCAGCTCAGCCTGGGTGTCACGGAGCGCGGCGGCCTCCCGCTCCAGTGCCGCGCGCAGCCGCGCATTCTCCGCGGCAAGGCTCTGCTGCTGCGCCCCAGCCGCCACCGGCTCACCCTCGCTCTTCTGCAGCAGGGCGTGCAGCTCTTCCTTGTGGGCCTGGGGCAGGGGGAGGGAGCGGGGGGGGCCGTGAGCGAGGTGGGAGCGGGAGAGCAGCGCCAGGACATGGCACCTGGCTTCCCCAGGCACGACCACGTTCACTCACCTGCAGCTCCGCCTGCATGAGCCGGATCTCCTGGTTCTCCTTGGCCAGCTTGTCCAGGAGAAGGCTCACAGACTGCACGCTCTGGGGGTTCCCGGCGTCTGACAAGGGGGCCTTCTGCTGCGAGTCCTGGGGGAGAGGAAGGATGAGGAAGGATGGGAGCCCCGGGGGGGCTGGGGACGCTGCCTCCCCTTGGCCAGCTCAGAGGGGCTGAGCCCCACTGTCGACCCCCTCCGTACATTGCCATCTGTGGGCAGCAGCAACTCCTGCTCCCTGGCTGCCACGTCCCGGCTCACCACGTTCTCCATGGGACCTGGAGAGGAACCAGTCAGGGACGTCTGACCATGGCTGAACGTCCAGGCTGCCGCAGGGCTGTACCCTGCCCGGGCAGGACAGTCCCCCATACTCACCATCCACCGGGTCGTAGATGCCACCTGGGGAGAGGAAGGGACAATGAGGGGGACACCGAGACCCCTGCCCTGCCCCTGGGACCCCCACTCACCGGAGACGATCAGCAGCCCCACAGCCACCAGTGCCAAGGCACCCAGCAGGTACTTGCTCATGCTGAGCCCATCCCCGTCACCGGCATCCAGTGTCCCTTGGTGCAGGGCAGGCACAGGAGGGGGGGGCCCAGGACAGGGCTCGTGGCCCTGCCGTCGCCGCAGCCCCTCCACATCATCGTCACTGCCGGTGCAGCTCCCCTCCTCCGTTGGTGGCCCTGGGGAGGGACAGGGGGACCTCCAGGGAGGGCCTGTGCCCCAGCACTGCCAGCACAGACCCCCCCAGCCAGTCCCCTCCGAGGGCCTGACCTGCTATGGGGCTGTCAGGGCAGGGTCCCGGCTCAGCCTCGGCATCGTGCTCCTCCTGCTCATCACCATCCGGCACATCGGGCTCTGTGGAGCCATCTGGGGCAGGCACCGCCCCAGCCCTGGGGTCCCAACACTCCTCCAGATCCTGCGGGCACAGGCACTGAGGTGTCACATGTCCCCACGGGGTGAGCAGGACCCCAGCCCCTCCCTGCTCCTGGGCTTACCCCCAGCTCGCTGCTCTCTGGGTGCTGGGTCTGGCCGGGGAAGGTGGCTGTGCCATTGGCGGCCACAGCTGGGGAGAGGCAGAGAGCGGCGGTGAGCCGGCGGCACAGGGGAACACCAGGTCTGCCCTGTCCCCACGGCTGCTGCCTGCCTGTGATGGTGTCCTGCGTGCCTTCCTCCTCCTCCAGCTCCTCATCCTCAGCCCCGTGGGAGGCCAAATCCTGCTCTGGACCCACCGTGTCGACAGGCAGACACTGGGAGAAGGGGGGGGGGGGGGGCAGGTGGCACCTTCGGCCTCAACCCCCATCTGCCTCCCTCTGCCTGCAGCCCTGCCCACAGCTCCGGGCAGGCCATGGGTGCTGCCCTGGGGTGTCTCCAGCCCTCACCTCGCCGCCCGCCAGCACCCAGCTGTGGTCCGAGACCCGGGATGCTGTTTTCTCTGCCATGGGGACAGCCCAGAGCCACCTGCAAGGAGATGGACGGATGGAGGGACAGACAGAGGGACAGGTGGAGGGATGGAGGTACAGAGAGACAGAAGTAGGGATGGATGGAGGGACAGATGGAGAGACAGACGGAGGGATGGAGGGACAGACAGAGGGACAGACAGAGGGATGGAGGCACAGACAGGACACGACCCAGCTCCCAGCACCGCCAGGATTTGACTAGGAGAGTTGCGGTCCCTGCTCCCCAAACCCTGCCCACACCGAGGGACCCCCGGCTGCTGCAGGGAGCAGCCGCGGCCGAAGCACCGGCCGCCCCAGGAAAACCGGACCCTCCCACCGGGCCCCCCCCCCGCCCCCAGCTGCCGCCACGGGTATTTTTAGCCGGGTGATGCTGCCCGACAGGTGGACGGGGGACACGGGGCCCGGCATGGGGACACCGGGGTGCCGCAGGACGGCGGCGGTACCGGGACCTCGAGCAGCCCCCGCCCCCCCAGGTACCCGGAACCGGCCCCGCACGGTGACACCCCCTCCCTCCCCGCCCCTGCGGCCTCAGCACCGGGCTGTGCCCGTTCAAGCCGCGCCCGCTGTGCAACCCCCGGCCCGGGGTCCCCGGACCCCGCCCGGGGAAGCGGACTCCGCCGCGGCGGCCCCCGGGGCCAGGAGGAACCGGGCGGTACCTGCTGCCGCTGCCGGCCCCGGCCGCGGTCCCTTCCCCCGGGAACTTTCCCCGGTGCCGGTCGCCGCCCTCGGGAAGGGGCACGCACGTGACGCGAACAGCCAATGGGGACGGGCGGTGGCGGCGACGGACCAACGGGATGGCCCGGGGCGGGCACGTGGGACCCCTCCGGTACCGGACACCCCCCACCCCCGGTACCGGACAACCCCCCGCCCCGGCGGGAGCGGAGCGAGACACTGAGATGCGGGTTTCAGAGTTTTATAGCGACGGTACAAAAGTTTCCATTAACGATCGGCTAAAAGAGAGGGGCGGGGAGGCACCAGGACTGTCCCGGGCAGCGGGACTGCCCCGAGCATGTGGAAGGGACACCGGGACCGCCGCACAGCCCCGGGGGAAGTCGTGGATGGTGGTGGGGACCGGATCACACACACACACACATGCCCTCCAAGGGCACTGACCCCACCAGGCAGAGCTGGGGGGGGGGCACCGGGGAGCCTCAGCCCCCGCAGGCCAGTGCACTGGGGCTGCAGCCCCCCCCCGCAGCAAAGGGCTGGCGATGGCACAGCCAGCACCGGCCCGGGTCCCAGTGGCAGCTGGTAGAGCCACAGCCGGTGCCTGGCACCATCTCTCTGGCTGGTGGGGGGGGGCAGCGGCGGCGGCAGAGGCTACAAAAAAAGGGGGTTTGGTCCTAAATCGGCAGGGGAAGCTGCTGGCGGCAGTGGGAAAGCAGCTCAGCCGTCGTTGGCAGCCACCAGCTGTCCCAGGCCCTCCCGGACGTAGACCGACTGGATCTCCTTGGTCTTCAGGCAGAAGTCGCAGGCCCAGACGGCAGAGGCCTCAGTGGTGAGCAGCCCATAGGCATTCTCCGTCATCCCCGTGCACTCCCGGTGGAACCACTTCTGGCAGGAGGCCTCGCACAAGATGGCGTCCTGGTCGTCGTTCACCTCGTTGCGACAAGCCCCGCAGGGGTACACCAGCCCCGGCGGCGGCTGGTGCCCTGAACTGCCGGCTGCCTTACCGGGTGGGGGTGGCGGGAGGCTGTTGGTCTCCGGGGTGCCAGCACTGCGGCTGGTGCTGCCAGGGGCGAAACCGGGCTGTGCCCCGTTGACGGTGGCGGGGGAGCCCGAGTGCTGCTCCTGGGCGAAGGTGCTAGGGGTGGGGTTGAGGTTCTTGCCCCCCTCCTCACCGCCGGCAGGGAAGCCGGGGTCGGCCCCAGGGAAGGGGCTGGCGGTGGGGGGCAGGGGGGGCACGTTCTGCCCTGGGCGCTGCATGGGCGACTGTCCAAAGAGGTTGCTGGGTTGGCTGAAGCGCTGGGAGGCCGCCGGTCCCCCGGGGGGGTTGAGGGCTGGCCCGGGGCCCATGTCTCCCCGGGGGGGCTGCCCCACAGTAGGGGAAATCATGGGCCCGAAGCCCCCGACGGGCCCCTGCAGGAGCTGCCCCGCGGGGGGGCTGAAGTTCTGTCCGAGGGGCTGGCTGAAAGGCTGCCCCGGGAAGCCCATGCCCCCGGGCTGGACATAGCCGGGGTTCTGGGAGGGCATGCTGAAGGCCGGGCCCATCTGCCCAGGGGCGAAGGGGGGGGGGCTGCCTCCGCAGGGGCTGGGGGCCTCCGCCGTAACCGGGGGGCACCTGCGGTGACATCCCCCCCTGGACGCGGAAGCCGCCGAAAGGCACGGGGCTGCCCAGGAAGGGGGCAGGGGCTGCGCCCACCTTGGGGGCCCCAAAATCATCCTCGAAGGGGTTGGAGGCCACCAGGTGGTCCACCATGGGGGTGGGCGGCGGGGCGAACTCCGAGAGGTGGGAGTAGGCGGGGCCCTGCAGGGAGAAGGCGCCGGTCAGGGCTGCGGCCCCCCCCCCGGCCCCGGCCTCGTTCCCGGCCCCGCCGCCGCCCAGCCCTACCTGCGTGTTGGACTTGCGCCGCTTCTTCTCGGGGCTCTTCATCTGCAGCCCTGCGGGGACAAGCGGGGCCGCGTCAGCCGCAGCCGGGGCTCACCCCCCCACGCCCGCCCGCTCGCCCGTCCGTCAGCGCTCACCTGCCTTCCCCTGCTTCCGGCCGGGCCCGCCGGCGGCGGCGCCACCCGCGGGGTGCGGGGGCCCCGGCGGGGGCGGCGGGGCCGGGACACCGGCCTCCAGCTTCTCCGCGTGTGGGGCCGCCATGGCCCTCACAGCCGGCCCGGCGCCATGGGCCCGCCGCCGCTCCGCCTCACGGCGTACCCCACCGGAACCGGAACCAGACGCCGAGCGGACCCAATCACTGCGCGCGGGGCGGGACGAGGATGCTCGGGAGGCGACCACCACGCGTCTGGCGGGAAGGGGGGGAGGTCAGGGCAGACCAAGTGCAGCGCCGGGTGGGGGGGCTGTTATAACGCGACGAACCATAAGCCAGGCCCAGCCGGGGGCTGGGGGGGGGGGGCCGGACCAACCAACTACACGACGCGGGGGCGGGCTAAAGCAGAGCGGCATGGACCATGTGTAAGGCCCGGGAGGGGGAAGAAGGGAGTCGAAGGAACCATGTGCCGACCGAGGGGGCAACGCCGGCGCCAGGGGCAGGAGGGGCCGTGTGCCCGGTGTTCCCCTCCCCACACCAGCCAGGGCCTAGAGAAATACCAACTTTAATACCAACCGCCGGTTCCTTTGGTATAGCGGGGCCCGGGGGAGGGGGGCCGGGGCTGCGAGGGGCAGGGCTGCGCTTTGGCTTGCGGGGGAGTAAGACCGTGCATGCAAGGGGAGGGGGGGAACGACGCTCCTGCCACCCCCCCCCCGGGGCTGCCGGAGCCGGCCGTGGCCAGCCGGGACCCCGGGGGGGGGCAGGCAGGGAGGGGGTGCAGAGGAGCACATCCCAGGAAGGGGCACGGCAGGAGCTGGGAGCACGGGGGGGGGGGGGGGGGGGTCTGTCCCCAGCCCCGCGGCATTGCATAAGAGTGTGGGACCTGCGGGGTCAAGGCACAGAGTTAACACGTAAAGTGATCGGGTACAGTGGGTGGCAGGGCTGGCCGGGCCTTGTGCTTGGGGGAGCGGACCCCTGCCCCTCAGCCCCCCTCCATGGCCCATGGGCAGGGGACGATGCTGGGGGGCATGCCCCCGGCTCGCGGCGGAGGCGGCTCGATTCCGCCAGCCCTGAGCCCATGCCCACGCCAGAGAGCAGCCACGGCATGGCAGCAGGGCCGGGTTTTGGTAGGAGCTGAGCTGCTGTGCAAAGGCTGGAGCTGGGGGGAGGCAGGGGCTTTGGCAAGAACAGCCCCCCACGCTGCAGGCAGCTCACACCATGCTGCCCACAGCCACCACAGGCACCAGCTCCACGTGGCAGAGGGGGACAGGCCCCGTCCCTGGCCAAGTCCACGCTCAGTCCCAGGCAGAGTCCAAGGGCTCCCAGGGGCAGGGAGCAGAGCTGGGGGGCTGTGCATCGGGGCCCCACAAGCACTCAGAGTCTCCTCTCCACAGGCTGCTGCAGGCACATCTCGCTGCCAGCCGAGATGATGGGTAGGTGATTGTCCATGTGGTAGCTGATGAGGTGACTGACGCTCTCAAAGCGGTGGTCTTTCGTCCGCACCTGGGGGGGCCGGGGAAGGGGCACTCGGGAGGCCGCTGATGGCTGCACAGGAGGCCAAAGCCACCAGCCTCCATGGGCTTAGCACCAACTGGAGGGGAGCAGCCCTCACCCCCACGCTCCACCAGGCCCTCACCATCCCCCAAGCCAGCCCAGAGACATCTCCCCCAAGGAGTGACAGGGAAGTCCAATGCCCTGGTGGCTCTTGTAACCCCCAGGGCCCCCCCAAGCTGTGCCAAGCTCTGTCCTCAGGGTGTTACATGGACTCACCACTCCCTCGGGATCGACGAGTAGCAGATGCTTGGGCTGCCCACCCTGCAAGCCGGTCAGCACGTACTGGCCCGGGGTGGTGGTGCTTTCTCGCACCAGGAAGTCTCCATTCACCTTCAGCAGCTTCTCGGCCTCCTTGCGGTTCATCTTCCCATGGTACCAGGGCTCCCGTCTCAGCTGCTCCTCCATGGAGGCCACCACCTGGGCAGGGGGTAGCCCCATGGGCACAGATGGGGGGACACGCAGGGCATCTTCAAAGGGCTCTGCAGGGAGAGAGGAGCCAGGGGGGACCGTGACCAACCTCACCACCAACCACCCCCAGCCCAGACACGGCTGCACTCGCAGTCCCACTCACTCATGTCGAAGAGGTCTCTCTGGGTGCTGCCGTTGGCCGTTGCGGGGGTGCCAGCGGCCGACACTTGGCGTGTCTTCTCCATGTTCTGCACGTTGACATAAGATGGGTCATCAAAAAGGTCTGTGCGGCCAGATGCGCCCACTGGAGCCAGGTATTTCTCTCTCCCTGCTACCAAGAGCACTGTGGTCAGCAGGGCTCCAGCCTGCCTCGGCCCCAACACCAGTGCCCACTGCTGGAGCACTTGGGGTCAAGGAAACCAGATGGGGTCTGGCCACATCCATCGTGTTACCTTGTGCAGGAGTGTGCTGCTTCCGGGGGTCATACTCCCCACCAGACGACTGGCCGACAGGCTGCAGGGAGAGGTGGAGGGTGAGCCCCACTGCGCTCCCCACCCCTTCCCACTCCCAACATCCTGGGCTGCTAGAGGTGCCAGGGAGACATGTGGCACAGCTCTCGTGGCAGAATAACCCTCAGCGAAGAGCCCATGGTCCCGTTGGGGTCCCTGCATCTCCCTTGTAACATGGAGCCTCCCCACAAGGATGCACCCAGAGCCTTACCAGCGTGGCCCCCAGGTGATTGGGGGTCTGAGCAGCCCCATCCCGCAGCCGCATGTCCACAACCCCCCCAATGGGAGGCTCCTTGCCGGGGAAGTCATTGTAGTACTGGTGATCCGGGGCTGGTTCCTCCTCTTCTTCATCCCAGGCAGAGCCATCAAACCCTGCCATCCTGGGAGGGCACAACACAGATGAGCAGCTGACAGCAGCCAGGACTGCATCCCCTCTCCAAAACCAAACAATCTCAGACACCCTCTCACCTTTCTCCTTCCCAGACAGCCCTGCCCTTACCTGTCGTGCGGTGTCACCAGCTTCGGGGGGTTCTTCAGGTACTGCTTGAACCGCAGCTCGAAGGCCTGCCCAATGGTGCTGATCACATCCTGCGCCAAGCCCTCAGGGCACTCCAGGATATGGCAGGCTGGGGAGGGAATGGTGGGATGGGAGCATGGAACCCCAATGTTAAGTTCTCCACCGCTCGAGCCTGCCCTATGCACCCCAGAGCTTCCTCACAGGGGACCTGGTGCCTTCCCACCACACTGAGCTCTGCCTAAACATCCATGAAACGGCTCTGGCATTTAGCACCCTCAGCAGCAGCCTCACCTCTCTGATTGACGGGATCTTTGGCAACATAGGCAACGTACTCGGCTGTGTCCTGCGGGCGAGACACCAGTGGTGAGACAGGGCTGCCGGGGAACGCGGTGCCTGAGACTTTGGGGAGAGGGCAGGAGAGGCACTGATCCCTAGCATGGGGCAGGGCATGCGTGGACAGGAACCGTGTGTACTCACCGGGTCTCCCCCAGAAGCAAAAGAGATGGACTGCATGTGGTGGTTGGCAATGATCTGAAAGGCAGAGAGTTCGTTGGATGCAGCCAGGAGCTCCTCTGCGCGCAGCCAGAGGCAACACCTCCTGCCTGTCACACTCCTCCTGGGGCTGGCCTGGCACAGGGGCTTAACAAGCCTCCGGAGCCCTGGTTATGAGCCACAGACCACCAGGAAAAGGGCTGGGACACCAACAGGGCCACTGGGAGCAGGGTGAAAACCAGGAGACCTGTCCCCAGGCCACGGGATTTGGGTCTCTCAGTCTCCAGGACAAATCCTGCCAAGCATGCAGGATATTGCTCCAACCTCTTCACCCTCAGGGACTGGGGGGAGGTGGGCACTCAGCAGGTCACACAGCCCACCCAGTCATCCCTTAGGGAGGCTGGGGACATCCCCTGCCCCAGCAGGGTCCGGGGTGGGGGACACAAGGATTCCTGCTTGTCTAAAGCCAGCCACCCAGCCCCTGGCACCTCCCCACTCTCACCTGCTTGCAGTCAGAAGCCATGAGGTTGAGGCTGCTGGTGGAGATGGTCAGGGTGATGGGCATGCCAGCAAACTTCAGGTTGCTCTTGCCCAGGATGGAGTTCAGGGAGCGGCCGCAGGGCTGGGGACAAAGAGCAGCATGGGGAAGGGGCTCCCCAGGCCGGACACAGCCTGGCTGGGGGGGGGACAGGGCACATCCTGCTGCCCTCCACAGCAGAGACAGGGCACCTCATCCTCACCACTGCTCCTTCTGAGCTCCACTGGCCTGAGCCATGGTGGGAGATCAGAGCCTCAGGCTGCCCAGCCTGGGCACGGCCAGCTGAGCTGGGATCCAGCCCTTGGCCCCATGCCCAGACGGCCGAGCATGCTCCCCCCAGCAGCGCCCCAGCCCAGCCTCACCTTCCTCCTCCGCACAGCTCCCTTGGCACCGGGCACAGCCTCGCACACCAGCCCGATGGCCTCCCTGCAGGGAGCACAGTGGGATGTCAGTCCACCCCAGCGCCTGCCCTCCCCATTCCCCTGTGACCCCCCGACCACGGGACCAAGGATGCGGGGACCAGCACAGGCAGAAGGGACAGGGTGACAAATGGGAAGCCCTTGGGCAGCGCTGGCCGGGGCCCTTCAAGCAGGGGAAGCATGCTGGTGTTAGTATTTGATGGGGCTGCGGGCAGCCTGGCCCCCACCAAAAGTCCCACATGCCACCACCAGGGGCTTGTGCGGGGCTCAGACCCACCCCACCCCAAAAGTGGCAGCCCGTGGGGAGAGGCAGAGCTCACCTGGTGACCTGTGTCCTGGTGTTGAAATCCAAAGCCCTCATGGACTGGAGGACTTCCACGCAGCCCATGTACTGGGGAAGAGAGCAGGGTCAGCCTGGGCAGCCCCGGGGTTTGCTCCCCATGGAGCTGGGGAGGGGGCTGGGGCCCCAAGCCCTCTGGCTCCACAGCGGTGACCTCCCCGGGAATCCCACTGCCCACCTGCCACCCTCAAGGAGCATGTCAGGACATCCCCAAATCCCCATCATGACCCTTCCCATGCCCCCCCAGTCCCCAGCACTCACCCGGACGTGGTAGGAGACCCCGGGGCCCATGATCTTGTCATCCGGGTGCAGCCAGCCACGGGTGGGCTTATTGACGAAGCTGCCGTGGCGGGTCCATTCATCACCCCCCAGCTGGCCGCCTTCCACCCGCGTCTTCTTCCCGCAGCTCAGCTTGTTCATATCCTGGGAACAGACAGCGAGAGGTCCCGCTGAGTCGGGGCCGGCAGCCCCCCCCCAGTGCCGGTTCTAGCATCCCTGCAGGGCCGGGCTCCCCTGGACTGCTGCCGGCCGAGGAGCCCCGCAGGCTGAGTAGGTTGGCAGGGTTCGAGAGCTTCAGGTTGGCCATTTTGGGGAAGAAGGAGCAGAGGGTGGTGGGGCTGTCCTCTGACTCAGGCGAGAGCTCTCCAAGAGGTGCCGTGGGGCCGAGGGAAGAGGAGGACAGGGAGCCAGGCAGAGACCGCGTGCCTGTGAGGGACTCCACCAGGGAGGCTGGGACCCCCACGCCCCCCACAGCCTCCTCCAGAGAGGAGACGGACTCGTTCCGCAGGTGGCTGTATTTGCTCTTCTGCAGGAGATCCATGCTGGAGAGAGGTGAGAAGGGCCAGGGCTGTCCCATCCCGTCTGGCAGCAGGGTGGAGGCAGCCAGCCGGGTCTCATGGGGGCCCCATGGAGAGTCCGAGCGCCTGCAGCCACTGGGAAGCCACCCCCAAGAAGAAGCCTCGGCCAAGCTCTGCACCAGGTCCACGCCAGCCTGGCATGGCTGGCAGGGAGAGCTGGCCCCAGGACACCAGGCAGCAGGTCCAGGGGCTGCCCAGCTCTGTGCCGTTGCAGCTGATCGATCACGATTGGCGTCAGCAAGGATGCGCGGATCCAGCCAGACGGAGAGCGACCCCACGCTCCCACCGCGACGGGGAGGAAAATGGGGCTGCGGCTACGCCCCAGGGAGCCGCCGGCACAGGGAGGGGGGGCTCAGCACACTTGGCCCCCAGCCTGGAGGTACTCAAGCCCTACAGCCCCATGTCGCTCCTGCACCGGGCCAGCAACAAATCCCATTGTCTTCAGCTGAGGCCGGATCCAGCCCCCTCTGCCCCACTGCCGGGTCCGGCACGGCTGCCCTCCACCCCAGCCGACTCGCTTCAGCCCCTGTGCTGCCCTGCTGTCGCCAGCCGCTAAGAGGAAATCAAAAGCATGAATATTTAAAGCCCTGAGACAAGGCAGCCACAGAGCGCATCCAAGCCCAGCCCAGCCCCGCTCCGAGCACTGTCCAGGAGCGAACAAGGTCCTTCTGTGGCGGCCAGCGCTATGCAACCCACGTGCTAGCAGCAGGCAACTGTCGTTGGCTCCCCAGGCTCTGCTGGGGGGAGCGGCACCTGAAGCCGGGGGGGGGCCGCAATGCTGAGATGCTGCCGGTGCTTGCAGCTGCCTGGGATGCAAGGACATCCAGTCCTTCGTGAGCGCAGCTCCGGGCACGGATCTTGCCCGGAGGGCTGGTGGGAGGAAGAGGAGGATGCCCAGGAGCAGGATAAAGGTGGGCTGTCGGCAGGGCTCAGCACGGGCCCCCGGCCGCGGTGGGGAGCCGGCAGGAGAGGTGGCTGCTGCTAATTGCTGCTGCTCCTTCCCGCATCGCAGCCGGCACTGAGTGTTGACTCCTCCCGGGAGAGGAGAAGGGGCTGCCGCTAATCGGAAGGGCCGTGCTGACTCACAGGCGGCGGGGCAGGCTCTGCCCGCGGTGGGGGCTGCGTGTGGGCTGGGGCGCAGCGCAGGAGGGGCTCCTGGCGAGGGGTGGGGACCCAGTGCCTATCTGGAGCAGAAGAATCAAGGTCACAGGCGGAGCTAGCAGGAGCAGGCAGTGAGAGCATACCGGGGGCAAACCTCGGCCCTTTCTACCATGGGGAGCTGGACAGAGCCCCCACCGGTGGGTGGGGGTGTCAGCGGCAAGTCTCCACTGCTTCCCCCCATCCTTGACACACCGGCACACCGGTGGGACCTCGGGCCAACCCAACCACAAAGCCCACGCTGCTCTTCACAGCCTCGTCCACCTTAGCCTCCCCGCTTCCACCTCCCGTGGGCTGAAGCAGGGATTTCGGGCAGCCCCGCAGCACCCAACCCCTCTGACCCACCATGGGCCAGGGCCTTCCCAGGCACCAGGCGCTCTGCAAAACCAGCCACCGAGCCAAAACCGGGTAAATCCAGCCTAAGGAAAGGGCTCTCCCTGCTTGGGCCCGCTGCCGGGCGCTGCTCAGCCCTGGTGGCTGCCCGCCCTGCTTCCCAAACGCTGGCACACCGCCACGGGGACAGGGAAATGGAAGCCAGGACGGAGCTGGAAATAGCCTCCTGCATGGTGCAAGGGGCCATGGCTCACAACGGCGGGTCCATCACCTGCCCCCCTCCTGGTGCCAGAGCATCGCCTCGGCCGCACACACCGCCTCCGTGACCACCAGCCCCCACCTCAGCCACTGGCAGCGGTGGTCCCACAGGCGCAGAGACTGCACCAGCCGTCCTGCGAAGCGCTTGTCCCCACCAGGGGCCCCCTGGCCGCTCGGTGCTGTGACCTTCCTGTGGCCAGCAGCACCGCAGCTCTAAAGAAAAGCAGGAAGCCCGGGGCCAGGGAGCCAGGAAGCCACCAGCCCCACGAGGGGCCAGCCACAGCCCCCAGTTGTGTCGGGGGAAGCCCAGCTAGGCGGCATTGAACAGGCACGAAGCAGTGGGGTTTGCTCACAAGGGCCTGGCCGCTGGCAGATGTGGGGCTGGGGTCCCCCCACATGCCCAGCACGGGCTCCATGAGCCCCAATGCTTCCTCAGGGCCTTGCCGGGATAAGAGCAGGAGGGAACTACGCAGGGGCAGGGAGGTCTCCTCAGCCCCTTCCCACTACCCCAGGCCCTGACTGTCGCCCAGACAGGTGACAGGGCTCAGAGCAGCCATGCCCAACACGCACCAAGGGGCTGGCACGCCCCAGGAGCCGCAGCCCCCTGCTCAGACAGGCCTCTGCTTTTATAAGATGGAATGACTTCTGATTTTATCAGAACATCCTGAGGCCAGCCGGCCCACGTCACCCTGCCAGCCTGCACTGGCTGGTGAGGAGACATATTGCTGCTCCCAGCCCTTGGAGACCAGAGGTGTCACTGCCGCAGAACCCCCAGCCCCAGAGCCCACCCCAGGGTGTCAGAGACCCCTTCCCAGCAGGTTCAGAGTGCAGAAGGCAAACTGAGATGCGTGCAGAGCCGTGGAACAACAGCCCTGCCTGAACAGACAGCCCTTGAGCCCCATCCAGCAGGCAGCAGCCCTTCCCCTTGCCAGACAGGCCAGCAGCAAGCTCCTGCCCCTGCAGCGGAGGATGAACAGAGCAGCCAGAACAACCACCCCCGAGGAGCTCTGGGGACACGTCTCGTGCCCTGGCAGCAAGGAGAGGGGCCAGATCCTCCCCGCACGTGGGAGAGACAGAGGGACGTGGGCTACTTTTGGGCGCCTGGGGCTGGGACTTCATGCACAGCCCGGGGCAAGGAAGAGCAGAGAGGGGACGCTCGGGGCTCTGCTACCAGGTCAGCACCCGACATCCTCCCAGGAAACACAAACTCGGAGCTGAGTCAGAGACCTGGAACACGGCAGTGGTTTGGCAAGAAATCACAGCGAGGAGCAGGCAGCTGCGCACCAGCCGCTGCCGCACGTACCCGCCTTGCCTGGGGCAGGAGACCCCCTCGGTCTGACAGTGGCCACACTGGAGAAGCAAAGAAACACTCAAATCCAGCCAACAGCTGATTTTTTTCCCCTGAACATCACAACAGCATCACACGGCATCTACATGTTCCTGCGTGCAACCTCTCTGCCGCACCGAAGAGGGGCTGGGAGATGCCAGCGGAGACCTGGGGAGGAGGCTGGGGCCCTGCCAGCGGGGAGAGAGGGGAGGCAGGATCCACCACCGAAGCCACCTAGCCCTCCACCGAAGTCCTTACCACATACTCCATCGCTGGCGGAGGGCAGGGCAGGGCAGGCCCCGGGCAGGGAACAGAAACGCACAGCCCCTCTCGTCTGGCACTCCGACCTGCGGTTCAGGGACAAACAGGGAGTTAGCCAGCCCTGCCCTGGACCGCCGAGGCAGTGGCCCTGGCACCAAGAGGCAGACCCTGCTCCTCCTCGCTGACCACAGGCAGACGGGGCTGTAGCAGCCATACAACACGCTCCCAACACAAGGGGTGAGAGCGTCCAAGGGAGGACAGCACTGGGATAGGAGCACGAGGCTGAGCCTGGCTCTGCTCAGACCTTGCCCACACCGGCAAATGGTGTCAAGGGCTGAGAGTCTCTCCATGACCCGAGACAAGTGTTGGAGCCCATCCCTACCCAGCCCCAAAACCAGTGCCCAGAGGCCACACACAAGCAGGGAGACCGGAGACAGCCCAGAGGGGCAGAGCTTCCCCCTCCTGCCCACCTGCCACCCCCTCAGCTAGCACCCTGCTGCAAAAGAATGTGCAGAGCCCCTGGGGCTGTGGCCCCCTCCTCACCAGGGGAGCGGTGAAGAAGGGAGTCGTGGAAAGAGGCTATGAGAGGGGAGCCAGGAGGGGGAGAAAGCTCTGTGAGGGGAAAATAAGGCAAGTGAAGCAGGAGCAGCTCCAGAGCCACTGCCCTTCTCACTCTCACAGCCCAGACGATGTGGTCGGAGCCAGGCCACCGAGCAGCGCAGGGCAACAAACATGATTTACCTCCTTGCAGCAATTGTGCCCTTATCTGGGGCCTGCAAAGGCTGTGCTGGAGCCCACGTGGGCGCTAACGTGATTAGCTCAGGAGGCAGTGAGATAAGGAAGGCCCTGCTCAGCAAGCACAGTGGCACAGATCAGCCCTGGGCAGGGCCTGGCAGCACCATGCCAGGTCACTCACTACCAAGCAAAGGCAGCGAAGAGGCCCTTTGGACACCAGGAGCCGAGGCTGGCAGCAGGGAAGGAGGATCGGGACCCTGACCCAGGCGCTCAGCCTCACCGAAGCCTCCATGGGACCCAGCTGTGTCCCCACCAAGGAGGGGACACTACCCTGCACAGCTCCCAGGGGCACAGGTGACCCGGCTACAGTGCTCCCCCACCAAAGGGCTACAGGTGGATCCTCAGGCCCCGCTCAGCTGGGAAGAGACGGCATCTTCAACCCTCTGGAACAGACCAAGGCCAGGGCATCTCTGGGGAGTGCTGCCGAGAGCTGCCCTTTGCCCACAGGCATCCACAGCGCCAACCTGGCGGGCAGGGCCCAGGTCACATTCCCTCAGGACCCACGTCCAGGGTCTCCCTGGGCCAGGGCAGAATGCAGGTGACCCTATCCGAGAGATTCAACTGGAGAAGCAAGGACAGCCTGCGAGGGACGGACAAAACACACTGCCAGGGGGAAGGCAAAAGCCTGCAAGGGGGAATGTCTACCCCTGTCCACAACAGCCAGGTCTGCTCCGGATACTCTCCCCCTGCCTTCCTCCAAGGCATCAAAGCGCAGGCAGGCTGAAGGCAGGATGGCAGGAGAGCTCACCCAGGCACCATAGAGGCCAAGGATCCCTCCGAATCCAGCTGGTGCCCCATCCCTGCTGGGGGTCATGCCAGTCTGGGGTCCAGGGCTTTTTCCCAGGCCCCAAGAGCATCCCCGGAGCCAGCCTCACTCCCGTGCACCACACCGGCACACGGTCCTGAGCGCCCGGGACGGGGTGACCCGAGACAGAGCCCAGCGAGCAGCTCTGGGCACGTACAGCGGCCGCCACACCAGGGGAGGGTCCAGGGCACCAGAGCCACCCCGAGCCCTGAAGGCGACCGAGCAGCTGGCACGGCCCGGCACCGCCCCCGGCTGGGCCGCCCAGGGGAGGGGGCCGGGCCCGCCCCGCCGGGCCCCGAGCCCCCCACTCGGCTCCCCCGCGCAGCGGGGGAGGGCAACCCGGCTCCCCGCAGCGCTGGGCCCCAGGGCCGGTTGCGGCGGGACAACCCGGTCGCTCCGCGCAAGGCAGTGGCGGCGAGCAGTGCGCGCCAACGAGCAGGGAGGACTCAGCCCCGGCGGCACCGCCGCCGCGGGGGTTCCCCGGGGCACGGCCCGGCACCACGGGGCCTCGCCCGCCCCCGGGAGCCCCGGGCCTGACGGCCGCCGGGGGCCCGCACAGCCCGGCCGCTTCCGCGGGACTGCGCGGGCCGCGCCGACCCCGCCGCGGCCCCCGGGCGTGGCCCCCCCGCCCCGCGCGCTCACCGGGGCACCATGGGTCTCGAGCCGGTCTCCTCCGGTCCCGGCGGCCGTGAGGCCCGCACCACCCGCCCGCCCTCCCCGCTCCAGCGCCGCCACTCACTTCCGGCCTACGCCCTCCAGCGCGGCCTCACCGCGCCCCCGTCACGTGACAAGCGGGCCAATAGCGGGCCATACCCGACCCGCGGGGAAGAGGCGCCGCGGTCCCGCCCCGCCGTACGAGCGCCGACCAATGGGCTCCCGCTCCGCCTCGTGACGCGCGGCCCGCTCTTTGGCGCCGACCAATGGGGGCGCGGGGCGGCTGCGTTTGAAAGCGCCGGGAGGGGCGGTGACGCCAACGGGTCGACGGGGCGCTGAGGTGAGGGGCGCGGCGGGGGCTGCCGGGAAGTGGGCGGACCGCCGGCATGGCGCACAAGCAGATCTACTACTCGGACAAGTACGACGACGAGGAGTTCGAGTACCGGTGAGACGGAGGGGGAAGGGAGGGCCCCGTAACGGCTCCCGGGAGGGGGTGGGGACTGGGGGGGAGGGGCGCGCCCCGGTGATGGCTCCCCGGTGGGGCGGGAAGGAGGTTGTCCTGGTAACGGATCCCCAGGGAGGTTGGGGGGGGGAAGGGGTGTCCCGGTAACGGATGCTCGGTAAGAGTGGGTCGTCCTGTTAGCGGTTCCCCGATGGGGCGGGGGAAGTTGGTCTGGGTAACGGTTCCCCGGCGGCGGGGGGAGGAGGCCGTTAACGGCTCGCTAGCGAGGGGAGGGGGGCGGGCGACTCACGGCTCCCCCGGTGGGGCAAGAGGGGAGTTTTCCCTCTAGCGGCTCCCCGGTGGATGGGGTGGGGGGGCCTGGTCCCGGTAGCGGCTCCCGGCGGGGAACCTGCAGCCGGGGTGGGGGGCGGGTCCTCGTTGCCGCCGCCGTCTGAGGGTGGGGGAGGTCGCAGGCACGTGATGCTGCCCAAGGAGGTGGCCAAGCTGGTGCCCAGGACCCACCTGCTGTCGGAGTCGGAGTGGCGGAACCTGGGGGTGCAGCAGAGCCAGGGCTGGATGCACTACATGATCCACGAGCCAGGTGAGCCCCGCCGGGGGGGCGGGCGGCGGCCGGGGGGGCCTGGCCTGACCCCCCACCTCCCCCCTCAGAGCCCCACATCCTGCTGTTCCGCCGGCCGCTGCCCAAGAAGCCGGAGAAGTGAGCGGGCCCCGGCCCACCGAAGCCCCCACCGAGACTGCACCTTCCTCCTCCTCCTCCTCCTCCTCACTCCCGGGGGGGCTTCACCCCGTGACCCTCGGGGCCGCCTGGGCGCTGCCCGGGGCGGGGCCTCGGCCCCAGTGCCGGGGGCGCCCTTCCTGCCGCCAGGCCTGAGCACACGCTGAAGCTTCAATAAATGGATGTTTGGGAACTCCTGTCTGCTGTGTCGGGTGGGCGGGGGCTCCCGGTGCCTCAGCATCCTGCTTTGGGGGGTGCAGGCATGCTCCCAGTGACCGGGGGGGGCGGGGGGTAGGGGAGGGCTTCCCCGGAGCAGCCCTCCCCTTCCCCCCCCCCCTTACCGGTGCCTGGGAGGGGGGGGGGGGCGGAGGTCCGGGTGTCCCGGGGAGGCGCACGTGCCACCGCCCTCTGCCTGCTGGGCGGACCCACAGCCATAGAGGGGGAGCGGGCGTCGTCCCCGCCCGCCGCCATGGTTCCGTCCCCGCGGCTTCCGCCTCCCGGCCAATCCGTACTGGCCGTCCTTCGTGACGGGCGCGTTGCCCGGCCAATCAGCCTGGGGTGGTGTCGCGGCCTAGCCGGGCGGCGGCGGCCGGCCGGACCCATGTGGGGGGCACTGTGGGCGGGCGGGGCCCTGCGCGCCGCCGCCTCCCGCCCCATGGCGCTTTCCCGCCCCACGGCGGCCCGGGGCTCCGCCGCCACCGCCGGCATCATCGTCATCGGCGACGAGATCCTCAAGGTGCGGCCGGGGCCGGGGGCGAGTCGGGCCTGCGGGGGGCGGGCCGGGCTGGCGCCTGCTCCGGGGCCGGGGCCTGCTCCCGAGCCGGGGCCTGGCAGGCCCGGGGCGCCCCGCCGTTACGTGTGTCTCCGTCCCCCCAGGGCCAAACGCAGGACACAAACTCCTTCTTCATGTGCCGGCGGCTGCGCGCCCTGGGTGTGCGGGTGGCCCGCATCTCGGTGGTGCCTGATGAGGTGGACGCCATCGCCGGCGAGGTGGCCGCCTTTGCCGCCCGCTTCACGTATGTGCTGACCTCGGGGGGCATCGGCCCCACGCACGATGACGTGACCTTCGAGGCTGTGGCCAGGGCCTTCGGGGAGAGGGTCACCCCTCACCCCGAGCTGGTGGCCCTGGTGCACAAGTTCTTTGGCAAGACGGACGCGCAGTGCCCTGAGATGAAGCTGGCTCGTGTCCCTGAGTCCTCTTACCTCAACTATGGCACAGATGGGCGCACGGGCAGCACCTTCAAATACCCACTGGTCAGCGTGCGCAACGTCTACATCTTCCCCGGCATCCCAGCGCTGATGGAGCGCGCCCTGGATGGCCTCACCCACCTCTTCCGCAGCGAGCAGACCCGCTTCCATACCCGCACCGTCTACGTGGCAGCTGACGAGATCCTCATCACGCCTGTGCTGGACCAGGCTGACGCCACCTTCCAGGGTCGCGTCAGCTTGGGTTCCTACCCGGACTGGGCCAACAACTACTACCGTGTGAAGCTGACGCTGGACTCGGAGTCGGAGCAGGACCTGGAGGAAGCGTATCGCTTCTTGATAGAGAAGCTGCCGCCAGGTGTTGTTGTGCCATTGGTGACGGACTGCATCTCGCCGGCAGCCACGGAGGTTTATGGCCTGGCTGAGTCAGGTACAGGGAAGTAGTGCTGCAGCATGGCTCGGTGCCTCCGTGCTGCTCCTGCGCAGGCCTTGCAGCCCAGCAGGGCTGGGGTGGTGGGAAGACCGGCCTGGGAGCAGAGCTTACCTGCTCTGGTGTGCTGGGGGGCTTGAGGTGTGCTCAGGCTTTGCTGGTGCTGCAGTGGGCTCCATCCCACGCAGGTAGGAGTGGGACCTGTAACCACAGTTAGGGCCAGCCAGTGCCAGTCCTTGAGAGCACAGTGTGTGTTAGGGGGAGTGGTGCCGTGGTTCCCCTGTGCAGGCAGGATCTCTGTCCCATCCATGGCACAGACCTCCAGGTTGCGCAAGCTCCTGGCTGGTGGTGGCTCCGCGGTGTGTCTGGAGACAAGACGTGCCCAGAGGGCGAGGTGCCGCAGGCCCTGGGGCAGCGCCAAGGCAGCATGGCCCCGGGCGGGCACCAACCGTCCCGTCCTGGCAGGCTCGGCCCTGGGGCAGAAGGTGGCAGCAGCACTGCGGACCATCGAAGAGGCTTTGGACCGGTACAGCCTGGCCCAGCTCTGCGTGGGTTTCAACGGGGGCAAGGACTGCACAGCCCTGCTGCACCTTGTCCATGCCGCTGTGGAGAGGTACCTGGCTGCGGGGCTCAACTGTCCTGGGCTGGGGCAGGGGTGAAGGGGTCCTGCGGACCCTGGCCGGGGCTCCGAGGCTCTCCCCTGCCCCACTCCAGGGGACGAGTGGATTCCTGGGACCCAGCTCGCGGGGACTGGGCAACCACCCTGCTTCCAGTCGCTATCTGCCAGAGCCCAGCTGCGACGGGTCTCTCCCCAGGCGGTGCCCAGTGAGGCAGGAGAAGCTGCAGGTGCTCTATATCCGCATCATGTCCCCCTTCCCTGAAATGGAGCAGTTCATCCAGGCGACCATCCAGAGGTACAGGGCAGAGAGGGGTGGGCTGCCAGGCAGGGGGTGAGCAGCATCTCCCACAGCCTGGCAGGCAGCTGCCCGTCCTGCCTGTCCAGGTACAAGATCGAGCTCTGCACAGTGGAGGGCTCCGTCCGGGAGGCCCTGGTCCACCTGAAGGAGCAGCAGCCGCAGCTGGAGGCCGTCCTGATGGGGACACGGCGGACAGACCCCTACTCATGCACTCTGACGCCCATGTGCATGACGGACCCCAACTGGCCCCCGTACATGCGGGTGAACCCCTTGCTGGTACATGGCCTCCACCCAATCTGGGGATGGGGACGGGGCTGTCCTTGCTTGGTGGGGGAGTGAGCCTGGCAGGTTAAAGTGATGGGGCTGGAAGCCGGCACTAATCCACCTCCATCCCAGAGGACTTCCCTCCCAGTTTCCCTTCTCCCCAGAGCATCTCCTGCTCTGTTGCACAGCTGTGGGTGCCCCACGCAGCAGCCAAGCTGCCTGGTGCTGTCAGGCAGGGCTCGTTCCTGCCCGCCAGGGGTTTTTCCTGTGTTGGAGGAACAGGGGTGCTCTGGGACACTGGGGACCAGCTGGCCCTCCTGTGTGCTCCTGGGGGGAGCCAGCTACCTTCCCTGGGGAGGACGGGGCAGACTGCCTGGCTCTGTGGCAATCCTTGCCCAATTCTGCCTGCAGGACTGGACCTACCGGGACATCTGGGAATTTCTGCGCAAGCTCTTTGTCCCCTACTGTGTGCTCTACGACAAGGGGTAAGTGTCTGGTGCTGCTCTCTGCTCGGCACAGCTGATGCCCCTGGGCGCAGCCTTGCAGCCGCTTTCTCTCTCTGCAGCTACACCTCCCTGGGGAGCATGGCCAACACACTGAAGAACCCAGCGCTGCGCTACACCGACGCCTGGGGCCGCGAGAGCTACCGGCCTGCCTACGAGCTGGAAAACGAGGAAGATGAGCGCACCTCCCGCCAGTGAAGGCCTGTGAGCTGCACTCGGGGAGGCTCTGCTGGTTTGCTGCCAGCAGCCGGCTCCCCCACAGATGTCCTTGGTGCTGCCAGGGATGACACTGAATAAACCTGCTGCCTGCCAGCACTGAATAAACCTGCTGTGCTCAGCCTGCAGTCTGTGTTACGCTCGCGCTTGGCCGTGCCGGTCCCTTTGGACCCTGCGGGACTCTGGCAGGAGCGGGACAGGGGGTGACGCCAGCTCTGCCCGAACAAAAGGGTCCCCGGGCCAGTGCCCCCTCCCCGCACCCGCTATTGTTGAGGCTTTTGAAGCCCAGAGAATGGAGCAGGTTCCAGCGCTTGCTGGGGAGCCGCATGTCAGTGTGGCTGCCTCCCCACGTCAGACCCCGCTGATCCCTCATCGGCCATGCGCCTCCTCCGGACCACAGCGGCCCGTCCCCTGGGCGCTCTGAGGCGAGTGGCGCGGGTGGTGGCACTGCCGGCACCCAACAATGCCTCCCTGGGGCTGCGCCTGGGCTCCTGGCTGCTGCGGCTGCTGCGGGAGTGCGTCTACCTCCTTCTCTGCAGCTGGTGCATCCGCGAGCTGCTGGACTAGGGAACAATCCCCCCCCAATGCCACAGGACCCCCGGCACTCCCTGCCTGCCCCTGCGTGATGGGTGAGTGCCCTGGCCTCAGCTGCCTGCTCGGCACGGTGTTCCTGGGGGGTGACAAGGGCCTGGCTGTGGTGCTTGGGGGTGACAGGGTGATGGGGGCCCAGCCGTGGTGCTCTTGGGGGGTGACGGCATGGAGCCATGGTGCTGGTAAGGGGGTCCTCACCCCCTGTGCCTTTCTCCCCTCTCCAGGACTGCTTGTTGCTCCATGCTGATGGACCCCCAGCGCTGGGACCCCGCTCCAGCCTCTGCTCCCCCCGATCACAGAGACCCCAATAAATCTGATCAGCACCTGACTGGCTGGGTGTATTTGGGGAGGGCTCTGGGAGCGTGCCCCCCACCCCTGCAACCTTCCAACCCTTGCCCTGGGTAGGACCCAGGCACCCCAGCCTGCACTGTCAGGGGCCGAGGGGCAGGAGCAGGGAGCCGTGGCTCTGCCTGCTCCTCCTGCCTGTCCCTCCGCCAGCTTTATCCCTGCCCATGACTCAGCCCCTTGTTTAAAGAGCACCTCCGCTTGTCCCCGCTCCAGGCCGTTTCCTGCCCCAGCCCTGCGCGCCCAGCCGGCACCAGTGCTGTCAAGAGCCAGTGGGAAGCGACCAGAGCAAAATGTCCCCAAAAGGCCCAGCCTGGCTGGAGCTGCAGCAAAGGTCACAGCCAGCGGGACACGTGGAGAACTGGGGCCCTGCCATGGGGATGGCTGGGGGTCCCCCAGCTGGCTGAGCCCGCTGTGCCCCAGTGCTTCCTGCGCCAGCTTGGTGCTGATGCCTGGCCCCGGGGTGGGGGCTGCCTGCAGCCCTGTCCCTGCCGTGGGGGAAGCTCTGTGCGCCCCAGCCTTGGCGGCAGCGCCTGGCGCCAGCACAGCCTCCCTTATCTCGGCGGGAAGTCGGGATCAGGAAGCGCAGCCCGGCGTGGGATAAGGGTCCCGTTTACATTAGCCGCTTTGTTGTGGAGCGGGCTCCCACCCTCACCCAGCGCCAGGGAGGGGGGGCTCTGGCCATGGGGAGGACTTGGGGGGCAGCACAGACTCTCACCTCGGATACCATGGGGGGGCTCAATTATGAGCTCAATTGCTCATCCTTGCAACCTCTGCGTGGACACAGACAGGGATGGGGGCTGCCAGGATGGTGCCCTGTGGCTGCACGGCACAGCTCCACCGTGCCCAGGTTGGCTCCTGCGGCCGGACCCTGCCCTGTGGCCATGCACCGGTGCGGTCCACAGTGCCGCCTGGGCTCCCAGCTGTGCCCAGCTGCCTGTGGAGCCAGGCTGGCTCTGGTAGCATGGTGCTGGGCATCCCTGCCTGCCGGAGCCCACATGTCTGGCGCCTGCCCTGCTGCTGCCTGTCCTGGCCTCAGCGGCAGCTCGGCCCCAGGGCTGGCCACGACGGGACGAATCAATGAATTCTCCAAACGGGGAGGTCCGGGGGAGGGGAGAGCATCCCAGCACAGGAAAAAGTCCTGGCAGCGGCACACCACAGGCAGAACGGTGCCGGCCGCCCCGAGAGCACGGTCCCATGCGCAGCCCTGGCTCCTCGCACCCAGCTCCGCTGCCCGCCGTGAGTGAGACCCCCCTTCCCCAGGGACCCCTCGCACAGCCCCATGCCGGGGGGGGGGGGCCAGCAAGGGGGCGGGTGGGTGCTGCAGGCAGGGGTGCACAGAGCCCTGCCCCTGCCATCTCAGCACAGGCAGGTTCCCCTGCACTGGGGTTTGGTTTTGGGGTCACATCCCCACCTGACCTCCAGGTCACCCATCACCATGGGAGCAGCACTGTGTCCCAATGTGTCTGTGGGGACAAGCAGCCGCAAGCAGCGGCAAACCTGGGCACAGCAGCCTTGCCGGGGCCACGGTGGGGAAGGGGAGCGTGGCTCTGCTGGCGCAGGAGATGCACCAGGGCTCCACTGGGGACCCCCACAGCCGCAGCACCCTCCCAGCATGGGGGTGACACCTGTCCCCATCCCGCAGGTAGTCCCTGCCACCACCCCATGTTCCGCTCGCGCCGTGCCGGACTGGTGAGGCGGCTGTGGCGGCAGCGCTGTGCAGCGGCCACCCCCGAGGACAGCCCCGGAGCCCTCAAACCGGCAGCGCACGCCCTCTTCAAGAAGCTGAAGGACGAGGAGCTGGAGCTGCTGGTGCAGGCGGTGGAGAGCCGGGGCGCCTGGGAGTCCGGCTGTGTCTGGGCACCGCGGGGGGAGCTGCGGGGGGCCAAGCAGGCGCTGCCCCCCCAGGTCCTGCTCTGCCGTCTCTACCGCTGGCCTGACCTCCGCCAGCCCCATGAGCTCAAGCATCTCTGCTACTGCACCAGGGGCCGGGGGGGCTGCGGGGACGCAGCTGCACTCTGCTGCAACCCTCACCACTTCAGCCGCCTGGCTGCACCTGGTGAGTGCCGGCGGCTCCACCAAGAGCCCCTCATATCCCACCCACCCTCCAACCTCTGGTGTCTGGGGCCGGCTCAGGACTCCAGGGGGGGAAGGATGCACGTCCCACCCCTCACCCCCTTCTCTCCCCACCCAGAGACCCCTCCACCCCCCTACTCGAAGGCATCCTGCGGTCCTTCCTGGCCAGATGAGCCCCAGCACCCTGGCACCCAGTTCATGGAGTTCAGCTGCAACGGTGGGGACTGGCGTGGTAAGAGGGTCCCGCCATGCTGGGGGCTGCTCAAACCCCCACCCTTGCCCAATGGGCAGGGGGGGCATCAGGCAGGACTGACTCCCCCCGGGCAGCTCTGCCCCCACCCCGCTGCTGGTCAGGGCAGAGGTGCAGGACACAGAGCCTGAAAATTGGGGAGCGGAGCTGGCAGCCACTCCCAGCGGGAGGAAAGGCTCTGGCATGGGACAACAGGTTCCTGCCAGGGGACCAGCCCGGCCCTGGCTCCCCCGCTGCGGCTCCTGTTATTTTTGGCTGCGCCAGGCTCCCCGCCGGAGGAAGCACTGCCCACGGGGACACACATAATGTGCCTTGACGCACACAGCCGCGGCTCCAGCCTGGCTGCTGGCCACCAGGATGCTGGCTGCCGGGGCTCCACCTTCCCTACGCCTGGGGACCCCCCTCACCATTGTCCCCAGGGACAGTGGCTGGGGACGGTCTGGCCCTGTGTGCCAGCACGCAGCAGCTCCGGTGACTCATGCCCCATGCTGGAGCCTGTGCTGGGACATCCCCACTGTCTGTCTGTCTGTCCACTCTGTGGGCCCCTGCATGAACCAGGGGACATGGACCCCCCATGTCCTGCTCCCTCCCAATCGTCTCTCCCCTTGGCCCCTCCAGCTGCGTGGCTTGGCCATGCTTGTGCAGCAGCAGGTGCGTCTGCCTGGCGGTGACGGCTCTGCTCTCCCCCGCCAGACACCAGCCTCTCACAGAGCACCGTTAAGGATGGCTACTGGTGCAAACTGGCTTACTGGGAGCACCGGACACGTGTGGGCCGCCTCTACGCTGTGCACGAGGCATCGGTGAACATCTTCTGCGAGCTGCCACGGGGTAGCGGGTTCTGCCTGGGCCAGCTGCCAGCCGCCCACTGCAGCCGTGCTGTCCGGCGGGCACGCGGCAAGATCGGCCGGGGGCTGCTGCTGAGCCGGGAGCCAGGCGGCGTGTGGGCTTACAACCGCAGCGAGCACCCCATCTTCGTCAGCTCGCCCACCCTGGGGCCCCCCAGTGCCCGCGGGCTCACCGTCCTCAAGGTGCTGCCCGGCTACTCAGCAAAGGTGTTCGACTACGAGCGGGTGGGGGGTGTGGGGAGCTGGCAGCTCCCCGGGGAGGGCCCCTGCGACCCCCACAGTGTCCGCATCAGCTTTGCCAAGGGCTGGGGGCCCTGCTACTCCCGGCAGTTCATCACCTCCTGCCCGTGCTGGCTGGAGGTCCTGCTGAACTGGCCGTGCTGAGGGGCTGGGGCTGGCGGGGGCGGTGTGCCAGGGAGCCCCCCCCCTCCAAGTGGGTGCAAGGGGGGCACAAGCTGGAGGGCCCCTCTGCCACCCCCCAGCCTCTCTCTTCCAGGGCTGCACTGCAGCGGGGGGGGGGCCGTCCTGGCCCAGGGGACCCTCGCTGGCACCCTCTGCCCCATCCCCAGGAGGGGTCCAGTGTCCCCCATGCCTGGCTCACCACCCTGCCAGCACCCACTGTCCCCGGCCATGGGTCTCTTGCTGATGCAGGACACTATTTAATCTTTCTCTCTTTTATTTTTATGGTTAAATTTATTTTAATTTATCTTATTTTTGTAAAAAAATGTGCAATGCAGGAGCACCCCCGGCACTGTAGGCGGCCGGGGCCAGGTCTGGGGAGGGCAGCCAGGGCAGGGTGTGCAGGAGCCAGGCAGGGCCAGGGGAGGCCGGGGGCCGCAGGAGGGGAGGGACGTGGGTCAGAGCCCCAGAGTGGGGGCGGGGAGGGGGGCTGTGGGCCTTGGGGTCATGGCAGGCATGGGGGGAACTGGAGTGAGCTGGCACAGCTGGGGATGTGGAGCCAGTGAGCACAGCTGGAATATGGGGCAGATGAGCACAGCTGGAGTGTGGGGCAGGTTAGAACAGCTGGACAAGTGAGGGGCAGGTGCTGGGGCAGGTGAGAACAGCTGGATGGGTGAGGCAGGTGCTAGAGCAGGTAAGCACAGCTGGGTGGGTGAGGCAGATCAGCACAGCTGGAGTGAGTGTGAGGCAGGTGAGCACAGCTGGATGGGTGTGGGGCGGGTGCTGGGGCGGGTGCTGGGGCAGGCGAGCACCAGAGGTGTCGAGCGGGAGCTGAGCTCGTGGCCGGCCTCAGACGGGCGCTGGCGCCGGTGCAGGGTCTCCCGCGGCAGGTCCCCGGGCCGGCGGGTCCCCGGGCCCCTCCAGCCGCCGTGGCAGCGCGGCCCGCCCCGGGCGAGCGCGGCTTGCGGGGGTGCCCGGGCTGCGCCTGGTATTTGTAACCCCAATAAACGGTGCCAGCGGCACCAAAGACCCCCCTCCGTGTACCCAGGCGGGTCGGTACCCGCGCGGGGACAGCGCGCCCGCCGCCGGCGGGGCTCGGCTCCGGGACCGGCAGTGCCCTCTGCAGGCGGCCGCGGCCGGGCCGCGATGACCGCCCGGTCCTTCCTGCCACGCCGCCGGCCCGGCTGAGACGGGCCTGGCGGCTCCGCGGCCCCCGCCCGGCCCCGGCCCCGGCGCGTCCCCGCGGGCAGGAGGTGAGTGCGGGCCGCGCCGTCGGGGCCGCCCCCCGGGGCGGCGGGCTGGCGGGCGGGCTGTACCAGGAGCGCAGCCGCCGGCACCGAGGGCTCCGGCACCGACGTAGCGCGGCGGCTGCATGGGGACGGGCGGGGGCTCCGCGGGGAGCGGCGGGGGGCCGGGTTCGGGCCGGTGGGCGGCGGAGTCGGGAGCGGCTGTCGGCGGCAGCGGTGCGGAGGGGATTTTCTGCGGATTCCTCCCCCCATCCCCCCCGCTCCCGCGGGAACCCCGAGGCCGGCGGGCCGGTGCCCGCGGCGTGGCCGGGCAGGGGATGGCCGGGGCTGGGGGGGGGGGGAGGCGAGGCGAGGCAGGTGCGTGGACGGACGGACGGTGCGCGAAGGGAGGCGGTGGAGGCGGAGGTTCGGCCGGGGGGGGGAGGCGAGGCAGGTGGACGGACGGACGGACGGGCGGGCGGAGATGAGGGAAGCGGAGCTCGAGCCCCGGGAAAAGAGCGGGCGGGCTGGGCGAGGCGCGGCGGCAGGTGCCCGGTACCGGGACCCGGCGGACGAGGTTGGGGAGGGGGGAGCCGGCGCTGGAGCGGTGCCCCCCGGCGCGGCCCGCCCGCCCGGCTGACATAACGTCTGCGCGGGGCGGTGTTTGCCTTGGCAGCCCGCGGCGGCGGCGGCGGCGGCGGCGGCTCACACTTTCCGCCAGCGCCGGGCAGCGGCCGGGCTCTGAGTCAGGAGCGGGGAGGGCGGGGGGGGTACGACGGAGGGGAGGGGAGGGGAGGGGAAGGAGGGGGGGCCGGGGTGAGGCGAGGTGAGCTCCGGGCCGGGCCGGGCCGCGCCACCGCTGCCTCCCGGGGGCCGGCGGCGGCCAAACAGGTTGCGCGGGGTCCCCGCCCAGGCACCTGCGGAGGAGCCGCTCGGGGGGGTGGGCAGCCGCCGCCGCGCCCTGCGCCAGCGCCGCCCGGAGCCGGGGGGGTTGGGGGGGCTGCCCCGCCGCTCCCCTCGGCATCGCCGGCTATCCCTGCCCCCCCCCCCGGTTCCCCGTTCTCCACGCCTGGCTTTCCATCCCCCCCTCCCCCATGCCCGGTTCTCCGTGCTCATTCTCCGTTCACCCCCCCGCCCGGTTCTCCATCCCCCCCTCCTCAGTGCCCGGTCTCCCGGTGCCCGTTTCTCGGTGCCCAGTTCTCCATCTCCCCACCACCACCCCGTGCCCGGTTCCCCCGACCCCCCGCTCCCCCCTCGTACCCGCGGGGCGGAGCGGGGCGGGCCGGCCTCGGGGCTCGGCGCCCGCAGCGGGCGGGGCGCGCTCGGCGCCTGGCACCGGCCGAGGCGCCGGCGGGGCCGTATCGGGCTCCCCCCCCCCGTCTCAAGCCCCGGGGTCGGTCCCAGCGCGGCCCCGTTAATCGCCGCCGTCCCGCGCCTCTGACTCAGCTCTTCACCCCCCCGCACCCCGGTCCCGGGGGGGCCCCGCATGGCCCCCGCCCTCCCGGGGGGGGTGGGTGTGTGTGGCGGGCCTGATGGGCGTCCCCTCCCACCAATAGGAGGCCGGACCGCCGGAGCGCTGCCCAATGAGAGGAGCGGGGGCGGGCGCTTCCTGGAGCCCCGGCGGCGGCAGTGGAAGGGGGGGTGGGGGGGGGCGGGCGGGGCGCGGCGGCGGCAGGTGAAGGTGGAGGCGGGGCCGCGGCCCCGGGACCGGCCCGTAGTTCGGGCGGGGCGTACAGGTGAGCGGCGGCGGGTGGGAGCGGACGAAACCCACCGACGGGGTCTGTACGGAGGTACTGACCGACCGGTAGTGGTACCGGTACCGGTACGGCGACGGCTTTTGAAGTCCGCTTGCGGTGAGTCGCGTGGATCCGGGATGCTACCGGCGGGCACGGTCGGGGCGCGGAGCACCGCCCGCTCCCGGCGCACGGGGACCGTGCGCCGGGAGCGGGCGGTGCTCCGCGCCCCGACCGTGCCTGCCTGCGGCCGGTAGCCAGTGGACATGTCACCCGTGGGGTGGGGGGTGGTCGTGCGTGGGCCCTTCCCTGCCTCTCCAACACGGGGCTGCGGGAAACCGGCTCCACCAGCAGGGTCCCCGGGAGCGGCTGCCAGACCTCCCACCGGTGTCCGGTGGTGCCACCATCCAGCCAAGGTCCCCCGTGTGTTCACCCCATGGGTGACGGGGTGCTGTCGCCATCCCACCACCCTTCCTGGCCCGGTGAGAAGCTCGGCTGCATCCCCGGGTGCACCGGGTAGGGATGGTACCGTCGTGGCAGGGAGGCAGCTCAGGAACCCCTTGCTGCGCTGGTGCTGGTAGAGGCGGAAGCGGAGGGTGGGTGTCCTCATGTCCCAGCACGCCATGCCGGTGACCTGCTGGGCCTGGCACACTGGCAGCGGCAGTGGGTGCCTTGCTTCTCGCTGCTGGCGAGGGTCCCTACAAGGGGTGCCCACCGGGCCCAGTGGCTCAGTAGCACCCACCGAGCATCGGTGGACTCTAGCCCGCATGCACCAAGCCCTGCTGTACCTGTCCCCCCCGGCTGGCTGCCCCCAACCGGCTGTTTGCCTGGGGTGGGGTGCAGTATTTACCCTCCCGCCATGGCCCGCATCAGAGCAGAGCCACCATCTCAGGCCGCGACTGCCCTTGACCTGGGGCTGCTTTCGCCAGGCGGGGGGAGGTGGTGCTGGCTTTGGCGTGCGGTGAGTCTCGGCATGCCTCGGTTTCCTTTGCTCAGGAGCAGGCTTGCGGGGAGCAGGCTGGGGTCCTCTGGCGCTGGCAGAGGCACGCGGCAGCTGCCGGCGACTCGAGGCTGCGGTGGTGATGCTGGTGCCGGGTGTGGAGGGAGGGGCTGGGCTCAGGAACTCGAAGTGGGCGCGTGGAGAAAGGGAAGCTGTGGGGCAGGGGACGGTGCAGAGCAGCGGGGCTGGGCCAGGGGCTGGCTGGGGCTGGGGTGCCCTTGCTGGGGATGGGGGTGCAGAGCGGGGGAAGCCCCCAGGCATGAGGAGGTGAGAGGCAGCAGGGAGGCGTCAGTGTTGGGTCATGGGGAGCCTCTGAGACCACTCGCCCAGGCACAGGCTGGCCAGCCCCCCCTTGCTGGCAGCGCTGCGGTGCTGAGCCCGAGGCCGTGGCAGCGCAGCTCTGCCAGCTGGTGCCATGCACCTTCGGTGCACACGTGGCACGAGTGCGACGGGCCTGAGCGTGGCGGGGGTGGGCAGTGGGTGCAGCAGGGGGTGCAGGGCCAGCACAGCCCCTGCACCCCAGCCCTTGAGGGGTGGCCGCTGCCCCGCACACGGAGCAGGAACTTCTCCTTCAGGGCAGGCAGCGGATGATGAAACCACGGAGAAATCTCTCCTGGCAGCGCGCGGGCTGCTGGCGGGAGCCCCCAGGAGCCCGCGCTCCCCCTGCGCTGCCGCCGCCTTTCCATGGTAACCCCACCGCGGGAGCCGGCGGGGTGCTGGCGGGGGAGGCCACCCTGTCTGGGGGGTTGGTGCCTGCCCAGCTCCCCGTGGCAGCGCTGGCGTCCCCGACATGCCCCGGGAGCTGCATGTCCACACCCCAGCAAGCCCCGGGGCAGCCAGAGGACCCGACGAGGGGCTGGGCTGAGACCCGTCAAACTCGCTTCATGCCAGGGAGGTGACGCTTGGGTGGCCGTGCAGGCAGCGGGGGAGGCAGCCGGTGCCGGTGCTGTAGCCGGTGACTTTCAATGCACCCAGACCCAAGCCACGCTCTGTGTCTGGGGATGGGTGGCCGGTTCGCATGCACGCTGGTGCGGCAGGAGCTGCAGAGCCCAGGTGCCCCGTGCCCCCGGAGCTGGTGGTGTGACTTGGCGAGGCTGTGGGCGGGCGGGGGGACCGAGCCATGGCGAGGGAAAATGAAAGCAGGTGATGCGGAAGGAGAAGTAGGTCAGGCGAGCGCTGGCCTCTCCCAGCAGCCTCGGCTGCGCTGCGTGCTCCGCTCTGCCCCGGCTGTCCCTGCCGTGTCCCCAGGCCCCATGGGCAGCGGCTGGAGGGGGCGGTGAGTACAGGGTCTTGCTGCCAGGTGCTGGGTCCTGGGCAGGGTGGGCGCCAGACACTGCCTGCCCTGGACGCCGGCAGGCTGGGAAGTGCGGCCAGGCAGGCTGGCATGCGGTGGGCACAGTGGTGCCCTGGCAATTTTGCTTCAGTTCTTCTCCCGTGGGTGTCCCCAGGGACACGGGGCTGGGCGCCGCATTGAGGATGGGCAGGAGGATGCCCCACTTCTGTCCTGCTGTGTGGCCAAGGAGCGGAGGGGAAGGGGATTCCCATCCCACTTGGGCTCTGCTGAGCCAGCTGGCGCGGCAGGGACATCCTGGTGGGGCTCAGGGCTGGGGACGGCTCTGGGACAGCCCCGCGTCCCACATTGGGGTTCCACGGCCAGCTGCCCCCAGCTCCACTCCACCACGGGGCAGCAGAGCTGGGGCCGTCGCCATCCCCATGGCGCAGGGCTGGCTGGGGTCTTGGTCATGGCACTGCATGGGTTGGGGAGGCTGTGTCGGGCACAGCCCTGCTGGCAGTGCTACGTGGGCTTGGGGGGGATTAGAGCTGCCTGCCCCCCCGTTCCCTCCCCCGGGATCAGCCGTGGGCAGCGGGGAGCTGGCAGCAGGCAGCTGCCGTGGGGGCGGAAGCCGGGCTATTTCGGGGGGTGTGGAGGGGGGGCTGTGGGCTGGCACTGTCCTTGCTGGGTGACCCCACCAGGACCAGCACCGCCCCAGTGCCAGGATGGAGCATCGGGGCCCATCCTGTGCCAGTTGGCAGTGCTCAGTCCCCAGGGTGCCGTGAGGACAGGGACCCCACGTTGGGGAGGAGATTCCACCAGCCTGGGGGGCCCCCCAGGGCCATGCGGTGTGGCAGGACCCAGGGGGTCTGACTGCCCTCCAAGGGGCTCCCATGACTGTGTACTGCAGGGCGAGAGGCACCAGAGCCGGCTCACCCTCGGGCTGGCGAGCGGGACCAGCTGTGGGCAAGCCTGCCTGTCCCAGGCTGAGGGCTGCCAGAGCCTCCTCCTGCTGCCATCGGCACCCCTTTGCCCAGGCTGCTGGGGTGCCCACGTGCAGCCAAGCCTTGCTCCATCCCAGTAGGGTCCTGGCCAAGCTGGGCCATGAAACTGGGGTGTAGCAGGATGCCTGGCTCCACTGTGCCCATCTCAGCACTGGCAGGGGCAGCCTGGGCACCATCTGGGCTTGGAGCCCCTCCAAGCGCTGCCCATCTCAACCGCAGCTCTGTCCCCCAGTTGCTGGGGAAACCTGCGGGTGGGTTTTGCCCCGTGCCAGGGTGATCAAAAGTGGGGTTTGCTGTTGACCATTTCCTTCCTGTTCCCCCTTTCCCCGAGCTCCATTTCAGCAACCCCTTCCTTCCTTCCTACCTTCCTTCTCTCTGCCTGCTCCTGCCTGTGTGTGGCCCCACTCCCCAGGCCACCCTGGCAGGGAGCAGCTGGGGACAGCCCATGTCCAGCCTTTTGTGGCCTCTCCCTGGCATGGAGGATGGTGACACTCACAGTGGGGAGCCCTGGGGGTGACCCACAGAGGTCATGCGCCCTTGGCCACATCTGTCCTGGCTGCCCGTGGGCGAGCAGGTGGCCATGGGACCCCCTGTCCTGGCAGGTTGGGGTCCCCCATGTCGGGACGTGGTGCGGGAGATGGGTATGCCCACGGCTGGGGTGCCCATCCTGCTGTCAGGAGAGGGGCTGGTGCCATGCGGGAGCCAGGATGCTGCTGGAGCCCGTCCTGGCTGCGTGCAGGATGGGGCCATGTCCCATCACTGGTGACACTGGTCAGGGTGCCACTGGCCCAGGCAAGGGCGGAGCGTGGAGGAGGATGGATGAAGGTCAGTCCATCCTCCCCAAAGGCCAGCGCCTCCACTGCCTGGTCCCCCCTGCATGGGCACCCTTGGTGCCCCCCGGCCGGGGCAAGCAGTAGTTTGCGGCCGGCGCGTGGGCGGTTGCGACACCCCCAGGGTGGGGGGGGACATGGTGACTCACCCCAGCGGGGCCTGGCCACCAGCGGGAACCCTGAGTCAGGGCTGCGTGCCCATGCCGTGCCCCTCCCTGCCCGCCTCGCCCACCTTATCTCCCGCCCTTAGCACCTGGCACACCTGGGCCAGGGGGGGCTGGCGCCGTTCCCCTCCTTTATGGGGAGCAAAGGGCAGGCAGAGGGTTGGCAGGCAGGTGCCTCGTCCCTCCCTCCCTCCCTCCCGGGGACACTGGCCTGGGTCTGTGCCCCCCACTGGGGTGGCCAGCCAGCCCGGAGCATCGTGGCAGCGTGGCGGGCAAGGCTGCCTGCACCGCCGCTGCCTCCTGTCTGCGTGCTGCCTGCACTCCAGGCCACCGGGCTGACCCGTGGCGGCACAGCCAGCCCCCGCCCGACATGCGGTCCCCAGTGATGGGGGAGGCGGGATACCATGCCAGGGCGTGCTGGCCCGCATAGGCAAGATGCCGCCGCAGCCGCCGCTGCCCCTCTGCCTGCCTGCTGTCCCTGATGCCCGCCCGTGTGGTCGGGCTCTTGCGCAACCCCGCTCTTTCCGTGTACGTTGCTGGGGCCGGAGGCCCTCTCCCTGCCCAGCTGCGTGGCCATGCTGGCGTAGGACTCTTCCCTTTTCTGCCTGGCCTCGTGCTGCTGGCAGCACCAGCACGGCTGCCCAGAGCCCGGCTGTGGCCATGCCAGGGCGCTGCGGCGGGGCTGCCCCCCAGCCGGGGGGCAGCCCTGCCGCAGCGCCCTGGCACGGCCGGGGCCGGGCTGGTGTGGGCGGCCGGGGTGGATGCTGGGTGCCAGTGGTGGGGTGTGGGGAGCGCTCCCTGGGCTGCTAATTGCTGTTTAGCTGGGGATGCAGAGGGTGTAATTACGGGGGGGAGATTGCGCGAACCTGCAGCCGGCCCCCGGGGCCGGGGGGGGGGGGCAAGAGGGGGGGCCGTGGCCCATGCGTGCCCCTGCCTGGGGAGCGGAGGGGACCAGGCAGTGCTGTCCGGCCACGGCCGTCCCCAAGCCCCCTCCCCAGGTCACGGCGTCCCACAGCCACCATGGGACCTCTGGGACCCGCTTCAGGGGCAGAGCGGGACGTGCATCTGCAGGGTTGGGGGGCGGCTCCGGGGCTGGCCAGGCAGGCCACAGCACGCCATGCTGAGCCCAGCCCTGCGGTGGCAGCCCCGCTCCTGCCGAGCGCAGGCGCCCTCCCAGCTCAGCCAGGCTGGCCGCGGCCAGTGGCGAGCACCCAGCACTCAGCGCCCTGCCTTGGGGCGGCAGGAGGGTGAGGGCCCATCCGACGCCTCGGCGCAGGGGGCCGGGGCAGGCGGCGGGGAGGCAATAGCAATGGTGGGGAGGGGATGCCCGCGGCATGAGGCGCCCATCCTGCTGGCGCTGGGAATTTCCTCCCGCGGGAGGGGGCTGGGGGATGCCCCCTGCCCAGTTCCGCGTTGGCACCCCGCGGCACGGCACCAGCCATGAAGGGTTAATGCCGTGTGTGTTCTGGGAAGTGGGGCTGGGAGGTGCGTGACCCGGGGTGTGGGCGTCGACTCCTTTTGAGGTGGGATCCTGCGCTCAAGTGCAGCGGGGAGCGGGGCCAAGTTCACACAGCACCCTGGCTTCCCCTCCCTGACGCTCGCAGGCCGCCGACCCGGCCGCGGCACAGTGCCGAGCCACGCCGGGACACGCGTCAGGTGAGCTGCGCGCCCACCGAGCCACCACCAGCCGTCGTGGTGGAGAAGGTGCCAGAGCGGTGGGAACCCGGTGTGGTACCACCGGGCATGGGGAGGGCCGGGCACAGCTGCTCTGGCACCAGTCGGGAGGCTGCCAGGATGCTGGCGTTGCCTGAGCCCTGCTCCGCCCTCACTGCCAGTGGGATGGGATGGGATGGGATGGGATGGGACGGGAAGGGACGGGAGGTCCCGGTCACCACAGCCTGGCAGAGCAGGGCCCGTACCCTGCAGCAGCGATGCCAGGCAGCCGGACGCACCTCTGCCTGGCCCGGGCTGCAGGGAAGGTTTTGGCAGCAGGAGGGGGCCATGGTGCCAGCACGATGCCGGCAGACAGAGGGCCGGTGTGGGGGCTTGGCTGGGCCGACGGCTGCTTGTCCCTGCTGCAGGTGCCAGGGTTGGTGCCAGAGACACCGCTGGTCCTGCAGCTGCCTGCTCCACCGTGGCAGGGCTGCCCATGCCCAGCCTCCAACCCGGCTGTTGTGCCGGGCTGGCACAGGGCCCCAGGAGCTGCGCCAGGCAGCGCCGGCTGGGTGCGGAGGCAGACCTAGGCCACAGTGCTTGGACCCCCTTCCTCAGTGCCGATGGCTGCTGTGCCTTGGCCATGGCACATGACCATGCCCATGAGGCACTCGAGGTGCCTGGGGACTGGGAGCTCTCCATGTGGCACTGCGGGCACGAGGAGCCAGACGGCAGCAAGGGGCCAGGGTGGTGCCATGGGGCTCGCTCCCTGGTGCCGTGGGGCGGGGGGGTCTGTTTATCCTCTTCTCTCTTCAAACCATTTCCTTTCGTCTCTGCTTGCTGTTTTCTTCTCTCAAAGAGCAAGACCGCTTCCCCCTGCCACCTCCCCTCCAGCACCAGGACCCCCAGCACGCCTCTGGCACATGCCCACTTCAGAGCCACCAGTCCAGCCAGACCCTGGCCCACTGCTTTCCCTGCCAGGCAGGCAGAGGGGCTGCACAGCCCCCCATCCTGCAGCCATGCCAACCCCCGCACCATGGCAGCCAGTGCCTGGGCCACCATGGCTCCCCACCAGCTTCAGGCAGGGCAATGTGGTGGGGGGGGGATGCATGGCCCGGACACCTGGGTCCCCTTCCCGGCTCCCAAAGGGCGAGGGGCCCCTGCGGGGTGAGAGGCCGGGGGCTGAGTCGATGGCTGGCTCCACACTCCCCTTCCTGGGTGACTCATTCTCCCCGGTGCGGCTGTGAAGTCCCTCGACAGCATTTGTGACTCTTGTGACCGAAAGCAGCAGCACTCAGCAGCAGCCTGGGGTGGCAGCCACGCTCCCCGGGACCCCTGCCCACCTTCCCCATGCCCCCCCCCAGGCACCCCCTCCTACCCCACATCTCCCACCATCCCCAAGCCAGGGCTGGTGTCCGGCACAGGCTGGCATCGTGCCTGCGTGCAGGGTGCCATCCCGGCTCAGTGGCACGGGACGTAGCCAGTCCCCACGCAGGGTGAGTGTTGCAGGGCCGGACCCCCACCCTGCTGTGTGCGGCTGTGCTGGGGCAGCCAAACCCCCAGGGCAAGGGGGTGGGCTGGCAGGTGAATGGAGGCTGGCCACAGTTGTGCCAGGTGGCACAGGCTGGTGGCGGGATGTCAGGGTGACCCAGGCAGGCATTGTTCCTGCTGCCGCGCGCTCTGGCATGGGAGCTGGCTCAGCATGGGGAGCGACCCCCCCTTTCCCCAGCCCTGTGTAGCTGCTGCAGCCGAAAATGGGCCTGGCCGCAGGCATTGACGTAACCGAGAAAGCTCTGGTATGGTGGGGGCCCGGGCATCGCTGCCAGCCTCCTCCATGGTCTGTGCTCTCCACGCCATCATCTCTGGCGCCGGCCAGCAATTGCCAGGGGGCCGGGGGTGGGTCTGGCACCCTCACACCTCGTTCCCCCCCGTTTCCTTATCGCTGCTGTGATCTCCTCGATGGCAGCACCCGCTCAGCATGTGACTTCGCTCCAGCGGGGAGGATGCGCGGGGGGGGTGGGGGTGTTGGGGAAGAAGCCATAACAGGCGGTTTGGTGCGATGGAAAATCCCCCTCCTGCCGCCGCCTCGCCCCCGCCCTACCCCAGTCCTGCGCCCTCGTCTGCAGGCATCCGGCCCCGTGGCCGCTCGTGGGGGTCCTGGCTCCCTCGCTGGGCTGAGCCGGGCCTCCACCGGTGAGTTCTGTGGCACCAGCAGCGCCGAGGCTGCTTCCGCCTGCACCACGACACAGTGAGACCGGTGGCTTTGCCCGTTCCTCGGAGCACCCCACCACCCGCCGGGGTACGGCTAGGGCCTTGGCTGCCGCACTGGGCCCGGGCACCCCCTGGTGCAGGAGCCCCCACACAGGCACGTGCTGGTGGGTTCTGGCCGTGGCCCTGCAGGCAGGTAGAGCCCTCTGAGCACCCCGTGCCTGGGTGTCTTGTGGAGCCGGGGGTGCTGTGGGGACCAGGGGACAGAGGGGTCCATCCTGCTGCCCTTGGGGTTTAGCTGGGGGAGGCAGCAATGGAGGACACAGGTGCTGCCACCCCATCCCGGGACCACTACCTGTGACAGCCCTGGGCATCCGCAGGGCTCCAGGCCACCCTTGGCGGGCGCCACATCCCCATCGTCGCCCTCCAGCCACCCGAGCCGCGGCGTGGGGCGCTTGCCTCCCCTAATCCTGCCCCCGCTGCTAATCCTGGCTAATCCCACCAGGGGCTGTCGCTGCCTGTTGGCTCCCGGGGCTCTGATGGCTTAATCACCCCTAATCCGCTCGCCCCCGCCCTGGCCAGCAGCAGGGACCCCAGCCGGCAGTGGGGACCCCGGCCGGCGGCAGGATGGGCTCCTGGTGAGGATGGAGGGGGGCAGCCATGGGCGCTTGGCACTGGCGCCGTCATCCTGGACGGTCGGCACTGCCCGGCTTCCAGTTTCAGGGGCGGCTGCCGCCTGCCCTGCCGGTCGGGCCTGCTCGGCAGCGGCTGGGGCGGCTCCACAGCCGGTTGCTCCGGGGCCGTTCCCAGCCGCCTGCCGAGGCAGCCCCAGCTGGCAGCCGCCCAAGTGCAGGGAGCGGCCGGCGCGGGGATGGGCCCCTGCGCCGGGGGCCGCCGGCCGCGCCGCCCCTCCACGGGCAAGAGGGGGCACGTCCCCCGCGCCCGCCGACGGCACAGCGTGGCTTGGCACGGGCCGGCACGGCGTGGCAGGGTTCAGTTTGGATGGGTCTGGCGCAGCTGAGCGTGGCCTGGTGCGGCTCAGCGATGTCCAGTGCCACATGCCGCCATCTGCCGTGGCTTGGCTCGCTCAGCGTGACTCGGCACGGTGCTGGCAGCACCGAGAACCTGGACATGGTGGTGCTGTGTACCTGCCTCTGCCTTCCCCAGGGTGCAGGCTGGGCTGCAGCCACCAGATGGACCTCCCACCCCAGTGTCACCCAGGAGCCCTGGTGTCATCCAGCAGCACCAGAGAGATGTGTGGGCATTTCCCATGGCTGGGCATGGAGTTGCAGGCCAGGTTGCAGCACCGGAGATGCCACTGCTGCCTGTACCCTGCCTGCGGGTCAGGAGGGCAGCAGGCTCCTTCTTCCCACAGGCTCCATCGCCCACCTGCGCTGGCTCCATGGGGACGTGTGGGTCCCCAGTGCAGCACCATGGGCACCCCGGGTGCCACTGCCAGCAGTGCTGGGTATACAGCTGAGGCCAAGCCCTGCCAGGCACAGCGTGGGAAAGGCCCGGCTCATGCAGGCAGGGCTTGACTGGGCAAGGAGTGGCCCCAGGCTGGGGCAAAGGGGGAGGGAGGGGGCCAGGCCCTCACCAGGAGCGGGGGAAGGAACCGGCGGCGCGGGTGCTGATCCTAATCTGCCGTGGCAGGAAGCGTGGCCCCCGTTCCCAGCCCGACTGGGCTCCGCGGGGCGGCCCACGGCCCTCGGGGCCCTCTTCCCGGCACTCGCCCGCCCACCCACACCTGCCGCCGGCGAGGCCCGCGTTCCCAGGATGGGGCTGCCGGGAGCCGGCAGCTGCGCCTGGCCGTGCCGGGGGGCCGGGGGGGTGGGTGAGCTGGTGCAGGAAGCGCCGCGCCTCGGCGCCGTTCAAAGGCACCACGCTGAGATTTCCCCCTTTGCTGTGGTGTCGTGGGGGGCGGCGCGGGCGGCCGGGTGCTGGTGGTGGAGGAAGCGTGGGGGGTTGCGGCGGGGGACCTGCTGCCCGCCAACCTCAGCATGGGGTGTGGAGGGATTAGGGCAGCCCCCAGCCTACCCCAGTTTGGTGTCCCACCAAAACCCCAGTACAAGGTGCCACCACCACCGAGCCCTGTGCGATGGAGGTTTCGTCGCACCCCGGCTTTGTGGCAGAGCTGATGCTTCGGCCGCAACGATTCCTCCAAGTGCCGTCTTTTGGCTGGTTCCTGTGCCAGTCGGCGAGCATTCCGTCCTTCCTGCAGGTGAGGATGATGGCCAGCCCAGAGGACGACCTCATCGGCATCCCCTTCCCCGAGCACAGCAGCGAGCTGCTGAGCTGCTTGAATGAGCAGCGGCAGCTGGGGCTGCTCTGCGATGTCACCATCAAGACGCAGGGGCTGGAGTACCGCACCCACCGTGCCGTCCTGGCTGCCTCCAGCCGCTACTTCAAGAAGCTCTTTGCGGGGCCGGGGCCGGGGCAGGAGGTCTGTGAGCTGGACTTCGTGGGGCCGGAGGCGCTGGGCGCACTGCTGGAGTTCGCCTACACGGCCACACTCACCATCAGCAGCGCCAACATGGGTGAGGTGCTGCGTGCTGCCCAGCTGCTGGAGATCCCCTGCGTGATCGCCGCCTGCATGGAGATCCTCCAGGGCAGCGGGATGGAGGTGCCCGGCCCTGATGACGGCGACTGTGAGCGTGCCCGCCGCTACCTGGAGGCTTTCGCCGCCCTCCCTGAGGGCGAGGCGCCTGCCCCGCTGCCCCCCCGGCCCGCCGCCCGCCGCAGCAAGAAGACCCGCAAGTTCCTGCAAGCCCGCGGTGCCCGGCTCAACAACCACGCCGAGGAGCTGCCCACTGAGGCCGAGGGCTGCGGCAGCCCCCCACCACTCCCCCAGCCGCCCTCGCCTCCCCTGCCTGAGGGGCTGCCCCTGCCCTACGAGAGCTTCGAGCTGCCGGAGGAGGAGGAGCTGCCCCCGCACCCCTTCCCCTTCCCCTACCAGCCCCCATTGTCCCCCGAGGAGGCCGCCTCCGACGAGGACACCATTGACCCCGACCTGATGGCGTACCTGAGCTCGCTGCACCACGAGTCGCTGGCGCCTGGGCTGGATACGCCCGACAAGCTGGTGCGCAAGCGCCGCTCGCAGATGCCCCAGGAGTGCCCTGTCTGCCACAAGGTCATCCACGGTGCCGGCAAGCTGCCCCGCCACATGCGCACGCACACAGGCGAGAAGCCCTTCGCCTGCCAGGTCTGCGGGGTCCGCTTCACACGGTGAGTGCTGCCAGACGGACCCCTCCCTGCCTGACGGGTACCCGACACCATCCCCATCACACCTCTCCTGCCAGCCCTGCCAGTGCCTGGCCGCATCCCTGGCCCGGTGCGGTGCAGGTTTGTGGGGTTGTCTGCACCCCGTGAGCGCTGCCGGATGGACCCTCCCTGCCTGCCACCAAGGGTACCTGGCACCATCCCCTGCCACACCTCCCCTGCCGGCACCTGGCTGCATCCCTGGTGTGGTGCAGCACAGGGACCCGTTTCCCACCACCGCCAGCGCTGCAGCGGTCCCCGCACGCCCCAGCCAGGCAGCTGGGAGGTCCCCTGCCCTGCCAGAGCGCCCACACCCCCGCGCCCTGCAGAGCATCCCTGCCACACATCCCCACCACGGGCCTGCTGGCACCATCCCCCTGCCTGCTGCGGCTGGGTGGCTCCTTCCCCAGGGGTGCTGGCCGCCCTGTGCTGACATCTTATCTGTGTGTGTCCCCCCCCGCAGGAACGACAAGCTGAAGATCCACATGCGCAAGCACACAGGCGAGCGGCCCTACTCCTGCCAGCGCTGCAGCGCCCGCTTCCTGCACAGCTACGACCTGAAGAACCACATGCACCTGCACACAGGCGCCCGGCCCTACGAGTGCTACCTCTGCCACAAGGCCTTCGCCAAGGATGACCACCTCCAGCGGCACCTCAAGGGCCAGAACTGCCTAGAGGTGCGGACCCGCCGCCGTCGCCGCGACGAGCCACCCCCGCCACCCGCCGGTCCCCCCGGCCTCGACCTTTCCAACGGGCGGCTGGATGGGCTGCGCCTCTCCATCGCCCGCTACTGGGGTCCGGGACGGCCCGAAGAGGAGGAAGACGAGCAAGAGGGTGAGGAAGGGCCGCAGCCGGACGACGCCATGCCGGTGGAGACGGCATAGGGCCACTGCGATGGCGGGTGCTGTGCTGAGCCGTGCCGTGCCCGCCGGAGTTTCTGTTCCCGTTTTTCCCCGTCACGGTTCGTTCCCAGTTATGCAAAGGGGGAAACTCCCCCCTGGCCGATTTGCACAATGGGGTGGGGGGCTCCCCGCCGCCCCCCCGCCGTGCCCGGGTTCCCCCCCCCCCCCCCGCCGTGCCCGGGCGGCGGAGCCCCGGCGGGGGTGGTGGTGGCGGGGAAGAAGCGGGACCGGGGTGTGTCCCCCCCCAAACTCTCCCCGTGGATGACCCCCGCCAGCGGGGCCGGGACCGGGCGGGCGCGCCCACGGACAAGCCCGCCCCCGCCAACCGGGGAGAGCGCGGGGCGGGGCCGCCAGGGGGCGCCCTGCCGGCCCCGCCCCGCGCTCTCCCCGGTTGGCGCGGAGAAGGGGGCTGCCGCCCCGCACTGTACATAGCTTGTGTCCCCCACCCCCCGTCCCTGTCCCGAGCAGCCCCTCCCCGGCGAGCCCCCCTCGCCCCTGCACTCCCGGCTGCTTTCTCTTGGTTGCACTATTCGGGTGAGCCCACCGGGTGTGGGGCAGCCCCGGCCCCCACCCGGCCCCCCCACCTCCAACCCCCAAAGCACCCCGGCCCTGTGGGACCCCCCATCCCCGGGGTGGCCGGACCCCAGCGGTCACCCTTCTGCCCTTTGCACATGCCCCCCCCCCCCCCCCCCCCCCCCCAGGGCGCAGTCCTGCCGGGGGAGCAGGGGACCGGCACTATTTGCCTAAAATAAGAGTTTATCTATATTTAAAAAGATGATGTAATATATTCCCCCCCCCGGCCCCTCCGCTGCTGCCCGCCAGCGCTGCCCAGCCCCCCGCGCATCTGTCCCTTGCCATGGGGTGCCGGGAGGGGTGATGGGGACGAGGGGCTCAGCTCCTGTCATGGCTTTAAAGTGCCTTATGGTGAACTTGAAATTTTCGGCTACTTGAACCTCTCTGGTGTCAGGAACCAAACGAATAATCGGCGGGCGGCCGCCCCCCGCCCTGCTGGGTCGCCTCTGTCTGTCTGTCTGTCTGTTTGTGTTTGTTTTTTTTTAAACGAAGGCTGCTTGGTAATAAACGGAGAAGCAGGGACCCCCCCTGCGCCCGGCTGTCTGTCGGCCCTGCGCCCCCTCCCCGGAGCAACTCTACTCAGGCCTGGGGGAGCGAGTGGGTCTGGGGGCACCGTGGGGATGCAGATGGGGACACTGGGGGGCTGGGGGCACCATAGGGATGGGGATGGGGGCACCACAGGGCTGGGGACGGGGACATCGAGGGGCTCTGGGCACCATGGGGATGGGGATGGGGATGGGGATGGGGATGGGGATGGGTGGGGGCACTGAGGGCCTGGGGTCACAATGGAGCTGGGGGCAGCATGGGGATGGAGCCAGAGGCAGCACGGGGCTGGGGGCACCACGAGGTCGGGACCACCGTGGGGGGCTGGATGCCAGCTCCAGGCACTGGGATGCTGGTGCCTTGAAGACCGGATGCTTTATTCACCAGCCCCTCCCCAGCCGCCCCAGCAGCTCCCGGCTTCCACCACGCTGCTCAGGCTCCAGCTGTGACCCCAGAGCCTGGCCCCACATCCTCGCTGCCGCGTGGCACCATCCTGCTGTCACCGGGCCCTGCCCTTGCTGCTGGGCAGCTGCAGGGCCATCACCTCCTCCAGCTCGCTGCCACTGCTCTCAGGCTGCTCCTGGTAGCTGAAGTCCAGGCTGGGGGGGGGACAGCAGTGTTGGTGACCAGCACCCCCAGTGCCAGGGCATGTCGGGGACATAGCCACCCTCATCACCAGCCCTCACCTGGAAAGCGAGCTGTCCTCACCATCCACCCCACTGCTGCCCCCGTCGCTCTCCCCGCTTGCCTCCTCCTTCAGCTGAGCTCGCAGCCGGGCTGCCAGTTCAGGGGGCAGCCGCCGGCTGCCTCCCCGGCCCCCCACCACTTTGCGGATGTGCTGCTGCAGCAGCCGCCCTTGCTCCTGTCCCCGCAGCGCCTGCACAGCTCCCAGCCACAGCACCACTGTGTCCTCGTCACTGGAGTCCCTGCAGAGATGGGGCGGGGGGGTGAGCTGCAGATGCCCCCACCCACTGCAGCCCCACCAGACTCCAGTGGGCTCACTGCACCCCCCTGCTCACATCTCCTCATCCCCAGTGTCCCGGTAGCTCAGGGGGCCCATGCAGACAGAACAGATGTTGGTCAGGGTTTGGTAGCACTCACTGCAATACAACCCTAGGGAAAACGGGGCCATGAGAGGGGCGGGAAATTCTGAGGGCGATGTCCCCTATCTGGGGGAGCTCCTACCTTTGCAGCTGGGTGTGATGCATGCGATGAAATCTGGCTGCTCTGCCATCCCACAGGCCAGGCAGCGTTTCTGCTGGATGCCCAAGAGCCGAACCAGCCAGGCAAAGGTAGGCAGCCTGCCAGCAGGGAGTTGATGCTCCATGGGGCAACGCCATCCCCGGGGGTCCGCATCAAGGGCAAAGCCCTTGCTGCAGACCCCCGGGGATGGCGTTGCCCTTTTGCAATGCCCAGCAAGGTGCTTATGGGGTTGGGATGGCTCCAACTCCATGCATGCATTCCCCAGGGGAGCTTACCTGGAGGTAAGGAAGAGGAGCAGGTTGCCTTGCCCGGCATCGGCCGTACGCTGCATGGCAGCTTGGCGCAGGGCACGTGCCAGCCCTGCCCGCCGTGCCAGGATGGTGCTGTGGAGGAAGGTTGTGCGCTCCTGGCATGGCAGGGGTGGGGTGAGGGCAGGTGGCTGCCGAGGGGGCATAGGGAGGTGGGGGGGGGGGGGCTTCTCACCTGCTCGCGGCATGGGTAGTAGGCGGCACACACTGCCCGGCGCAGGCGTGCCACATAGCTGCCGAAGACAGCGATGAAGAGGCAGATGCCATACAGGAGTCCTGGTGGGAAGAGGATGAGTCACACAGGGGTGACCCCCCCTTCACCGTCCCCCCGCTACCTAGCACGCTGAGGTTGCAGCAGCCCCAGTCACCCATGCTGAGGTAGGTGCTGTAGTCGGGCTCCACGGGCTGGAGGAGGCAGCGCTGGGAGAGCACTGAGATGTTGCCCTGCTGCAGCACACCGAAGGCAGAGACCAAGTCCCGGAAGATCTCGCTGGTGTAGCCTGTCCCGTTGACACTGACACCCAGCACCGCCGGCGCTGCAGGATGCACAGCTCAGTCCCGGGGAATGGGGCACCTGCTGCCCCAAAGCCCCAGTCCCCAGCCAGCAAAGCACCCAAGGGTGCTGCTCCGGCATGGTGGGTGCTGCTCACCCCTGGCGACGATCTCCCCCCGCAGCTGGTGCTGGACCAGGTCAAGCAGCCAGAAGAGGCTGTAGTCGGCCAGGACAATGCTGAGCCCCAGCAGCACGTGGCGCAGGACCCCCACCAGCTGCAGCCCGTATCGTCGCCGCTCCTGCCGTGACAGCCACAGCCCGGCTGGGCGGGCATGGAGCGCCGTAAGGCCATGCGGTGCCGGGACCCCCCGGCTCCTTGCTGCAGGGCTCACCTGGGGGATGCTCCCCCGGGCATGGGGCTGACCTGGGGCGATGTAGCGGCCGCTCTCCCAGCCTGTCAGGGGCAGCACGGTAGGTTTGCCCTGCTCCGCCCGCCACAGATCCAGCTCCACGAAGCGCCGTGTGATGTAAACATTGTCAAAGGTGTCATCCCACAGGTATCGGTGACGGTACCGCAGCGCCCTGGGGACACAAGGGGGATGCTAGGCACCGGCACACTGGGTCGCTGTCCCCACGGGGGGCCGGAGTGGGACCCCAGCCCACTCACTGGAGGTACATGTAGAGAATGGCGCAGAAGGAGACGTGCATGAAGAGCCCCAGGACCTGGCGGATGGGCTCCAGGCGCAGGTGCACGCCCTCCATGATGTCCAGGGCCACCTCCCCCAGGCTCTTGCTGGCATTGAGGCTGATGTCGAAGCGGTGCACAGCTGAGATGTTGAACTCGAACTCCCGGTGGACGCGGTCCAGAGCGTCCCTGAGGGCTGCGGCGGTGACAAGGGGCCATGCAGTGCTGGGGGTTGGGGCAAGAGCCAGGACAGGGCAGAGGCGGGCCAGAGAGGGACCCCCAACCCAGCCACGGCACTGGGATACTCACGGTCTCCGATTTTCCTCTTGAGGAAGGACTGGATGTACTGCGGGATGATGCAGAAGAGGAGGGCAACTGCGGAGAGGAGGGGTCTCTGCCAGGGTAGGCCCCCTGTGGTGGGTATGGGTCCACCCCGCCACCTCCCACCCCTGCTGCAGAGGGACAGGGACCCACTCACCATTGGCCAGACCACAGAGGGGCCTGAAGATGATGATGACGTAGCAGAGGAAGAAGAGGAAGGGGATGGCGCGCTCACAGTTGTCCTTGGCCTCGTCGAAGAGGTGCAGGCAGCGGCGGTACGGCGTGCCCAGCTCGTGGTTGCACACTCTCCCCATGTTCGCCAGCCACAGCCAGACATTGCGCAGGGCTCGGGCTGTGGGCAGGGAGCAAGCGTTGAGGGACAGGCAGCAAGCAACGGGGACAGGGATAGACTGAAAGCAGGATGGGGGGGTGCTGGAGATGGGGAGACCCTCGGGGACCCCCGCTCACCGACGTGGCTGACGGAGTCCATAATGGAGCGGAAGAACTTGCGGACATGGTCGCCCACCACCTTGGCTTTCTGGGCGATGTCCTTGATTTTGGACAGCACGTCTGCAGAGAGGGGCGACCCCTGACCATACCCCGAAGGGTGAGGGCAGCCCAGGGCCGGCTAGCGCTGCTGGGGCTCCCCCGGGAAGGGACCCTCCCATCCCACCACATCCCCCTGGCCCCTCCTCTCACTCAGCAGTGGCTCCTGGGCGTGTTGCAGCCGCTCGGCTGTCTGGTTGAGGGCGAGCTCGGCCCCACACGACAGCGACTCGGCGGCCCGGGAGAAGTTGTGCAGGATGTTGGTGCAGGGGCCCTGCATGGCCATGCCCAGTGCCAGCAGCAGCAGCAGCATCTTCCCCTCCCCTGCAAGGACAGGGGGGTCCTGGGGCTCAGCTGGGATCTGGCACCCCCCTGGCACTCCCCTGGCTTCCAGCAGCGGTACCAACAGCTGCTTACTGGTGAAGATGTGGGGCAGCGATAGCAGCACAGTGACCCGCACCTTGACAGAGAAGGCCATGCCCAGCCCCAGCCCCGCACCCAGGCTCGTGGTGGTGACCAGGCAGTACCAAACGTTGTGGCCCTGTGCCAGCAGCACCAGAGCTCCATACAGGCTGGCCAGGGCCATGCCCAGCATGAAGCCACTGGCGCTGCGGGCTAATTCCCGTGCCTTGCTGGCCTCCTCCGGCTGGCGCATCTGCCGGGGCCACCTGCCCCCAGACTGCTGTGCCGGGCTCTTCCCCCAGCCCCTCAGCCCCTGCAGGGCTCTGCCCAGCCACAAGACCAGCCCCATGCTGGGCTGGGCTCTCCCAGGCTCCTGGTGCTCTCTCAGCCTCCGGGCACAGGGATACAGCAGGTGGAATGGGCAGCTCACAATGCACTGGTTCCAGGGGAGCACCCCACTGTCACCAGGACAAGGCACAGAGTCATGGAGCCAGTGGTGGCCCCTGGGCAAGAGCGCTCAGCTGGGACAGAGGCACGCAGGAGGCAGAAACCACCCAACACAAGTGAGATCCCCTCCCGCCTCGCTCCCGGCCAGGGCTGCCCACGGGCAGCAGGAGAAGGCAGGGCTGACGCCTCCTTCCCCACCCAGCCCTGAAGCGAGTGGTGGTCGCGCTGCTGCCCGCCCCGTGCAGCCGGTTCCTCTGGAGTCAGCCAGACCAGTACTGCACCAAAAAGTTTTTCCTGGGTGCCAGTGTTGGGACCCTCCTTGGCCTCGGTGAGTGTGCCCTGGTGTCGAGCACGGCAGGGGGCCGGTGGCACTGGGGGCTCCGGGCACATTTGTGGGTGTTTCAGGGCTCTGCCAGCTCCTCATTGTCCCCGTGAACATCACAGAAATGCGCAAGGTGCAGCTTTCCTATGGGCTAGCGGGTGAGGATGGGGCCAGGAGGGGACTGGGGTGACGGGGGCCATTGGGAGCCCCAGGGGGGTCTCTGCAGGACCGCGGGGACAACTGTCTGCTCCCCACAGGGGTGACTGCCTTGGGCTGGGCCACATCCCCCCACTTTCGCTGTGCCAGCCTGCTCGTGGCCCCCAAATTCCTGGGCAAGGAGGGTCGGGTCTACGTCCTCTCCTTTGTCCTCGCCGCCATCTACAATGGTAGGGTTCCCCCTGCATCCCTGTCCCCCGCAGCGGGGTCCTGAGGGCTGGCAGGGTCTGAGCCACCCCTGCTGGTGCCAGGGCCTGTGGCCAACATCTGGCACAACCTGGAGGAGGTGACACGCTCGCTGGGCTGCGTGGCGGAGCTGCAGGTCAACCACAGCCGTCAGCTCTGGCAGGTGTCGACAGCCCCCCTGCGCAGGGTGATGGAGGACATGGCGGTGAGGCAGGGGGCTGGGGTGGGTGGGGGGAGGGCGGTGGGAGCAGGGCCGAGCCTGTGTGTCCCCCGTTGGCAGCGGAGTGGGCAGACGCTGAGTGCCGAGATGCAGAACATCTCACGCACCTTCGTGGGGCTGAACAAGGAGGTGGCCAGTGAGGAGGGGTATGACCTGCGGCAGCGCCAGCACCCAGACACCCAGCTGGCCCCCAGCACCCAGCAGCTGTACGAGATGAAGACCAAACTACGCTGCACCTGTGAGTGCGGTGGGCAGGAGGCTGGCAGCATGCGGTGCAGCCAGTTGCTGGCCAGGGGATGGGGCTACTGCAGCCCCCCCATTGCCGGCCTCACAGGGCACCCTGGATGGTGTTCTGGGCCAGCGGGTCTGGGGGTGCGTGGGCAGCTGAGGGCTCCTGCCCCCCCAGATGTGATCGAGTTGGGCATGCAGCGCTGCTGGGACTGGTTCAGCGCCAAGCATGATGCTTGCATGGCACGAGTGGTTGTGCCCCTCATCAGCCACCTCCTCTGCCTGCCCATGAAATTCAAGCTCCTCTGCCACATCGTCAAGGGTGGGTGACATGTGGGACGCTTGCCCTGTCCTCCTTCGGTGGGGTGGCTCCGGCTCTGTCCCCTGCAGCCCCCTGGGATGGCAGCCGCAGCCTGTGCCAGGGCGATGGCCAGGGGCCCCGCCTCTGCCAGCACCATCCCCACTCTGTCCTCACAGTCATGCACAGCTGGTGCTGGGACAAGATCCCCGTGGAGGGCAACTTTGGGCAGATGTACGACCTGGTGAACAACTCCGTCAGCAACCTCAGCCAGGAATTCAGTGCCAGCGTCGTCTTCCAGGTGGGTGTCTGTCCCCTCTGCCCAGGGCCAGGGCAGGGGCCGGATCCCGCCAGCCCCACAGTTCCTCTGCTGCAGGAGGAACGCCACGAGATGCTGCTGGGTGCCAATGTGTCAGCGGAGCAGCTGATGGAGGAGGTGACCTCGCACCTGCAGCAGCACGGTGCCCACCTGGGCCAGGCCATCTCCTTCTTCCGCCTGCTGCTCTCCTGCACCTTTCTCCTCGTCTTCATCTCGTGAGCCCTGGGATGGGGGGGGGGGGGCACACCCCTGTGCCAACTGCAGGGCATGGAGGGGTGGGGAACCTCCTTTGGCAGCAGGTCTGGGGGGGGCATAAAGACAAGGGAGGGGCCTGGGGGGCTGCAGCTGGTCCCTCGCCCCTGCCTGGACCCCCCCTCTTGCCAGGGCTTTCTCCTACACCAAGCAGTACTGCCAGGACATCTGCTTCGACAACCTCTACGTCACCACCTACTTCCGCCAAATCGATGCCCGCCGCAGAAAGCAGGTGAGGGGGGAGAAGGGGCGGCAGGTGGCCCCCTGCCCCCAGTGGGGGGTCCCAGGGAGCTGCACTGAGCCACCCCGCTCCCCCTCCTCCAGCACAAGCGGACGCTGCTGCCCCTGCGCCGGGCAGAGGTCTCAGCTGTCATCTTCCCATCCCGCTTGGCTGTGCAGCCGCCTGAGCTGCAGAGCATGGTGAGGGGCTGGTGGGGCGGGCTGGGGGGCTGAAGGGCCAGGGCTGGGGGCCAGGCTGTGGCAGACCCTGCTCCCCGCAGGTGCTGGAGCTGCTGGAGTGCATCCCGCCCCTGCTCCTCCTCCTCCTCGCCTGCGGCCTGGACCATGCACTCTTCACCATGCTCAGAATCATCCAGCAGCACTCCTTCGTGCAGTACTCCTTCCACAGTGAGCCCACAGCCCCACTGCACCCCACAGCAATGCAAGGGTCATCCCCCCTTCCACCCTCCTACCCAGCCCCACAACCGCCCCCCCAACATGCTCCTGTCCCACAGGCAGCCACCACTTGGCCGTGCAGGTGACGGGCACGTCCCTGATGGCTCGGCTCCTGCGGAGCACCATTGGGGCCCTCAACACCTCCTCCAACACTCAGCTGGAGACGTCCAACCTCGGTGAGCCCCCTCAGGGGATGGGCCCTCCCCAGCTCCATGGCCTGGCCACCCCTGCCTGTGAGAGGGACTGGGGGGGCTTTCCTCAGGGGGGCTCAGCTCTGCCACTTTGTCCCCAGCCTGCCTGCCGCAGCCCCAGGGCATGACGAGGCAGCAGTACGTGGGCAGCTGCCTGCCCCTGGCCGTGCTGGTGCTGCTCTGCCTGGCCCAGGTCTACACATACCGCCTGCGCCGCGCCATCGCTGCCTTCTACTTCCCCAAGGTGAGCGGCAGCCCCAGCACCTGCCAAGAGCCTGGCACAGCCCGGCTCGGCCCGGGGGGGCAGTTTTTGGGGTGGGCTGGTGCCCCTGGCCCCCCCTCATGGTCTTTGCTGGGGCAGCGGGAGAAGAGCCGCGTGCTCTACTTCTACAACAAGCTGCTGCAGCAGCGGCAGAGCTTCGTCCACCGGCAGCGGAAGCGCATTGCCCAGCGGGCACGGCAGCACCTGGGACTGGTGAGCAGTCACGGGGACGTGGGGCTGGGACCGCACCAGGGTGCCAGGGCAGGGGCACTTCACTGTCCCCTGATCCCAGGTCTGTTCCTCTGTGGGGTGGCCACTTGGCCCGAGCCCCACACGGTCCCGGCCCCACCGCAGGGGACGTTGCTGCTGGAGTGGTGCTGCCGGCGCTGGCCACGACTGCGCCGCTGGATGCGCCAGAGCTGTACAGTGTGTGGGGTGCCCGTGACCAGCCAGGACCGGGTCTGCCCCGTGCCTGCCTGTGATGCCCAGTACTGCAGGCTGTGCTGGAGGGAGGTGGGCAGCGTGTGCCTCGCCTGCACCCCTGGGGACCCCAGCCTCACCCAGGACAGCAGCGACGAGGATGCGGGGTACGCAGCCTGAGGGCGCCTGGCAGTAAAGGCTGTGACTCCTTCTTGCACGGCGTGAAGTGGGGTCTGTGGGGTGTGTCTGCGGGGGTGGGGGTCTCTGGTGTGGAGAGTGGTGAAGGGGGGTGTAAGGGTGATGAAGGTGGGGGGTCTTCTTTGTCCGGGGTGGGGAACGCAGGGGTCTCTGATGTATGGGTTGGGGAAGGTGGGGATGTCGAGCGTATGGGGCAATGGAGGTGGGGGTCTCCACCGAATGAAGTGGTGGAGGTCTCTGGTGGACGGGCCGATGAAGGCAGGGGTCTCCGATGCATGAGGTGGTGAAGGCAGGGGAGTCTGGTGTATGGGATGGTCGAGGCCGGGGTCTCTGCTGTACAGGGTGGGAAAGGGGGGGGGTCTCCAGTGTACAGGGTGATGAAGGCAGGGGTCTCTGGTGCATGGGATCGCGAAGGCAGGGCTGCCCGGTGTATGGGGTAACAAGGGCAGGGGTCTCTGCTGTATGGGATAAGGAAGGCAGGGCTCTGCGGGGCATGGGATGGTGAAGGTGGGGGGTGTCCGCTGTATTGAGTGATGAAGGTGGGGATCTCCGCAGCACGGGACTGAGCAGGCAGGGGTCCCACTCCACAGCGGCAGTGCAGGGGGTCTCCGTCGCAGCGCATCGGGTCAGTGGCAGCCGGCTCCCGACGCGCACGGAGCCGCCTCCGAGGCGCGGCCACCCGGGTCCGTCCCCTCCCCCGCGGCGGCCGGGCTGGGCGTCGCCGGCGGAGCGGCGGCGGGCGGAGCCGGGCGGGGGCCGGGCAGGAAGTTCCTCCTCCCGGGCCGGGCGGACCGGCGGCGGCGGTGCTATGCGCGGCGGGAGCGCCGGCGGGGGCGGCCGCGGCAGGTCAGCTCGGGAGCCGCCTGCCCGGGACCGCCGAGCCCCGATCGGGCTGCGGGGGGCGTGGGGGGGGGCGATGGGGGTGCAGGCTCTGCGACTGCTTCTCCTCCTCCTCCTCCTCGCCGCGGGGCTGCTCTTCGCCGCCAGCACCGGGGCCAACGGGAGCGGCGCAGGTAAGCGGGGCCGGGGAGTCCCGGCGGGCCGTGTGCCCCCCCGCCCCGGCCTGCGGGGGTCCACTCCTCGCTTCCTCCAGGGCATCGCGCGGGGACCCCCGGGGACCGGCAGCAGCTGGGGGTGGCCGTGCGGGGGTCGCAGCCCCGCGGGATGCTCGGTGCCTCCTCCACCTCGGGGACGGTGGTTTGGTCCCGCCGCGGAGCCGGCTGCGCCGTGGGGACCGCCGCTCCCCGGGCTGGTGGGGCCGTGGGGAGAGGGGTCCGGGGGAGACCCCTGCCCCTCCAGCCTCGCCCGGGGTCCAGGAGGGCAGGGGTCCCCCGGCGAGCCGGGAGGAAGGGGGGGGGCTGCGGGAGGACTCTGAGGCTGCTGGGCCGGGCCTCCCAGCCCTCCCCCCGGTCCCCGATCTGGTTGTACTGAGCAGCTGGGCCGGGGCTGACGCAAGGCCTGGCAGGGGACCCCGGGAAGCCCATCCCGAGGCGGGGGCGTTCGCTCCCCATCCCCCTGCCACCTCCCACCGTGGGGTCCCCTCCAGGCGTGCTCCAGGCTCCACTGGGAGCCAGCACCCTGCGTGGTGTGGCTGGGGGATGCTCAGGATTTTGCTTGGGGACAGCCCAGGAGCTGCTGGGGTGAGTGTGGGGGCCCCCTGTTCCAGCTCCCCACCCCAAACCCCTGCCCTGACCCTGGGGGGCCACGCTCTGATGGGCAACCGTGGGGATCAGGCTGTGACAGGGGACGGGGCTGTGATGGGTGACTGGGGGGGGGGGGGGGGGGGGATGTGATGGGTGACAAAGCTGTGACGGAGCAGCTCTGGGCCCTGTGCAGGTGACAGCTTGTGGCAGCGCCATGCAGAATTGGGACACTCCTGGCACGTGACCCCCTGGGTCCTGAGGGACAACCAGATGCTCAGCCTGGCAGAGGCAACCCAGGTGAGCCCCCACCCGCATCCCTGGGGTGCCCGCGCCACATAGAGGCTTGTGCCGGTGGGGTGGGAGCTGCCTGCACCCCACCACCTCCTCCTGCCCCCTTCCCAGTGAAGGAAACCCAGCATCCAGGTCCCCTGGTCCCATGTCCCCGGGGATCAGAGCACCCGGAGCCTCTGGGCACCCCAGGGGCAGTGGGGAGGGGGCCCCCAGCAAATCCTCCTTCCCTTCCAGTCCTGATCCTGGGAGGGACCTTGCTGGGTTGGGGCACCCACCCTGCACCCGGCACTCCTCCCGGCTGGGGCGGAAGGGCCCAGCCCACCGCACGGCCGTTGGGAGTCTCTCTGGCGTTTCCGCCACCCTGCACCGGGCAGGAAGCGCAGGGGGCGGCGGGAGCGCGGGCATGGCTCTGTCCGACCCCCCCCCTTCCCCAGCACAATGAGCCCGGGAGGGAGGGACCCTTCCTGCGGGGTGTGAGGGTGGGGGCCGGGGTGGGCAGGGAATCCCTTCCGCCCCCTCCCTCCAGGCACGTGCCAGGGCCAGGCAGGTCCCCCGGCCTCCTGCCAACACCCTGCTGGGTGTCACGGCCTTTCAGAGGGTGTGTGGGGGGATGGGAGGAGACCCACAGCTTGGCGCAGGGTCGGGTCCCCTGGGGCAGGGGGGGTCCTGTAACCGCTGCCTGTGGTAGGGAGGGTTCCCCACCCGGCTGCGGGTCCTGCTGGAGCTGGAGGGGACACAGCTGGTGCTGGAGCTGGAGCAAAACTGGTGAGTTGGTGGCTGGCTGGCGCAGAGCAAGGGTGGGAATGGGATGGGGGTCCCCAGGAGTCCTGTATCCATGAATGGTGCATGCAGGGTGGGGGTCCCATGGGCTCTGTCTCTGTCCATGGTGCACAAGGGGTAGGGGTCTGAGGGACCCTCTCTCCATCTGTGGCACACATGGAGCAGCGGTCCCTTGTTCCTCTTCTCCATCCATGGTACACCTGGGGTGGGGGGTCCCAGGGACCCTGTCTCCATCCAAGGTGTGCCTGCAGCAGGGTGGGAGGTACCAGGGTCCCCATTTTCATCAGTGGTATGCTCAGAGTGGGGTGAGCTGGGGGTCCCTGCTGCAGCAGTGACGCATGCCTCTTGCAGGGAGCTGGTGCTGGGTGCTGGAGCACTGCTCTACTACCTGCCCAACGGCACGCGGGTGACACGGGAGACCAGCAAGCAGGTAGGGCCTGGGTGCATCGTGTCCCTGAGCCGTCCCTGAGCCGTCTCTGAGCCCTGGGGGGACCCCAGTATGGGGCTGGCTCCGGACTCCCCCCTCTCTGCTGCAGGAGCACTGCTGCTACCGGGGGATGGTGCAGGGCTTCCCTGGCTCCTGGGCCAGCCTCTGCGCCTGCACCGGACTCAGGTGAGCCCCCGGTCCCAGTGGTCCCCGAGCCTGGCTCCCATTGTGCCACTGATGCCTCCTCTCCCCTTCCTCAGTGGCCACCTCTGGCTGTCGGAGACCAGGAGCTACGGGATAGAGCCGGATGCCGGCAGCCCCCCAGGGCAGCATGTCGTGTACCAGCCACGGGAGGTCCAGCTGGTGCCACGGGCCTGCGGGCAGGGCCCCCTGGACCCGCCCCGGGCGGAGGAGAGGGAGCCCACTGGGCCACAGAGGGTAGGTCACCCACAGGTCTTGCCCTGCCAGAAGGTCCCCTTGCCCATGCCCTGACCCCATCTCTTCCTCAGGGCAAGCGGGCGGTGGCAGAGCAGTGGTTCGTGGAGCTGGTGATGGTGGTGGACCACGCTGCGGTAAGTGCTGGGCAGACGGCCCCGGCACAGGGGCTGCCCTGCGCCCCCGCTGGTCCCCCTGACACCCCTCTCTGCGCCCCCAGTTCCAGAATTACCCTGACCTGCAACGTGTCCGCACCCGGACCCTGGAAATCGCCAACCAGGTGGATGCGGTGAGTCGCCGCCACGACCTGCCAGGCACCATCCATCCTAGCACGGTGCTCGGCTCAGCTGTGCCCTCGCTGCTGTGGTGCCGGCGGTCTCTGACCACCCCCCATACCCCGTAGTTCTTCCAGCCACTGGGATTGCGGGTGGCCTTGCTGGCGGTGGAGGTCTGGAGCGAGGGCGACAGGTTCACGGTGGGCAGCAGTGCCCGGGCTGCACTGGAGCGGTTCCTGCGCTGGCGCCAGGAGGAGCTGCTGCCCCGGCTGCCCCATGACAATGCCCAGCTCCTCACGTGAGTGGGGGACTGGATGGGGCCGGGGGCTGAGGCGCACAGGCAGCCCTCCCTGACCCCTGTGCTCTCCCCCCAGGGGCACCCGCTTTGATGACGTCTCAGTAGGGATGGCAGCTCAAGCCTCCATGTGTTCCCCTGCACGCTCTGGAGGGGTCAGCATGGTCAGTACCCCCTGTCCCCCGCCATCCCCCTGCCGCTCGCCCCCCCTGACCTGCCCTGTCCGGCAGGATCACTCGGTCAGCGTCCTCGTCGTTGCCTCCACGGTGGCCCATCAGCTGGGGCACAACCTGGGCATGCGCCATGATGGCGCTGGGCATTTCTGCGACTGCAGCGACCTCCGGCAGGACCGCGGCTGCATCATGGCATCGCCCACGGGGTGAGGGCTGCAGGCAGGGCTGCAGGCAGGGTCGCAGGGGGCCAGGGCCGAGCCCCCTCCCCACCTCACCAGCCCCGCTCTGGCTCCGCAGGCTGACGCCTGGCTTGAGCTTCAGCAACTGCAGCCAGCAGGACCTGGAGCGCAGCCTGCAGCAGGGACAGGGCTGGTGCCTCTCCAACGTCCCCGAGCCCCAGCGCCTGGCCGGGAGTCCCTACTGCGGGAACAGCTTCCTGGAGCCAGGCGAGGGCTGTGACTGCGGCCTCAGCATGGTATGGGGGGCTCTGGGTGGGCTGGGGTCCCCCCTGTGCCCCCCCACTTCTCCTGAGCCTGGGGCTGCCCATGCCATGGCTCTGCCCAGGGACACTATGTCCTGGCCCTGCCGTGGGGCTGGCAGAGGGGATGCCGGTGCCACCCGCTCACCGCAGTCCCTCTGCCAGCAGGAGTGCACTGATCCCTGCTGCAACAGCAGCGCCTGCCAGCTGATGCCCGGGGCCGAGTGTGCCACGGGGGACGCCTGCTGCCAGGACTGCCAGGTGCGTAGGGACCGGCAGCCGGCAGGGCTGGCACTCCAGCCACTCCCTAGGGTGGGCTTCTTGGGGGTCCCTGCTCATCTGACTGTGCGCCCTCACAGCTGCGCCATGCCGGACACCTGTGCCGGGCGCCCCTGGGCGAGTGCGACCTGCCCGAATTCTGTGACGGGGTCTCGCCACGCTGCCCGCCCGACACCTTCCTGCAGGATGGGCAGCCCTGCGCCAGCGGGCAGGCAGTCTGCTACAGTGGCACCTGTGCCACCTATGAGGGGCAGTGCCAGCAGCTGCTGGGGCCAGGTACGGCGGGGCCGGGGCGGGGGCCAGGGGCTGGGTGGGGGTGCTGAGGCTTGCTACCCCCCTGCTGCAGGCGCCGGCCCCGTCTCCAGCTCCTGCATGGCCTCCCTGAATGCGAAAGCGGATGAACGCGGGCACTGCGGGCAGCTCCCCAATGGCTCCTACATTGCCTGCGCCCAGCGGTGAGTGCTGTCCCCCCTTCACCATCTGCCCCTTGCCATCCCGCCCTGACCCTGATCCCTCTGTCTCTGCAGGGACGCTGGCTGCGGGATGCTGCAGTGCCAGCATGGCAGCACCCCCGGGGACAGACCAGAAGGGTCCTGCCAGGGGACCCTCCTGCCCAGGGATGAGGACGTGAGCGATGCGGCTATGGTACTGCCCGGCACCACCTGTGGTCCCGGGAAGGTGAGCGCCAGGGTGGTGGGAAGGGGGCCAGGGGGCTCACCCGGTGCTGATGCCCTATCCCCTGGGCAGGTGTGCCTCCAGCACCAGTGCCAGGACGTCTCCATGCTGGGTGACCAGCAGTGCCAGAGCAAGTGCCATGGGCACGGGGTGAGTGCGGGGCTGGGGGGTGGGTGCTGGAGGTGGGGACCTTGCTGGAGGCTGAGGCTTGGTGTCACCCACTCAGGTGTGCAACAACCATGGGCACTGCCACTGCGAGCAGGGCTGGGCCCCCCCCGACCTGTGAGAGCCCCGGCGCAGGGGGCAGCCAGGACAGTGGCCCCGCTGCCCTGGAGCGAGGTGAGGGCACAGGCAGGCGGCGTCTGCCTGGAGAATGGGGCTTTGTGCGGCCGGCGCGGCCGGAGCCAGCATGGGGTGCAGCGGGGGGGCTGACATGCCGCTCTCCGCAGGGGGGAGCACCCTGCCCACCACCCTGCTGCTGATTGCGCTGCTGGGGCTGGCCCTGGCGCTGGGGCTCTGCTGCGCCCGCCGCACCAGGCTGCACAAGCGCCTCTGCCAGCTCAGCAAGGGGACCTCCTGCCAGTACAGGTAAACGCACCGGCAGGGACGGGTGGCACGCATGCCTCTGTGTATGTGTGTGCTGCGGCAGGTACTGGAGCTGCAGGCCTGCATGCGGGCATGCACACGTGTGTGGCGGGTAAGCGGAGAGTAAGCATGTGCATTTGCACGTGTGTATGTGTCCCGTGGTGGCTGACCAAGTGGTGTGCATGCCCGTGTCCCCATGCAGGTGACAGTCTGCATGCGTGCCCGCGTGCATCCCTGCCCCCCCCCCGGCGCAGGTAGCAGATCCTGTCATGCATCGTTGCCCCATGTCACCGCAGTTCCTCCCCCCTACTGCCCTCCCCCCCAGCCCTGGGCTGAGCCCCCCACTCTTCTCCCCACAGCGCTGAGACCCAGGCCCGATTCCTGGGTCCAGAAGCCCCAGACGGCTGGAGCGGGTAACGTCACTGCTGGAGCCTGGGCGTGGGGCTGTCCCTGAGCCGTCCTGCTTCACAAGGCCTCCGGTGCTGCGATCTTCCCCTGGCAGTGCCCATGGGGTGTGGGGCAGCCCCGGGGTGCAGGGTGTCACCTCTTCTGGTGCTGAGGGGTTCGTTTCTCTTGGGCTTCTGCTGGTGTCGGTGTTTCTTGGTTGCTGTGTGGGGTCCCCCAACTGCCCGGAGCGAGCGGGGACTGATCCTGCCTCTCCTTCTGCAGGATCTCACAGCCGGAGCCCCGGTCAGGCAGCCAGGGCCCCCCCGAGCGCCCCCGGCCCCCACAGCGGCATCAGGCCACAGAGCTGCAGGTCATGCACAGCGGCAAGGTGAGAGCTGGGGGGCTGGGGATGGAGGGGGCTGTTGGCGAGGGTGATGCTGTCACCATGGTAACAGGCTGTGGTTGCTGTGGGTACCAGGGTTTGGTCTGGTTGTTGCCGAGGAGGCATCCCCGGGTACCAGCTCTGAGAATCCCTCCATGTGGGGCTGCATGGTTCGACTCCGTGGTGCCCTGGGACAGGAGCAGCCTGGCACAGCCCTGGACCGCGCTGCTCTGATACCCTGTGCCGTGCTTGACACTGGCTGCGCTTCTCCGGGATCAGTGCCCAGGCAGGGGCTGTGGCGGGCATCTGAACCAGGGGTGCTGCTGGGGGCCTGAGCCCCAGAGCTGCCCGCTCTGTGTGTGGGGTTTCTGCTTCGTGGCAGGAAGGGGGTCTCTGCATGCTGCACGGCTTGCCCTGCTCCAGGGCTGCATGGCACGCCTGCCCCCTCTCCCTCTCTCCGCAGCCGGCTGCCCTCGGCTCGGCCCGGCCCGGTCCGCCCTCCCGGCCTCTCCCGCCAGATCCTCCTCCCAAGGTAATGCCCGGGCTGGGGTGGGGGTCCCGGGCAGCACCTCCCTGGCTACTGGCCACCACTGCATGCCTGGCTGCGCATCAGCTCTTGGGGACCTCCGGGCCGCGGCCCGGCTCCTAGTGCCCACCACCTGGCAGAGCCGGCACCCTGCCACAGGAGAGCCCTGGCCCCCAGAAAACCTCCTGCCCGGCGGGAGGCTCATCCCCTGCGGCCGCCGATCCCCCAGCTGTCTCACTGTCCCTGCTCTCTCTGCCCAGGCCCCCCCCTCGGACAGGCCCCCCCCCCCCCACACGCCCGCTGCCTGCGGACCCCGTGGTGCCAGGCACTCAGGTAATGGCGGCACAGTGGTGGCACCGGTGTGTGGAGCAGGACGGCGTGCGCCTGGGCCGGGCCTTCCCTTGCCCCCCTCCTGGGGCAAGGAAGGTGATTTGGGCCCCCTTGAGCCCAGCGGGGGGGTTGGCCTGTGCCAGAACTTTGACACCCCGATTCCCCTGTAGCCCCCAGGTCCGGCCAAGCCCCCCCCCGCCTCAGCGGCCGCTGCCCTTGGACCCCCCGGGGCCTTCGCTTCCCCACAGCGAGACCCCTGGTCACCCCTATGTCACGGTGATTCCCTCCAGGTGAGCATGGTGGCAGCTGGGGGGGGCAGGACCGGGCTGTGGGGTGCCAGGTTGGGGGGGCTATATGGTGCCGTAGTGGGGGGGGGCTAAGGGGTGTGGGGGGCCAGGATGGGGGGCTGCGGGGGTCAGAGCACGGTGCAAGTGGGGACTGTAGGGGCTGGGGAGGGCTGGGGGGTGCAGGTGGGGGCTGGAGGGGGGTGGGGGGGGGCGAGACCAAGGGCCTGGCCTGCGGGGGGGCCAGAGCGGGGTGCAAGTGGGGGCTGTAGGGGCCAGGGCTGAGGGGCTGCAGGGGGTCGGTGTAGGGGGCCGGGGGTTGGGGGAGGGGGCCGAGCACGGGGCCGTGGTGCGGCTCCAGCCCCATCACTGCCCGCCTCTCTTCCCCCAGGCCGGCCCCGCCGCCGCCCGCGGGCGCCCAGCGGCAGGCCTGAGCCGCGGCCGCCACAGCGCTGGAGCCGCGGGGAAGGCCTCGCCCTGGGCCCCGCGGGGCCTCGCCGCGCGCTTGTCCCCCGCCGATGCCAATAAAGGGGCTGTGAGCTGCCTCCGCGCTGCCTCCACCGGACCGCGGACCCAGGGCGGGGGGCGGGTGGACGGACGGGACTACAACTCCCGGCAGCTCCCGCGGCGGCCGCCGGAAGCGCCTCCCGCCGTGCAGGAAACGCCACCCGGCCGCGATTGCCCCCTGGCGGCGACTCTGCGCGCAGCCGCCCCGGGGCGGGGCGGGGGTCTCCCGTGGAGCCACGTGGGCACGGGCACGTGCAGGAGCCTCCGCCTGTGCACGCGGACACGCGTGTGCAGGAGCAGCCCCGCGTGCAGGGGCACACGCGTGTGCAAGAACCGCCCCCCCCCCCCGCCTGTGCAGGAGCCGCCCCGTGTGCACGGATCGGCGCCGTGGCCCCCCACCCCGCCCCCGCGTCCCGCCGCTCCTGCCCGGTGCCGGTGCTGGTGGGTGCTGCTGCCATGCCGGGAGCGGGCGCGGGGAGCAACCGGTGCTGCCGGTCCTGGGTGCCCGGGCCGTACTGGGCAGCGCCTGTCCCGGTGCCGGTCGATGTCCGCGGGGCCGGGGCGGGGCCAGGTTGGGGTGGGGGGGGGTACCGGGAGGCGACCAGGGACGCCGGTCCCCGTGCCGACGGATGCCGGAGGTACCGGTCGGTGCGGGGCTGCCGGTCCTAGGGCTGGCCGGTTCCGGGCCGGGGCCACTGCCGGTGCCGGGGGGTGCCGGTGCCGCCCCCCAAGGGTTAATGGCACTCGGAGAAGTTGCCGGGCGGCGGCGCGGCGCGGATTGGCCCGAAGTTGGCGGGGCGGGCCGGGCCGGGCCGAGCCCCGCCGGGCCGGGCCGCCCCCGCCCCCCGCCGGCCCCCGCCCCGCCGCCCCCCGCCGCCGCCGCCGCTGGCGGAGCCATGCGCCCCGCGCCGCTGCTCGGGCTCCTGCTCTGGGCGCTGCTGCTCTGGGCGCCGCCGCCGGTACGCGGCCTCCGCCACGGCGTCCACTGGAACGGCAGCAACCCCAGGTAGCGCCGCCGCCCCCGCTGGCCCCGCCGCCTTTGTGCGCCCCGGGCCCTGCCGAGCCCCGGGCCCGCGCCGCCGGTAGGGTCGGGGCGGGGCGGGACGGCGGGCGGTGGGTTCCCGGGCGGGGCGGGGCGGAGCGGAGCTGGCGGGCACCGGGCGTCCCCGGGTGATACCGAGACGGTGAGCACCTCCCGGTGGTCCTGGGCCGTGGGTGCCCCCGTGCCACCGGGTGCCCCAGGTGATACCGAGCCGGTGAGTGCTCCCGGTGGTACCGGGCGGCACCGAGCCCGGGTGGTAGCAAGCAGGTGAGTACCCCTGGTGGTACTGAGCCCCGGGCCGTACCGAGCCACCGGGCACCCCCAGTGGCACCGAGCCCCAGTTGCCCCTGGGTGGTACTGAGCTGGTGAGTATCCCCAGTGGTACCAAGCCACTGGGCGGTACGGGGCACCCCTGGGTGTGACCGAGCCAGCAAGTGCCCCCGGTGGTGCTGAGCCCTGGGCAGTACCGAGCCACTGGGCACTGCTGGTGGCACCGAGCCTTGGGTGGTGTTGAGCAGGTAGGTACCCCCAGGTGATGCTGAGCTCTTGGGTGTTACCCCACCGGTGGGCAGCCCCGGTGGCATCAAGCCCCAGGTGTTACCACGCCAGTGGACACTCCTGGTGGTGCCAAGTCCCCGGTGGTACCAGCCTGTATTGAGCCTGGGCATCCTTGGTGGTACTGAGCTTTGGGCATCCCCCGGTGGCACCAAGCCCCAGCACGCTTGCTGGCCATGGGGCACTTGTGGCCGGTGGGTGCCAAGCCTGGAGTCAGTCTGGGCGGCATCAAGCCACTGTGTGGCACTGCCAGGGCTGCAGGTCCCCACAGCGGATGTCCCCACTGGTGGGTGCCATCGGCCACAGCCCAGCCTGTGCCCAGCCAGGGATGCTGCCCGCAGGCTCTGCTGTCATCGGTGGGCCGGGGTCTGTCCCCATTCCTCCCAGACTCCTCCATTTTAGGCCTTTCCCAGCTCAGCGCTGCTCAGGGCACGGGGAGGCCAGGTCAGGGGGCTGTGCTGGGGGCTGCGCTCCCCCATGGGGGGTCTTGTGCCCTGAGCCTGCTGGGCTGGGGCAGGCGGGCACGTGCCAGGCAGGGCTGGGGGCACCAATGCTGCCTTGTACCCCTTGGTAGTGGGGACCTGCAGATGGGAGGCGTGGAAACCCACCACCCGTGGGTGCCCTGGGAAGCGGGGGGGTTGTGTGCCCCTCCGTAGGGTCCAGGCAGGGCCCTGGCCCCTGGCAGCCCTCGGCCCTGCCCGGGCTCATCCTGGCCAGCGTCACCTGGCAGGATGCTCTGAGTCAGCAGGAAGCCTGTGCCCGGTCCTGTCCTCGAAGAGCCCCTGGCCTGGGGGGGGGGCGGCTGGGGCCCGAGCCTCCCTGGCTCAACAGTGCTGCCGGCCTGGTGATTAATGTGCCGGCCTCTGCCACAGCTGCCAGGAATCTGCGTCTGGTGTAAACACTGCCTGTGCCTGCACCGGGGTGGGAGGAGGGGGCTGGAGCCGACCCCCGAGGCTCTCTGTGCCAGGTTGGGGCGACCTTGCCAGCTGGGCAGCAGCTTGGCAGCCCCATCCGTGCTGTGGTGCTGCCGGTGAGGCCAAGGCCCTGCAGGGCTGGTCTGTGCCCAGGCTGCGGCAGGATCCGGCTGGTTAGGAGACGTGGGTGCAGGGCAGAGGTTGCTGCCCTGCTGGGGCTGGGAAGGGGGAGAGGGGCTCCTGCTCCATTGTCTGTACCAGGCAGGCAGGACCAAGTGTGTGCACGTGTGTGTGTGTGTGTGTGCACACACACGTGTGCATGTGTGTGCACGCATGTGTGTGCCTGCAGAGGTGTCTGCTCCACCTGGCCTGGCTGCACGTGCTGTTTGCACAGGCGTGAGCTCGTGCCATCCCAGCCGCCGCGTCTGTGCCTGCCTGTGCAGGTACCCGTGCTGGGCCCCCTCCCATGCCTGCCCAGCCAGCAAAGTCCCCTGTGCCCCCTGCCCTGGCCCACTGCCCCGCTGCGAGCACAGTGTCAGTGCAGGAGGTGTCAAGCGGGACGGCCCCCCGCCAGCGTGTCAGTGCCGATCAGCACCGAGGGCGGTGAGGCGAGTGCCTGGAGCAAGGGGCTTTGTGCCCTGGCCGGCGTGGCTGGGGTCCCCCCAACTGCGGTGGCCGAGCCCATTCAGCTCCAGCGGCCTGCAGCTAATCTGAGCTGATGCCTGGTTGTGTGGAGCAGACGGGTGCACGGTAGCTGTTTCGGCAAAAGCCTGGCTACCTGCTCTGCTGGGGCGGGGGGTAGCGGGGCGTCCCTCTCAGGGGACAGCCGGACCCTCAGCGCCTGCTCCCTGGCATGCCCTGCCCGGCAGGTTCCTGCGGGATGACTACGCCATCCAGGTGGCCATCAATGACTACCTGGACATCTACTGCCCGCACTACGAGGGGGCCGTGCCCGCCGGCCGGGCAGAGACCTTCACGCTCTTCATGGTGGACCGGGAGGGCTACCGCGGATGCCACGAGACCCCTGGCGCCTTCAAGCGCTGGGAGTGCAACCGGCCCCAGGCGCCCTTCGGGCCCGTCCGCTTTTCAGAGAAGATCCAGCGCTTCACCCCCTTCTCGCTCGGCTTTGAGTTTCAGCCAGGGGAGACCTACTACTACATCTGTGAGTCACCCGGGGGGGCTGGGACACAGCGGGGCGGCTGTGCCAGGGACTGGGTGCAGGCAGGGTTGGGTCCCACCAGGGTCCAGGTGGAACCAGGCTTGGGGCCCAAGGGAAGGTCAGGGTACAGCGAGGATCTGGACGCAAGTGGGGTGGGGGTGCAGAGGAGAGTCCAGCTGCACCAGGGCTCTGGATGTAACAGGTTGGGGTGCACAGGGGGGTCTGGATGCAACCGGGGATCTGGATGCAACAGGGATTGGGGTGCATTGGGGAGGATTGGGGTGCATGAGGGGGTCAGGGTACGCAGAGGATCTGGACTCGTCTGGGGCTGGGGTGCTCGGGAAGGTCCAGCTGCCCGGATGCAACCGGAGTTGGGGCGCACAGGGGAGCCAGGATGCCCTGGGGTCGGGGTGCACAGGGAGATTGGTGTGCACGGGGGGTCTGGATGCCCCGGGGTCGGGGTGCATGGGGCGGGTCTGGACGCCCCAGGGTGGGGCGCAGGGGGGTCGGGGTGCATGGGGGGGTCTGGATGCCCCGGGGTCGGGGTGCACGGGGCGGGTCTGGATGCCCCAGGGTGGGGTGCAGGGGGGTCGGGGTGCACGGGGCGGGTCTGGATGCCCCAGGGTGGGGCACAGGGGGGTAGGGGTGCGCGGAGGTCAGGGTGCACGGGGGCGTCTGGACACCTCGGGGTGGGGCGCGGGGGGGGTTGGGGTGCACAGGGGAGTCTGGATGCCCCGGGGGGGGGGCCGGGGGGAGCGGCCCCCCCGTCCGCCGGGAGGGGGCGCCCCAGGACCGGCTCTGGCCCGGCCCGGCCGGGCCGTCAGGGGGGGGCCGTGCCGGAGGGGGGACCAGCTGATGTGTCCCCTCTGCCCAGCTGTCCCCAGCCCCGAGAGCGTCGGGCGCTGCCTGAAGCTGCGCGTCTCCGTCTGCTGCAGAGACACCAGTGAGTGCGGCTGGGGGGCGGCTGTGCCCCAAAAGTCTGGGGGTCCCCCTCCCCTGCCTCTGGGGCAGCCTGGTCCCTGCTGGGGGATACTGGGGGCCTCGGGGGCGACACCGTGTGCCCCAGGCGAGCCAGTCACTGACACCATCGGGGTTTGTTTCAGCACTGGAGCCAGTGACGGAGGTTCCCAATTCACAGCCTCACGGGCGCGGGGGGCCGGAGGGTGAGTACGGGGCAGGCAGGGGGACTGGGGGCTGGTGGGGGGCTGGGGGCTGGCTCACCCTGACCTCTGCTCCTGCCCTGGCAGACGCGGTGCCCGCCCAGGGCATTGCAGCCCCGCTGCAGCCCCGCACCCCATGCCTTGCGCTCATGCTCCTGGCCCTGCTCTGGATCTGATCCCCCGGTGCTGCCCATGGTGGGGAGATGGGCTCCTCTGCCCCACCGCCTGCTTCCGGACTCTTCCTCCACCGCCATCCCCCTGCCAAGCCCATGCGGCAGCCCTGGGCCACGACTCATCCACCGGACCTCCACAGAGCCGAGCCAGGGCCAGGAGCTCCAGCCTGGAAGGTGAGGGCGGAGCAGGGGGCTCCGGGGCAGCGGGTGCCCCCGGGGGCTGGTCCCCCTTGCCACGCTGCAGCATCCCCTGACGGGGCTCTCTCCCTCCCAGGGACCTCGCTTCCCGCCGGCATTGCCGTATATCAGCCCCGCTGGCCGGCCTGCCCTGCCACTGGGCTCCCCAAAGCTCGACGGACGCCTGCTCTGCCCCAGGGCCGTTGCCTCATCTTGTGCCTTCCCCCATGGACCCCCTGCCACAGGGGACAGGGACCCCCAGGCCCTGGAGCGAGGCGGCAGCTCCTCCGGGCACTGCTGTCCTCCAGCGAGGACACCGATCTGTCTTCTGGGAAGACGCCCTCCTTCATGCCGTCACCGGCCTCTACGGTTTGGTTTTAACCCCTGGTAGTGACTGAGCCAAGCAATACAGTGTTTGCAAGATCGGTGTGCCCTCGGGCTCTGCAGCCCCCACCCCTGGCCTCACGCTGCCCGTGGTCCCCTCCTGCCTGTGCCCACCTGCCTGCGGTCCCTGTCCCCGCAGGGATGCTGGGGCACGGGCCAGGGCAGCCGCCCCCGGGGATGCCTGCATCTCTCACCACAACCTTTGAGGCCGGGGCTTTAATTGCAGTGATTTGATATTGAGATGTCAGCTCATGTAACAGGGAGAGCTTTAATTACAGATGAGCTGCCTGCAATTAGCGCGTGGCAGCGGGACCCAGAGCTGGCCGCTGGCGCCTGGGATGGGACAGGGGTGAGGGGGTGATGGGATTGGGGGTCGGTCACCCAGAGCCCCCAGCCAGGCACCCTGGTCCTGCTTGCTGCCGTCAGCTGGGCTTGGGCTTCCCGTGGGGTGGTGGTCTTCCATCCATCTGTCCGTCTGCCCACTGCATACCCCATTAGAATGGACCATGAAGCGGGGGGCTGCAGGGGCCACAGTTGGGGTTTCACCTTTCACCGACAGGGCACCCAAGTTGCTGCGGGGGCCAATCTCATGGCACAGCCAGGTCCCTGCTGGGATCATGGTTCCAGTGCAGCTGGCAGCTGTGGGATGGAGCCGGCAGTGGCATGCCCCAGGCTTGCCTGCTGGCAGGAGGGTTGCTCGAGGCTCCTGCAGTGGCTCCTGTCCCCTTGCCCCATGGGTGCAGCCCCCCGCTGCCCTCCTCACAGGGGGCCCAGCTGGAGCTGAGCTCCCCATGGGGCCACCAGCAGCCGGGCCCCCACAGCTCCCTCCCCACGCAGGCGTTGCCGGCCGCCTGCCGCAGTGGTGCTGGGCACGTCAGACAGGTTTTATGGCTTCTCGGGAGAAACTGCTTGGCAAGAGACTGAGCAAAAGCATCGACCGCGCCGTGCCCCTCCCCCCCACACTGCTGCCTGCCCTTCCCCCACTGCACCCTGCACCCCATCCTCGCACGGGCAGGGGCACCCTGTCCCCATGGGGAACAACAGGGCCTGGGCCCGCAATGGTGCCTAGAGGCTGCCTGGTGCAGGGGGGCCATGCCCTGTGGGAAGCCCCCAATTGGGGGTGCTGGGGAGACTGTCCCTTGTGGGACCCCTCCAGGTGGGGGTGATACCATCTGGGGGGGACTGTACCCAAGAGACCCCCATGCGGGATGCTAGGAGCAAGCATGTCCCGAGGGACACCCATGTGGGGATGCTGGGTGGGGACATCCCCCAAAGGACCCCCATGTGGTGATGTCAGGGGTGATGGTGACCTGTGGGACCCCCATGCAGAGATGCTGGGTGGCTGTGCCCTGCGGGACCCCTGTGCAGGGATGCCGGGGGCAACCATGCCTTGTGGGACCTCCATGCAGAGATTCCGGGGGCTGCCCATCTTGCCACCCCAGTCCCCGGGGCTTTCCCAGGTGAGGCCGAGGGGTCCCTGCAGGGACCCCAGAGTGGGTGCCAGGTCCAGGAGCAGTGGAGCCCTGTCCTTGAGCAGGCGTTGCTTGGTATGCAGGAGCCGCTGCTGGCTTCAAATCCCATCGACTTCCAATGAGCAATGCCATCAATAAAAGCTAATTGATGGCACGGCCGCTCCAAATCAGATTCCCCGTCCCCTGAATCGAATTGATGGCTCCGCGCCCCGCAGCCAGCCGTGGCAGAAATTGAATCTATTAAAGGAATAGGCTCCATTAGCCTGTCCCTTCTGTCTCGCAATCTCCCCGCCTCGGGGCTCCCCCCTCTGCCGATGCCAGCCCCCCCCAAGCTCCCCGCTGCCCCTCATGCCAGCCAGGATGCTCGGGTGCCAGGATGCCTGGATCCCACCAGGGAAGAGGTGGGGTGAGAGTGCCTGGGTGCCCTCAGCCAGCAGGTCTGTGCCCCACAGGGCAGCCCCAAGCACCACAGGCGGGTGGGAGTTAAACCCTCAGAAATTGGGAAGGAAAAATTTATCACCAGGAACAGAAAATGATGCGAAATGGTAATAGGCAGCCCTGAGATGAAGAGGGGGATAAAGAGGCTGCGGGCTGTGCTGACAGCCTGGGAGACACAGCGGCATGGCAGGAGGCGAGACAGAGGCATGGCACAGCTCTGCCCAGCCCTGTGCCCTGGCTCACTGCCGGGATGGGGACTACGGGTGCATTGTGGCACTGGGACAAGCCTGGGCACAGGCCCCTGGCCCCATGGTGCTGTCAGCAGCACACGGGGAAGCTCCTGGCACCAGGTTGCCTGACTGGCCATGCTGCTGGGGTGCCCCCACCCAGCCATGCTGGGACGGGGCCCTGGCACACCCTAACACCCCTCACCATTCCAGAGATGAGGTCAGGCACTGCGGCCGTCCTGGGGACAGCCCCAGGACACACAGGGTGGGATGTGAGGCCCGGTGGCCCCCCCCAGAGGGCTGGAAGGGAGGAGCATGACACCCCCCCCCCCCCCCCCCCGAGTGGTAGGGCCCATCCCTGCTCGTCTCCCATGGGCACAGGGCAGTGGCTGCAGCCCCTACCCAAAAGCTGCAGAGAGCATCCCGGAGATGAGAAATGGCTCCGTGTCACCATGGAAACGGGGCCACTGGCTCGACGTGCTGAGGGGACACACCGAGCCAAGGGGACGTGTGCCAAGCCCCAAGGAGCACAGCAGCAGGTGAGCTGGGTACTGGGCACGATGCACCAGGCACAGGACACTGGCTCCCTGGCACCCTAGGGCCACGCCACAGAGCCCATCACCTGCCTCAGTCCTGCTCCCGCATCACCCAGCAGTCATGGGTACGTGGCGGGATGCCACCCCAGCGTGATGCCACCCCGGTGTGATGCCACTCCGGTGTATTGCCACCTCAGCCAGGCAGCTCTGCACTGCTGCACTGGTGCTCAGCACTGGGTGCACAGGGCCAGAGCCAGCTGTTCACCAAGCAGCCGCCTGATGATGCGCATCGTCAAGGTTATAATTTAGCAAAACACTCAGCAGGGGCTTTGGAGGGAGCCGGCCCACACCAGCTAATTAGCCAGAGCTGCATGCACCAAGCCCGCGCCTGCCATAGCAATGAGGGCACACGCACCAGGCGTGGTGGCTCACACTGGCATGGTATGTGTGCAGGGGCCGTTGCATCCCACCCACACCCTGCAGGGCCGGGACTGGGTGCTGGGTGGGCGGCTGCGTCTCCACTGGCCAGTTCCCATTGCTGGGTCGGAGCAGAGGGCACCACTGCTTATCTCTGCTGGCCCAGGGCCAGGGCGGCAGCCAGCGCAGCGGGAAGGGTGCACAGGAGCATGGGATGCACACTCACCAGCCCAGGCACCAGTGGGTTTGCACACCCGGGGCTATGGGTGCACGCAGACACTGCCTGCATGCATTTCCATTCTGTGCTGGGGTGTCTGTCCATCTGCCCGTGCCCTTGTGCGTGCCAAGGTGCCAGCAGCAGCTCAGCAGGGCTGCCACCCTCCCCAGCCCACTGTAATCCTGACAGACAATAATCCTGCTGTGCCAGAGCTGGGATGGGCAGGAGCTGCCATTGCAGTGGCAGCACAATTCAGCTACCAGCTCTGTTGGTGCTGCCTGCACCTGCTGCATACTAAGGGCCTGCGGTGCTGGAGCTGGCTTTGCCGTGCCCTGGTGTCCCTGTGCTGGGACCCTCTTTGGATCCCTGGGGACAGGGCTGGTGGCCCGTGGGAGCCCCAGCCCGCAGCATGGGATCTGGCCCAGGGCACGTGGGCAGGGATCCTGCCTGGGTTTTAAGGCTCCTGTCCTCTTGCTTCTCATTGGTTTTAGACAAGAGTCGGGTCTATCCCAGGACTCTGGGGCTGGCACCAGCCCAGCCGGTGGGAGGATAGCAGAGCTGCAACTCAGCAGCACTTGGGAGGAGGATTGGGACAGTAATGGATTGGTGCAAACGACATGGCATTGCCCCCGGGGCACGCTGCGTCCCTGGGGCAGGCAGTCAGTGAGGCCAGGGGCTGGGGTCGATGCCCACCCAGGGCAGCATCTTCCAAGGGTACCCAGAGTGGGTGCTGTGAGGATCGGCAGTGGGGCTGGATGCCAGGGCTTCACTGCAGCCCCAGCAAGCGATAGCTCACAAAGCGCCACAGGCGCACAGCCCTTGCTGCCCATCCATCCCCTCCAGGCACATGTCCAGCTGGGAGGATGCTGCAGGGGATGGAGGGGCCCCAGCACCAAGGGCTGGAGCTGCAGGCACGATGCCCGGGCACAGGGCAGAGGTGAGTCCCTGGGGGAGGGAGGGCTCCAGGACAGGGGGGGCTGGCAGGCTCCTGCACAGGGGGTCCCTCCTCATGGCAGGAGTCCTGCAGTGCCTCTGTGCCTGCTCCCCACCTTCATTGATCCGCTCTGTGCTCCTTTGATCAGGCTGCCAATAAGCTTCCCTGGCAAAGACCTCGTTAGCCACGCAAGAGCCCCGTGCTGCCTGGCCAGCATCTGGCTTCGGCTGGCATGGGGCCGGTGTGTGCAGCTCCACCGCAGGCAACCTCCCAGGTCCCTGCTGGTCCCAGCCCGAGGACAGAGATGGGGACAGCCAGGTCCCAGCAGCTGGCACGAGCGTGGCCGGCCCGTGGCCAGCCCATGGCCAGAAGCAGGCGCAGCAGGAGGCAGATCGATGCACTGAATTATTTAGCAAGGGAGTGTGAAGCAGCTGCAACAGCAACACCCTGCACGGGGGGCATGGGGCCACACTCGCACCCGGGCATGGGACCCCCCCACCCAGTCCAGATGGGGTGGCCAGGCACCCACTGCTGAGCCGCAGGGACAGTGTACCTGTCTGGGGGACCTCTGGCACCCCCTTGGGTGGTGGGTGCCAGCAGCACAGGGCACCCCACTCCCCCCAGCACCTCTCCATGCTCTGCTGGCTGCGCCAGGCTGTCCCCAGGTGGTGTCACCGGCACCACCTGGACTGTCCCCTGCTGGGCACTTGTCCTAGTTTCAGCTGGGATAGAGTTAACTGTCTTCCTAGTAGCTGGTACAGTGCTATGTTTTGAGTTCAGTATGTGAAGAATGTTGATAACACTGATGTTTTCAGTTGTTGCTCAGTAGTGTTTAGACTAATGTCAAGGATTTTTCAGCTTCTCATGCCCAGCCAGCGAGAAAGCTGGAGGGGCACAAGAAGTTGGCACAGGACACAGCCAGGGCACCTGACCCAAACTGGCCAACAGGGTATTCCATACCATGTGACGTCCCATCTAGTATAGGAACTGGGAAGTGGGGGCGGGGAATCGCCGCTCGGGGACTAGTGGGATGCTGGTCGGCGGGTGGTGAGCAATTGCACTGCGCATCATTTGTACATTCCAATCCTTTCATCATTGCTGTTGTCATTTTATTAGTGTTATCCTTATCATTATTAGTTTCTTCTTTTCTGTTCTATTAAACTGTTCTTATCTCAACCCGTGGGTTTTGCTTCTTTTTTCCCGATTTTCTCCCCCATCCCACTGGGTGGGGGGAGAGTGAGTGAGCGGCTGCGTGGTGCTTAGTTGCTGGCTGGGGTTAAACCACGACAGCACTCAAATCCCAGCCCTGTGGCATTGCCTGGCCGGCAGCATGGGGCTGGGGTGGCTGCAGCCGGTGGAGGGACCACCCGTTTTCTCTGTGGTCCCTGCTGGGTTGCTGCGTCTCAGGTGAGCGCTGAGCCATGGCCGCCCTCGCCCCTGCCCCCAGCCCCTCTCACAAGCCTTTTATAAGCGATGCATTATTAAAACTACCCCGCGCCATCACTCATGGCTGGCGTGACGGTGGGCGCCACATCAAACCTGATGAATATTTCAGGCCCTGAAATCTCCTGTGCCTGCATGCTTTATCCCGAGCCCCCCCCGCCACCCCCCAATTTATTAGCTCGTTTGCTTCCCTGCGCTTCTGCCTGGCACCAAGGGCGCAGCAGAGCAGGGTCACTGTGTGCATCCGGCCCCTCTCCCCGAGCCCAGGCCGGTGGGGTCACCCACTACCGTGGCTCCAGCCCGGGATGGGACAGGGACAGGCCGTCCCCGAGGGATGGGTGGGCAATGCCAGAGCTGGTTGCACATCCCCAGGGCAGAGCTGGAGTAGCCCCGCACCGCTGAGCTCAGTGCCAGCTGGGAGTCCCCAGGATGGCTCCCATGTCCCCCGGGACACCTGCACCCATCCCCAGCCCCTGTTGGGCACCGAGAGGCTGCGGTTCCCCTGGCATCATCACCTGCAGGGTCAAGGCAGGAGCATGGGGACAACCTGGGGCAGGTCACAGCATGGACCTGTCCCCATCACCCCCAGACTGCCCCCCCCCCATGTCACTCCCTTCCCCCTCTTCCAGTGCTCCTGGTCCTGGCAGCCACACATGGTAATTGCAGTATGATCTATGTATGGCGGGAGCAGGATATTGATGCTGCATGTCACCCCTCGATCGGATTAACGTCACTTAAGCACTGGTAATGGACAGCACAGAGATCTGCCACCGGGCCTGGAGCTGGGCTGGTGGGGGCTCTGGCACTGCCATCCTGTACCAGTATGGGTGCTGGATCTGACCTGCCACTGCAGGCCAGGCCCCTGCCCAGTCCCACAGATGCTCTGCTGACAGCTCCATCACCCCTCACACCTCTCCCAGCACCCCCATGGAGCCAGCCTGTGCCCAAACACTCCAGTGCCCAGGGCACCCCGGGGCCACAGCACCATGAGCACAGCCGCCAGCACGGTGACACACCAAGGAGCCCCTGCACACGCCGACAGCCCCAGCATGTGCGCTCCTGCGCGCACCCCCATGCACTCGCCCTCAGCTGCACACAGGCACCCCGGGCACGGGCAGCAATGACAGAGCCAGTGCGGCCCAGGCACAGGCAGCATTCAGGGACGGTGAGATGCCACTGCGGCTGAGCAGGGCTGAGCCCCAGGGATGCTGCAAGACCCTGTCAGGGCTCTGGCAAGGGCAAGTCTGGGGTGCAGGTCCCTCGGAGGGGCTGGGGTGTGTGGTAGCCCCATGCCCGCTGTGTGCTCAGGTGCTCCTGCAGCTGCTGGAACAGCGGGGCTCAGCATGGGCCATCAGCCCTGTGCTTGGCTCTCCATCACCACTCTGCCCACCGCCACCACTGCCTGCCCGGGTGTGACGGGTGCTGGGGGGGGCAGCAGGCTGTAGCCCCCACCCCAGATGGTGCAGACCCTGCAGCCCCTGGCCACCGTGCAGGGGATGCCGGGGTGGCACAGCCAGAGCAAGCGGAGTGCTGGGCTCTAGGGCAAGCAGGGACAAGCCAGCGGCTGCAGACCCAGCTCCGTGTCCTTGTCCCTTCCCCAGGGAGCTGCCACAGCTGTGCTGCAGCAGGGCTGGGTGCTGGACAGTGCCCTCCCGGCACGGCCCTCATGCCCACCGGCACATCCTTGCCATGGTCATGCCAGAGCAAGAGGTACTGGGATGGGGCCAGAGAGGCTGGGGCTGCCGTCAGCAGATGATATTGGAGTGATCTTGAGGCCGGGAGGGAGGTTTGCCATGCAGGAGGAGAGGAGAGGAGCTGGCTGAGTCACCCGGTGCCGGCTGCTGACTCAGGCGCTTCCTGCCAGGTAGCCCCCGCCGCCAGCGCATGGGCTTCCAGGCCGTGGGATGCGACAGAGGGGGCAGCTGGGACCCCGGCACCGCCTCACACCCCAGTCCGGCACCCACGGTGCCACAGGGTGGTCCAAGGTGAGAGCGGCGTGCACATAGGTGCTGGTCTGTGCCTCGCAGCGCGGTGACCTGTTTCTACCTGGGATCACCCGCTAGCAGCACAGCTGCGAGCTGGGCTGGTGTGAGGGGACCACGGCTGCTGGGCCATGGGAACCATGTGGAGCTGGCCGCCTGCACCTGCCACCTCATCTGGGTGCCCGCACGCCCAGGGCTGGTGGGATTTGGCACAGCGGAGCCCGCTGGAGCCAGGCTTCTGGCAAGCAGGCACCCGGCACCCAGGGCAGGGACACTGTGACTTCCTCCCCACCGGGCAGCGGGAGCATCTCCAGCGCCGTGAGCCAGCCCAGGGCTGGCAGGCGGCGGGGCCAGAAGCCACGCACGGCTTCATCCGGCAGCTCTGTGAGTAAGCTCTTTTCTTCCGACAGCCCGGCTCTGTGCCGCTGCCACCACCCGGCACAGCCGCCCACCCGCGGCCGTGGCTGGGCTGCTGGCGGCCAGCTTTGCATTGGCAATTAACCCTGCTCTATGATCCTGCGCCATCAAGCTCCATGTCAATTAACTCCAGCCACTGAGGTGCTAATTAACGAATCACTCCTATGTCCATCTGTGTAGCGGGGCTCACCTCCAGCCCCCCCCCCCCAGAATAAGGCCGCTCTGGTTGGACCTGTGGCTTGCCAGGGAGGTGGTCCAGTGGCTGGTGGCACTGCCACACATCTTCACTTCCCCCATGCCACATCCCTGCCTTGGATCACACTGCCATCACTCCAAGCCCAGCCCCAAAGCAGCCCCAGGAGGTCCCATGGGATGCTTCCAGGGCTGGGGGTCCCCCGTCTCCCCAGGTGTGTGGGGGGGCCAGCACCCCACGCCCTCACTGGGGCAGCGTTTGCCAGGTCCTCGCCAAGACGCTGACACAGCGCGACCATCCGTGAGGCCTTCATTCAAATTTAAAGACCAACACGAGATTAAAAAAGGAAAGGGGCAACGAGGAGCAGGGCGGCTGCGAGCCCATGGGCATGCGGTGTGTGGTGAGCCTGCCCCAGGTGTGCTGGCCGGGCACACTCCATGGCAGGCTGGCAGCGTGCCCGAGCACCGGCACGGGGCTGCATGGGGCTGGCTGACTTGTACGGCTAAGCGCTGGCAGGAGCTGGGGGCCACTTGGCTCTGCACGGACATGCCGGCACCACCGGCTACCTGCTCCCTGACCCAGGTGCTGTGCCCTGCGGCCCTGGCCACCTGCTCTGCATGCCATTAGCATGTTCTTGCCATGTTCAGCTGGACACATGCTGGCACCTGGCTCCTGCTGGCAGGTTGGGAGCCCTGAGCTCAGCGTGTTCAGGGCCCTGTAGGTGTGGCTGGTGAATATTTCATGCCCGCGTTCACCGAGCCCTTTCTTGGTTACACTCCTGCCTCCTCCCCACGCTCTTGCCATGTTTATTTATTTAATGAATTATTTATCGGCTCCCCCTCTGGCTCTGCTGGGCGCTGCTCCGCCACTGCCCCCCCTGCTCCCCCCCCCCCAGCTCCCAGCCCAGCGCAATGATTTATTGAATGCTGGCTCGGCTCTGCGGTTGCGACATGCTGTCACAGGAAGCCGCAGTTAAATATTAACCAGGGCGGGTGAAGCGGGTCACCTGCCCTGCCAGGCACATGCAACCAGCAGGACCCCCGCGCCCACCCTGCTCTGGGCACAGCCACTGCCCGTGGCTTGCCTGCTCGAGTCGGTGGGTGGAGGGCTTTGCTGTGGTCCCCCCTGCTTTCAAGCAGAAACCTCCTGGCCCTCAGCAGGATGGGCACGGGATGGAGGAGACAGGGCGGGAGGGGGCCACGGATCTGGGGCAGAACCAGAGCTGTTCCATGCCCCAGCTCTCCTGGAGAGCTTGAGGCCTCTCATGTCCTTCTGAGAGCAAAGCCACCCAGCTTGCAGTGTCCCCCAGCTGTCCCCACCACAGACGCCGTCTCCTGCTGCAGTCGGCAAAACCCAGCCAAGCCCCCTCCATGTGCCGGCTGCTGCAGCTGGGCTCTATCTCCAAGCCCCGGGGATGATGCCTGGCCAGCGCTGGCACCCACACATGGGTGCATGCCATGATGCACAGGGTGCGTTCGACCACCTGGGTCCCTCCATCCCCATGGGTGCATCCTGCCGTGGCCCCACACATTGGGGTGCCCCGGTGCGGGGGTCCCCAGTAGTGAGCATGGCATCATGCGGGTGCTGGCGGCAGCATGCACGTTGCCATGAGCGGGGGGTTTCCATGTGGAGGTGTGTGTTGCCATGGGTTTGCCGAGCCAAGGCGTTTCCATGGTGGCAGCGCAGTGCTGCCAGGCCCTTCCAGAGGTGCACAGCCCCCCTGGGATGCCCAGCCCCAGGGTGCACTGGGAGGGAGCTGCTGCTGCTGCCATCACCATGCCCCGGCACCTGGGTGCCCTGGACACTGGTAGCCCCCTCCTGCCAGCCCCAGCACCCCCCCTGCCTCCACCCCCCTGGGCCAGCCAGAGCCCTTTTCCACGTGTTGTGTTTTCTTCACTCCAGTTCTCCGGATGAATAATTAATAGAGGCTTTTTTTGGTCCTCCCGGCCCTTCCGCTGGCCCCCTCCCCCTTCCCGGCAGGGCTCCAGCAGGGGGCTTGGGCCCCCAGTGCCTCCAGCGCGGATGGGGGCTGGGGCACAGCCCTGCCATGGGCATCACCAGTGCTGGCCTCCCACAGCACTGAGTGGGACCTGGGGTCCTCAGCAAGACACTGGCCACCACCATCCTTGTCCCCCTCCATGGGCTGGGGCAACATTCGCATGTCCGAAGGGGTGTCAGGGAGTCCAAAAAGGGGCCCTGAGGGGGGAGCGGCTCCAGTCCCACCCTGAGCTCCCCTGGCAGCTTTGGGGAGCCAAGAAACCCCCGCAACCTTGGCACTGGGCAGCAGATGCCCCGAGCCCAGGGCTACACCATGTCACCTACCAGGGCCTGGGAGCCGCCGTGCCCAGGTGGTGGGGACAGAGGGACATGAGGACTCGGTGTTTGGCCCCACACTGCCCCAGCCACACTCGCCACTCCAGCAAGATGGCTCCCACCCAGAGCAGCTAGGGCTGGCTCAGCAAGCCCAGCTGCAGTTTCGATAGCCTCCTGGTTTCGTTTGCAAGCTCCTCGGGCTGCCAAATCTCTGGATCATGTGCGAAGCGGGCACTGCCGGAACAGGGGTCATCGGGTCGGTGCCGGCAGCATGTGCACGCTCGGGTGCGCTCCTGCAAGGGAGCTCACAGTGAGCTGTGTGTGCCCGCGCCGGTGTGAGCGTGCTCGTGTGTGGACACGTGTGCTGGGGCGTGGATCACCTGGCACATGGGACCGCCAGGCAGTTGCTAAGGGATCTTGCCGAGGACGGGCAGCTGGAGCTGGCACCCAGCTCAATCCCTTCCCATGTGGCCAGTGGGAACCGGCACCTGGGGAGCACCCACTGCCCCTGCGGCTGCCGGCAGCTCCCTGGGTACCTCTGCCCCACAGACCCTTGGGGGGAAATGAGGCAGGGGTGTGGGCCAGCCCCCCATGGGTGGGAGCTCGGCCACATGCAGGCTTCTGGGGCAGGATGGGGCAGGCGGGAGAGCCTGGCACTGTGGCTGTGCTCCTCTGGCACCCGGACTGCCCTGGCATGCTGGCCCCAGCCCACCCATGCCAGTGGCGAGTGGCTGGGTGCCCACCCTCCCACCTGCTTCCATGTCCCCGGGGTGTCCAAACCCCTCTGCGAACACAAGTGACCCCCACGGTACTGGCAGCAGCACCGCGAGAACCCTCTGGGGCCCGGAGCCCCCAACCCACGGCTCTGCCAGCCGCACGGACCCCGGGGGGCCGGTGCCCTGAGCCCCAATGCTCCCACCCAGGGAGACCCCAATGTCGGTAGGATCCGGTCCCGGTGCCCCCACCCGTGGGGACCCTCAGCCCAAACCCGGTGCGGCCCCGGTCCCAGCCACCCGGTGCCGCTGCCGGTACCGCTGCCGGTGTCGGTGCTGGCAGACCCGGGCCGGGGGCGGGGGCGCGCGCGCGCGTGCGGGGGGGGGGCGCGGCGGCGGCGGGCGCGCGCGGGGCGGAGCTGGGCGCCGGGGGCGCGGGGCGCGGGCGGCTCCGGCTCGGTTCTCCTCCATTCATTGAGATCGCGGCGGGTTCCGCGGCGGCGGCAGGATGGTTGCTCGGCTGCCCGCGTTCCTGCCCCTGCTCCCGTTGCTGCTGCTGCTGCCGGGCCGGGGGCCACCGGGAGCCCTGGGCAACCGTCACGCCGTGCACTGGAACAGCTCCAACCTGCAGTGAGTGCGGGGCGGGCGCCGGGCAGCGCGGGGGAGGCTGCCGGTACCGGTAGCGGCAGGCGGTGGGGGCGTCCCTGGGGCCGGGCGGGGGGCGCCGCCGGGAACGACGCGGCGGGGGCGCGCCGGGGATCGCGCCGAAGGATGCGCGCGGCGGCGGGCGGCGGCGGATGGGGGGGGGGCGACACCGGGTCGGGGGCGTGCGCGCCGGGACTGCGGGACCCCCCGGTGCCAGTGTCCGCGCGGCGCCCCCGTGCGGGCGGGGCTGCCGGACCCCCCTCCCCCGGTCCCGGTGCGCTGCCCCTCCCGCCCCCGCGCACCTCGCCCTGCCCGCGGGGGCGGGGGCCGCTCCGGGGGGGGGTGCGGGGGACAGCCGCCCGGGCCGGTCCGACGCGACCGGCGGGGGCTCGGGTCCCCGGGGCCGCGCTGCCGGGCGGGGCGCGGGCGTCGGCGGGGTCGGGCTTGCCGCTGGAGCGGGGCTCGGCGGCTCCCGGTGCGGGCGGGTCGGTGACACCGGGGGCCGCGCCCTCCGCTCCCCCCCCCTCCCTCGACGGCGCTGACCCCCCCCGCGGCGGGCACCGGGGTGCCGCGGGAGGAGGACGGCCGGGCCTCCCCCCCTTTCCGTGCGCTGGGTCGGGCCGGGGGTCCCTCTGCGGCGACCCCGCCGCCAGACGCGCCCCCCGCCTGTCTGGGCGCGGGAGCGGCACCAGCGGCGCGGCGGCGGCGGGGGGGGCCCACCGGGTGCCCGCCGCACCCCCCCTCCCCTTTCCCCCCACCCCTCGCCTGGGCGGGCAGCGGTGCCATCCCTGGGGCAGCAGCCGAGGTTGGCGGGGCCGGGGGCTCCGGGGGGGAGGGGGGCCGAGCGGAGGTGCGGAAACTGCCGTCGCGCTCACGGCCGCCGGGCGCTGAGCCGCCAGGAGCCCAGGTGGTCAGTGGCTACGGCCCCCCGCCGCCGGCACCTCCCTCGTGCCCTGTGCCGGGGGGGGACTGCGCCCTGCCCTCGCCCCCCCCCGGGGGTGGGCTGCCCGGCTGTGTGGGGTGCGTGACACCCACACCTGGGGCTGGCACAGCCGCACCGGAGGGGAGCGGGCACCGTGTGGGCTTTGGGGTGGCAATGGGCACGGCTGGGCTGAGCCCCTCCCGGGAAGGGGGGGGGGGGCCGCGTGTCCATGGTGGGTCCGTGGACCCCTCCACAGGGATCGGGGATCTGCTCCCGCTGCGATCGCCCATCCCTTGCCACTGCGAGTGCTCAGGGGTGTGGCAGGGACGTGCGCCCGGCCGGAGCATCCCCCAGTACCCCTCAGTGCTGGGGGTCCCGCGGGCTCCCCCCCGCCCAGTGCTCCTTTGTGCGGGAGGGGGCGTCCCCCCTGGCAGCTCCTTCCCCTCCCATTGAGATTGTGTTGCCAGGCGGAAGCTCGGGCCCCATAAATTGTGCGTGTGTGCGACGTGCTGAGGCGCAGCACAATGGCGAGGCGCTCGGCTCACCCTGCTGTGCTCAGGCATCCCCCCACACCCCACTTCTCCAGCCAGACCCCGCTCGCTCGCTGGCCTTGTCCCCATGCCATGACATTGCCGGGACCTCGGTGGGTGGGAGGCTCCCGTGCCCCCGCCCTCACCCTGCCACAACCAAGGGGCCTCCTCTCCCCACCCCATCGCCTGCAGCCGTGTGCCGTGACCCTCATGCTGCCCCAGCACCTCCTGGGGGATGGGGCGGAGGGGGTGCCAGCAGTGTGCCCGCCATGCCAAGATGGGGGTGTCGCAGCCAGACGCCCACACCCGCTGCGCACGCGTCTCTGGCGCGGCTGCGAGCGTCCGGCTCAGGGCACGGGCAGCGCGGTGGGGGCGGCTGCGGCAGAGATGTGTCCCAGGGACTCCGGAGCGCTGATATTTATTGTTAGGCAGTGCGGCAGCTTGGCCGCAATTATAGCCGCGCGGCAAAGTGTCTGGATTAGATAAATTATGGGGGGAATTAGGCTCCCTGGGCCGCAGCCTGCAAATCCCAGCAACCCCGCTGCAATCAGAGCAATAAACAAGCCCTGCGCGGCCCCATGGGGCTCTCCGGGGAGGGGGGGATGCCGGCAGGCTCAGTTGCGGGCCGCTCCTTGGGGGCTGCACCAGGCACCCCAGAAATTTATTGCATCTCCTGCTGTGCGGGGTGCCCCTGCGGCTCCCCTTGGCCGGAGGATGGAGCAAGGGGCTGCCCTGTGGAGCCCACTTGCAGCACCCGGGGTCCCGGCAACGCCTTGGGGAGCAGGGGGCTGGCGGTAGCTCATCCCCCATGGGCATGTGGCTGTGCTCCTCCGGTCCCCCTGGCCACCACAGCAGGCGGCTGGTGGTGTTGGTGGGCCGGGAGGGCCACCGAGTGGGCAGGGCACCTGTCCTGCAGCAGGTTTTGGGTGCTGACAGCGAAGCCCAGGGGAGGTGCAAAGGTGGGATCCGAGGCTCAGGCAGCAGAGGTGCCTGCTCTTGCTCAGCCAGGTTGTTGGTCTGGCTACACTTTCCATCTGTCCCATCATCTCCACTGGTGGCAGCTGGTGAGCCCTGGGGGCGTGGGATGATCCTTGGACGGTCCTTGCCCTCTGCTCCCAAGTCCTGCTGGGAACAGGCATGGTGGCATACGGTGAAAGTGCAAGAAGGCCACATCCTGCCCAGCGCTGGTATTTGGGGGGGGCCAGCTGCATCCCTGGGATGCCCCATGGTGTGTGACTGGGGGCTCCTAGGGGTGTCCCCAGGCGCGCTGGGCCCCGGCGTGCCGATGTGTGTGGGATGCCACCTCCCTGCTGGGTGTTCTGGATGCCAAGGTGGGGACAATGGTTTGTTTCTGTGCATGGGCACAGGCCAGCTCCCTCCGATGCTCCTGTGGCCCCTGGGAGTCCCTCAGAGTGGGTTGGGGCGAGCCACGCTGCGCCCTGGATTCCGGTGCGGGGACTGAGGGTGCTGGTGCCTTAGGCCTCGGGGTGCCCGGTGCTGTGAAGCGGGCAGAGCAGGGTGGCTGTAAGACAGGGGTACATGGGGTGCTGGTGCCCGGCTGAGGCAGGCAGGTCGGAGCCCACCTGTGCACGGGGAGGGGTCAGCATTGAATGCAGCCCCCCCAGCCACTGGCGCTGCTGCCACGCTCGCCTCTTCAAGGCAGCTTTTATCTGGCTGACTTTGTGTTCCAAGCGGTGAGAGCTGGAGCGGGCTCTCAAGAGCCCTTGTGCAGAGCAGCCTCTCCCGGGGGAGCGTCTCGCGCGGGAAAGGAGCCATGTTGCTGCTCTGCGCCCGCCAGGGGGGCCTGGGGGTACCCGGACTCCTGGGTCCTCTGCAGCTGCTGGACCCTGACATCGGGGCTGTGCCCTGCCAGATTCCTCCATTGCATCCGCTGGCACTAGTGGGGCTGGGGATGTCGTCGCCTGCAGCAGGAGGGACCCCCTCGCCCTGGCAGATCCCGGGGGCATTGGGCAGGAGGTGCTGCAGCGTGCAGGGCAGTTATGCCGGGGGGGGGGGGGGGCAGTTCCCCATCCCGCCGTGGTGTTGTGTCCAGCTGCGGGGCTGGAGGTGGGGAAGGTGGTGATTACACCTCTCAGCGGCTAATTACCGAGCCTCACCAGCTGCAGCATCCCTGGGTGTGCTGGGGGGCTCCACCACCCCCGACCCCACAGCTGTGCCCCCCCAGGCTGGTACCTGTGGGGCACAGAGCCACTGGCCACCCGTGGGTGCTGGCTGTGGCACTGGCAGGAGCTGCTGCCCGGGGACAGAGGGTGCTGTGCCCCATGAGTCACCATGCCGGGCGGCACTGAGCCCCAGCATCATGGCTGGGGCCCGCGGGGTTCCTGTGGGAGAAGGGGCCCCAGCATCGGGGTGTGGGGGCTGTCCCGGGGTTCAACAGGGCCAGGGCCACCCGCTCCTGCCCAGGCTGGTAATTGAGTCACTGGTTGCAGATTGATGGTTTAATTAAAACCCAATTAGAAACCTCATTGATCTTGTTAGCAAAGTGGGAAGGTACAGGCTTTAGTGGGGATTAAAGGGATTGCATGGCCGTCGATGGGGACAGGGGGGTCCGGGGGCACCTGTAGGGCAGTGCTGGGGGTCCCGGGGTGCTCAGAGAGGGCTGTGCCCATCACCCTGGGGTGGGTGCTGCCCCATGGCACCCACAGTCCCTTCACCCACTGCCATGTCCCCAGGCAGCAGCTCCCGTCTTCCCAGGAGCCCCGATTCCCTGAGTGGGGAGGTGGCCCCAGGGACGCTGTGTGCCGGCGATGCCTTTTGCGCCCGCACGTTGCAGCTGCGCCAGGCAAGTTGGGGGGAGGATGGGGGGGGGCTGTGCCGTGGCGCCGTGCCACCCGTGCGCGTGGGCTGTGTTGCAGGCGCTGTCTGCCGAGCCAGCGTGCGTGTGCGCGGCCGTCTGGGTGCCGTGACTGTGCAGTGCTGTCTGCGTGGGGAGGGCTGGCACGGAGGGGGGGCCCAGGCTGAGCCGCCTGTCTCCCCAGCGGCTGAGCGATGGGCACAGACAGTCTGTCTGTCTGTCTCTCCATCCATCAGGGTGGACTGACCGCGGCAATTGATGTGCCTTCACCTCTCGCTGTTGCGTGGGGTGACTGGAAGGGGGACCACGTAAATCAATGGCACTTTTTTGTTCACCAGCTGATCGATGGGCCCCAGACGTGCCGAAAGGGCGAAGCTGCTGGAGCCAAACAAAGGGCCCGGCTGGGCTGGGGTGGGGGGTGGGGTCCGCCCTGGCACCCAGTGCAGGGGGGCACCATGCTGTCACCCGCACGGGGGGACACTCTGCATTGCCCCTGTCCTCACCGCTGGCACCACCAACGTGGGATGCTGAGCCCAGCTCCAGCCCTGCCGCCCTCCAGGCCTTTCCCGCACTGTAGGGATGACCCTCTGCAGCACGGGGGTCCGGGCAGGGGTCTGGTCCCCCCGTCCCGTGCAGCTGCTGCCGTGCCCAGGTTGTGCTGCAGTGCACCAGGCGCTCCTTAGCAGTGCATCAGCGAGCGTGCAGCACTCAGCCCAGATCTATCACAGCAGATGGGAGCGGAGCAGCTGCCCAGCTCACCAGTGGCTGTGGCTTGCCAGGTAGCTGGGGTCCCGACGGTGCGGGGCTGGTGGGTGCCGAGCGCAGCCTGCGCTTGGGACAGTTCTGCCAGGGGACATCCATCTACCCAGCACCGACAGGCTGCTGGAAGGTACCACTGCCTTGTAAAGCCCTGCTCTAAAAATCCAGTCGTGCAGAAGTGATGCTGCCTGTTCTGCTCCCGTGCTTAACCCTTTGGGCACTGCCGGAGCCCGCTGTGCCCCGCTGGCCTCTGTGGTGTAGCTGGAGCCTGGGAGGCCGGGGGGACTGTCCCAACCCAGGTCTCTGTTGCTGGGCCTTCCCAATAGTTACAGGGACCAGGCAGCCCATGCCCGTGCTGGGGTGGGTGTCAGTGAGAAAGGAGGCTGAGACCCTCACTCTGGGTGTCTGTTCCCATCCTTCTGCCCGAAAACAGGGCCCATGGGCTCCCTGCCTGCTGCTGGGGCTGGGCCAGGCATGTGCTTCTGCCTACCCTGCGCTCCCGAATGGTGCTGCAGGCACAGCTTGGGGTGTTCCGGTGATGGCATTGGGGCTGCCAGGATTTGGGGGCATCCAGCTGTGTGGGGTGCTGGTCTGCACCGGCGGGACTGGTGGTCACAGTGCAGGAGCTGAGCATGGCAGGAACACAGTGTTGTGGTCGAAGCTGCTGCCGGAGTCCCCCTGGATGTGCCCCGGGCCATGGTAGCCCCATGGCTCTACCTGTTTGGGACCGTTCTCCAGCCCCTCCCAGCTCGTGACGATGCTCTGATGCCTGCAAGCTTCCAGCACACAGCAGCGGCCGGCGATGTCTGTGGGGCTTACTGCCATGGGGCTTACCGCCATGGGGAACAGGGCTGCCAGCCTCCACCACACGATCTGGGGTCCCCTGTACCTGTCCATTGCCGTGCTGGTGTGCCCCAGCCCAGGGGGAGACCTTGGTGCCGCATGGGGCTGTGCTCATTAATGAGGCTGTTTATCAGGAGCCACGCTTCTTAACAAGCCCCAGCGTGGCGTCCCGGGGGGGGCGTGTGTGCCTCAGCACTGGGTGCCGCAGGGGAAGGGGGGGGGGGGGTACAGCTCCCCAGCACCGGGTTTCCCCTGGCACGGCAGGAGATGGAGCCAGGTGTCACTCCTGTGGGTGCAGACAGCCAGGGCCGATCCTGGGGAATGTGCTTCCTCCGGTCCCTCGCTCCCCTGGCACAGCCAGGCGCCCGACCCGGTGTGGGGCAGCTGGCTTGGGGCACGCTGGCGTCCCAGCCCTGCGTCCTGCACGGAGTTAATTGCAATTTTCTCCTCAGGGCCATTTCTTTAATAACAAGCCTTTTTCTCTCCCCCCCCCCCCCCCCCATTCCCACCACATCAAAGGGGGAAGATGAAAGGTCCCGGCACCCCACGGAGCAAGGGTGGCTGCCTCAGCACCTTGCTGGGGGAGGAGTTGCCCAGCGGCCGGTGGGTGCCGGGCTGGGCTGGGGAATAGCGGCTGCGCGGCGAGGGAGGTGCCGCGTGGGGCTTTTCTCCCTGCCCCACGGGTGACAAGGTCTGCTGTTGGTCCCCCCATGGCCCCCCAGTGCCAGCGGCAGCCCCAAGCGGGGAGGTGGCACTGCTTGGGTCCCCCTTTGGTGTTCTCTCTGGCACCTGGCTTCTGGGGTGCTGTGTGCCAGGGTGCCGCAGGCCCTGGCAGGGTGCTGGGGCGTCTGCACGCACAGCCCTGCCCGCTGCCTGCCCAGCCCTGCCGGGGAGACCAAGGAAGCTGGCTCCACTGCGGGCAGGGACTCGGGGGGGGTGGTGGGACCCCCCATGGGGCAAGGGGACCCCAAGTGCTGGGTCCAGGACTGGTGGACCCAGGTTTGCCCTGACAGGCGGGGAAAGGAGCACTGAGCCGGAGCAATGCACTGCAAGGAGTCCAGCCACGCGTGCCAGGATGCTGTGGGCCATGGGCCAGGGGAGCCAGGTGAGGGACCCCCAATGCAGCAGGGCTGGGGGGCCACAGCGGCACGGTGCAGGGAGGCACTACCGCCGCTGAGCTGGGCGGTGGAGCGAGGTCCAGTCAGGGTCTGGTGCTGCCACAGCAGCTCGGTGCAGAGCCAGCGCCTCACAGTGCTGGCTCGTAATTAATTGGCAGGAGCAGTGGGTCAGCACGGCAGTGAGGATTACCGCGGCCGGGATTTCCATCGGGCGCGGATTAGGAGCCAGCGGAGCCTCTCCTGAGTGGATCTGAGGGGATTGCCGCTCCTAATCAATGTAAATGAGGCTCCCCCAGGGCCACCCTTTATGGCATTAACGAACTAACGGGATTAGCCAGAGCAGGGTGAGAAATCCTCTCTCTGAGCTGTGGCGCGTGGCAGGGCTGGGTCCATGGTGGGCAGCCGCGGTGGGTCTGCTCTAGGCTGCTGGAGCTGGGGAACACCCGGGCCCTGGGCCCCGCCCCCCGCACCCAGGGCTGCATGGTGAGGACCAGGAGCTGTGTCCTACAGGGTTCCCGGTGCCTGCAGCACCCTGCTGCCCATCAGCACCATGTCCGGGTCAGTCTGTCTGTCCCGGTGTGTTTGTCCCCTCCTCAAGGCCACCGGCACATTCCCAGCAGCACCCAGCAGCGCCGTCTTGTGCGCCCGTGTTCCTGCAGGTGTCCCACCCGTCCATGTGGCTTGGCACCCATAGCATCCGTCTCCACCAGCGTCCCTCCCGCCCCAGGCTGGCCCGCATCCCCCGGAGACAGTGATGCCGTGCTGCGGGTCCGTGGGGCTGAGGTTGCGTGGGGTCCCTCGTGTGTCAGGGGCTCCAGATAGAGGTTGAGCAGGGGGATACCGCTGCTCCCCCAGGGTCCTTGCTCTGGGACCTCCCTGTTCTCTAGCGTCCGGGTCCCTTTTGAGGACGGGGATGGTGTTTGGGAAAGTGCGGGGGGTGTCCCTGACCCCCCATGCCCCCCTTCCCTTGCAGCCTGCGGCGGGAGGGCTACACGGTGCAGGTGAACGTCAATGACTACCTGGACATCTACTGCCCACACTACAATGCCTCAGTGCCCGAACACCGGCTGGAGCAGTACGTGCTCTACATGGTGAACGCGGAGGGCTACCACACCTGCAACACCAGCCAGGGCTTCAAGCGCTGGGAGTGCAACCGGCCCCACGCGCCCCACAGCCCCATCAAGTTCTCGGAGAAGTTCCAGCGCTACAGCGCCTTCTCGCTGGGCTACGAGTTCCGCGCGGGGCAGGAGTACTACTACATCTGTATGTGGGGCACTGGGGTGGGACCCCCACACAGCCCCCCCCCCATCCCCGGCTGGGTCCCCCGCATCCCACCCCAGCTGGTCCCCCTGCACCACACCACCCGGTTGAGCCCTTCTCCGTCCCCACCCTGGCCTGGACCCCCCATGCCAACCCCCCTGGGCTGGTCCCCCTGCACCCCCCTGGCTGGGTGGCTGCAGCCCCCCCCAGGAGTGGGCACCCTGAGCTCAGGGATGGAGGTGTGGGGTGGAAGGGGGGTGTGGGGAGGCTTGGGGCTGCAGGGGGGGTTGTGATGCAGGGGTGAGATGGGGGTGTGGGGAAATATGGGGGTACAGGGAAGCAGGATGAGGATGTGGGTGGGGGTGCTGGTGCAGGGTGCTGGTGCAGGAGGGGGGTGCTGATGCAGGATTGGGGTTCAGCGGATGCTGATGCAGGTGCAAAAATCAGAGTGCTGGGGGGTGCAGGGTGGGGATGCAGGGTGCTGATACAGGTGCAGCTTCAGAGTGCAGGATGGGGATACTGCTGCATCCCCCCAGTCCGGACCACACCCCCAGGCAGGGCCAGACCCCACCGTGCCCTGACCCACTGAGCCTCTGGGTGCCAGGGGCTGGGGTCACCCGCTGCGGAGCCACCCCAGCCCGCTCTTGCCTTGCAGCCACGCCAACACACAACCACCACCGGGCCTGCCTGAAGATGAAGGTGTTTGTGTGCTGCGCCTCCAGTAAGTAATCCTGTGCTGGGCCTGGGGGCTGCAGGCAAGTGGGGGGCAGCGTGGCCTGCCGGTGGGTCCCCCCATCCTTCCCGGGTCCCCCATCCCTCCCAGGAGGGGCTGTGGTGCAAGGCGGCCAGGGAGCGTGACCACCCCCGTCCCCTCTCTCCCTTTTGCAGCGTCGCACTTGGGGGAGAAGCTGGTGCCCACCCTGCCGCAGTTCACCCTGCGACCTGAGGTGAAGATCGAGGACCTGGGTGAGTTGGGCAGAGCCCCCAGCCCCACAGCGCCGCATGTCCGCCCCCCTGCCACCGCCCACAGGGCAGTCCCAGCTGCGGGTTGGGGGTTCGGGGCCACCCTCACCCTCTCCCTCTTCCCCACAGACAACTTCAACCCGGAGATGCCCAAGCTGGAGAAGAGCATCAGTGGCACCAGCCCCAAGCGGGAACACCTGCCCCTGGCCGTGGCTGCCGCGCTCTTCCTCATGACGCTGCTGGCCTCCTAGCTTCTGGCGCTGGTGGGGGCCCGGCCAGCACAACTCTGCCGAGTGGGGACCCCCCCGACCTGCTGCCCCTCGTGAGAGCCAGCGGGAAACCACCACGGGACCACCCGTCCCCTCTGCACCACCACCCCCCTGCCCGGAGAGCCGTCCCATGGGGCAGGGGGCTGTGGCACGCGCCGATCCCAGCTGGGACACGCCCCCCCCCCCCCCCACCAATGGCTGCAGCCACGTCTGCAAGGATGCGGCTCGGTGCTGCTGTGTGCACTGCATCTTCTACCAACACCGTCCCACAGTGCGGAGTCTTGCCCACAGAGTCCTGCCCGCAGCCCACCCAGTGCCCTGTGGCTAGGAGGCAGTGCCGGGCTGGGGAGCCTGGTGAGGGCAGGGACCCCCAGGGCTGGGCAGCCTGTACATACCTATATAGAGATCTATACATACTGTACAGAGAGAGACTATATAGATATATCTATACTGTACCATAGGCAGCGGCGCTGGCCCTGGGCTGGCTTGTACATAGTTGAACGTGTTGGATTTTCCTCGTCTTCCGTGAAGACCTGACCTATGCAAACGCACAGACACTTTTTGGGGAAAAACAAAACAAAAAAACAATCTCAACCTTTTTTTCAAGTGCTTTGGCTGGTGATTTTCATATTCTGCTCTTAGTCTATAAAAAAAAATAAAATAAAAGGATAAAAAAAAACGATCCCTGTCCCGGCACCGTGCAGCGCTCCTGGCCAGCCATTGGCCAGCCCTGCCCTCCAGCGCAGTGGGCTCTGGCTGGGGCAGGGGGTCAGGTGAAGGCAGTGAGTGCCAGGTGCCGACCTTCACTGTGCCACCCGCCTCGCCGGCCCTGGGCATGACAGCTCCAGTCATGGGCTCGGTGCCTCTGGCAGCGAGGGCACCCTGGGGGGATGCGGGGCGATCCCCCCACCTCTCGCTGGCTCTGCTTCCCATCGACCCCCGAGCACTGGCGTGGAGCATCCAGCAGGAACCCGGTGCTGCCCACCGGAGGACAGCACGGACAGCAGGCAGCGCCCGCAGGTAAGGGTGGTGCGGGCAGTACCCTTGGCACGCATCCCTGGGAGGTGCTGGGGTGTGGTGGCTGGGAGCAGCCTGGGGAGGAGTGGGTGCAGGAGACCCCCTCCTCACCACCCTCACTGGCTGCGCGGGGTGAGTGACTGTGGGCTGGCACCCCAATGTGCCTTGGAGCCCCATGGGAATCCCCACGTTGCCCGCCCCCCCCCCCCCCCCCCCCCCGGCACGTCTGGCTCTGCCGGGCATGCCAGCTCCTGCTGGCGTCAGGGGGATCTGGCACACGCCTGTCTGCGCGGCAGCTCCTGCGGGGTGGGGGGGGGATGCCCTTGGTTCCCCCTCCATGCTTCCAGGGAGGCGAGGGGATGTGTGGGGAGGGGGTTGCAACCGGGGACCTGCTGGGGATGGGGGCCACATGGAAGGGGGGTGTTGCTGGGTCTATGGAGGAGTGGGGTGCAAGCAGCCCCACAGCCCCAGTGGGTGCAGGGGAGCAGCCGTGCGGGTCCTGACCCTGCACCCCACTGGGCTGAGGGGGGCCCAGTGCTCCCAGGGAGGGGGGCAGCCGCTCTCCCCACAAGGCAGTGTGGGACCAGGGGGGGCTGCAGCCCCTCTCCCAGTGGGGACTGACATGCCGTGGACGTGGCCTCAGTTGGGGGGTCCCCACAGCCATTGTGGCAGGGCGGCCACTCTCCGCCCACCCCAGCAGGCACTGCTGGGCGGTGGCTCAGCGTCCCGCCGGCCCGGGCTTGTCCGGGTGCAGGAAGAGACAGCGAACCAGTCAGACGAGTCCTCCGAGCACTCCCGGAAGGCGCCGGGCTCCCCACATCCCCCCCACACTCCTGCAGGTCTGGCCCACTGTGGGGCTACGGACCTTGCCCTGGACCCCCTCCCTGGGTACTCAGGGTGCCACCCAGCTGCTGACCCTGGGCTGGATGGGCATGGTGTGGCCAGGGGCTGGCTGGGGCAGCATCAGCCAGCGTTGCCGAGGGCTGTATCCCGCCTGCATGCTGGCTGCCGGGGACCAGCCACAGTCCTTCTCCCAGTGCAGGGCCATGCCGGTGGCACGTGGCGGGGTGGGCTGGGGAGCCCAGCACAGCCCTGTTGGCCGGTGCAGCATGGCGGGGAGCAGGGGACTGAGTCGGCTGCCCCGGCACAGTGCAGCACAGTGAGCTCTGCTTGCAAAATCCCTCCTGCCACTTGCCTTGACCTTGGCACCGCTCCCTGGCCTGTGTGTGGCACTGCCGCCAGCTCAGTGGGGACCAGCCACCCAGCCCTGCTCTGCTCCGTGCCCTCAGGCAGGGTGCAGCATGGCATGCCAGGGGCAGCCTGGACCAGCTGGGAGACTCCTGGGGTGCTGGTACGGGGGAACCCCAAGCCCTGCTGCCCCAAGGCAGGGGGGAGCCCTTGTTGGGACCCCAGCGCTGGGGCTCAGGTGCCCCCTGGGTCCTGGGGGGGCTTCCACAGCTCCAGCAGCATGTCCAGCTCTGGGCACAAGGTGTGTGCCTGGACCAGCCGTGCAGCACGAGGCTTTGCATCACCCCGTGGCAGCATCTTCCTCCCCAAGTAGGGCTGGGTGCATCCTGCTCTCTGGCCAAATGCGTAAGGGCCTGGCGTGGCCAGCCAGCCTCGGGGATGTGGCTCTGCCCCTGCCACGCGCAGCCTGGCATCGGGCCGTGCCTACCTGCTGGGCTGCACGCAGCCGGCGTGGCACGTCACTGTGGCCTTCACTCCTGGCCACGGACTGGACAGTTCCTCTTCCTCCCCCAGCCTCATGGCCAGTGACGTCAGCCCGGGCAGGGGCACACCTGGGTGTCCCGAGCCGAGAAACCATAAATGGTTTGTCACGAGCTCCGCGGCCTCTGGCCAGCCCCACCTGCCCTGTGCCTCTCTGCTGCAAGCGTTTACGGCGCGAAATGGCTTCACCTTTGTCCTGCAAACTGCAGCTGGTGTGGCAGGAGGCCTGCCTGCGCGGGCACTGACCCCGTCCCACGGTCACCCGGGGCAGTCCCCAGCCCCAGATGCACCAGGAGGCGTGGCTGTGACCATTCACACGTGCACACCACCACGGGCACCCCCGGTGCCACTGGGGGTGGGCACCCACCCTGTATGGAGCCCTGCCTATGGTCACCCTGTCCCTGCTGTGGCTTGTCCCTCACCATTGAGCCCCAGGTGGGGAGGTAACTGGACACCTTCTAACCCCAGCTTGTCCCTCAGGCTGTCCCCAGCAGGGGACACATGCTTGTCCTTCCTCCCCCGGTCCAGCCACCAATGCTGGCACTGCCCTTTTGCCATGGTCCAGGCAGGGCAGTGATGCTGGGACCCAGCCAGGTCCCTGTGGCCTTGCTCCCAGTCCTGTCCCCATGCACTGGTAGCCCTGCCCTGGGACTGGGGACCACAGCAAAGGGAACGGGGGAGCCCCTCAGCCAACAGCACTGGGTACCACATCCCAGTCCCACAGGACGGACCTCGTGTGGTGCTCCTGGAGGCTCGTCACCCTCCAGGGCTTGCACCAGCCCTGCCAGGAGGGACGGCCTCAGGTGCTGGGCTTTGCCAGAGGCTGCACAGCCCCCCCATCACTGCTCCCTGCCTCGGTTTCCCCAGGCACCCGGCACAGGTGCAGCCTGTCTCTGCCACAGTGGGGGCAGTACGGGGGCGATGCCAGGACCCCAGGGAGGGAAGCAGCTGTGGTGCTGACCGGCTTCCACCACTGTCCGGCTGCACCCGTCCCCGCGGCTTGTGCATGCCACACTCTGATCCCACCGGGCTGCGGCCACAGGGGTGTTCCCAGGAGGTGCTCCTTGTACAAGCCACGGCAGCACTGGCTTGCCGGGAGCAGGAGGCCTCTCGTAGTCATTACGGTGCAGGGGATGATGTCAGGCCTGGCCGCAACAAGGGAGGATGAAAGGGAAGAAGCGGGTCCCCCTCCCACGGGAACCGAGGGTGGGGAGAGAGGCAGGGATGTGAGGAAGACATGGGGGATGCAGGTGGGACGTGGGGCACCCAGCCCCACATCCTCAGCCCCACGGGAGCCCTTGGCTGCTGGAGCCGACAGCCACTCTCCGGTTACAGCCGCGGTGCCGGCGTCCACCCAAGCCCCTCCAGCGTGCCAGGGGAGCGCTCCTCGCACGGCTGCAGCGGCAGGCATGCAACATTACCCACAATCAATGGATCATTATGTAATAAACAAGAGGAAAGTTGTTTTGCAAATGCGGCTGAGTTATCACTTCACAACACGGCGGCGAAGCATCTCTCCGCCGGGCTTAACAAGGATGGATTGGTGTTGGGGGCAGATGGGAGCAGATAGCGAGCCACTGCGCTCCCCTCCAGGCAGCCAGCAACGTGCCCGCTGCACATGCAGCCCCCCACCCTGTGCTGGGGGGGTCACAGAGGGGAATTTCACAATATCAAGCAAACGGAGAGCGGGGGAGCAGGGCGGGGGACGCATGCAGGGTTTGGCCGGTGCTGGAGCAAAGCCCTAGGAGAGCAGAGGCAGCTGATAATGGCAGGGGAGGAGGAGGGGGGGGGGCTGCCCCTGCCACTCCCAGCCCCTCCTTGGCAGCTGCTGTAGCTCCCGAGGCCCCGCTCGCCCAGGGGCTCCTGATGACCCTGGCATCTCAGATAAGGGGGTTCCCACGGCACGGGCTGGGAGGGGGACAGGCCTGCAGGGTGTCACCCCCCTCAGCTGGACCCCACCGCCAGCCAGTGCTCCCCCCAGCGAGGAGGGGACGGTCACGGCTCGGGCCCTTTGCCCCGAGCCCCCAGACTTCCCACCACCTCCCGCGGGGACCAACCCGGGCCTCAACCCCATTATCGCCCATCAACCCGGTGCCTCAGCCGGGGGCGAGACCCCCCCCCTGCAGACGCACACGCAGGACCACGGGCGGCGGTGCCGCCGGGCAGGACCTGCCCCGCCCCGAGCCTCCACCGGTGGGGTGACGACCCCTGCCCGGTGCCGACCGTGCGCGGGGCCGGTCCGCGCCCCCCCTCCCCTCTCCCCGCACTGCTCGTGTTGTTGTTGTGTCTCGGCCCCGGTGTGCGGGGCGGGGCGCGGGGCCGGGCGCGGCGGCGGCGGGGCCGTACTTAAGGCGGGGGCCGGGCCCGCTGCCCGCCCAGCGGAGCGCGCCCCGCGAAGCGCATGGAGCGGTGGTCGATGCTCCTGGCCCTGCTGGGGCTCGGGCTGTGCTGGGTAGCGGCCGCGGAACGCCACACCGTCTTCTGGAACAGCTCCAACCCCCGGTGAGTGCCGCCACCCCCCACCTCAGGGGACCCCCCCCCCACCCCGGATCGGGAGCTGGTGGCCCCGAGGGCTCGGGCGGCGCCGCTCCCTGCCGGGGCTGGGCGCTCCCCGGCGGCCTTTGTCCGGGGCGGGCAGCGGGGCCGGAGCCTTCGTGGGAGTGGGGAGGGGGGGACCGAGCGCGGGGCTGGGGGGGGGGCGGCGGGGCCGGTGTTTAACCACGATGGGGCCGGGGCTGAGCCCGGCGGGGCGGTCCCGCTGCGCAGCCGGGGAGCGGCGCGGCCGGTCCAGGTGCAGACCGGGGGGGTGGGGGGGGGGAGAACGACCGGGGGGCCCTTCCGTTCCCAGGGCCGAGCGGGAGCGGGGCCTCTTCCTTCCCCGCGGGGGCGGCGCGGCGCCAGCCCCGACGCCGGGGCACAGGGAAGCGTGTTGACAAACACGGCCCTGGCTCCCGCCGCCCGGGCAGGATGTGCGGGGGGGTTGGGGGGCAGACCGGGCCCTCCAACACCCTGGCTGTGCCCAGGAACCGGCCCCTGGGACGGGCTGTGGCTGTGGGGGTGACCCCATCCCAGGCATCAGACCCCCAGGCTGTAAGGGTCTCCCCCGGGCCATGACCCGCTAATTGTAGGGGTGCCCCCCAAGGCACCAGCCCACCAGACTGCAGGAGTGCCCCTCTTGGCTTTAGGGGTGCCCCCCCCCACTATGCACTAGACCCCTCTAGGCTAGGGGTGGCCCCCTGCCTGGGCTGTGTCTCCCCAGCTGTAGGTCACCCCCCAGGCACCACCCCCCAGGTTGTAGGGCTGTGTGTTGTCTACCTGTGTCGTCCGTCCCCCCCAAAAGGGTGACCAGGGTCCCCAGGGTTTGGGGAGCAGGGGCTGGCCCCGAGGCCACTGCAGCCAGCAAGGTGAGGGGACCCCGCAGAGGCCCCTGACCAGCTCCCAGTTTGTCTGTGTCGTGTTCTGATTCCCCCCCCCCCCCGGGGTGAGGTGTGGGGAGCAGCAGGCGCTGGAGCCAGGCTGGCTGCCCCATGGGCGAGAGCTGTCGACGCCTCCTGGCTCTGGGAGCGTTGGGATGGGCAGGGTACACATCCTGGTGGGTCCCCTCCCAGCTCCCCGCCTGCTGGGGCCACTGGGGAGCTCTGGGAAGGGGGGTGTGCTCACCAGCTGGGTGCAGGGGGGCTGGTCCGGTGGGGGCTTTTCCTCCCAAAACCAGCCTGGGCACTGTGGGACTCTGCACAGGGAAGGGTGAACCAAAGGTTGACCTGTCCTGGGCTCTGAGGAGCTGCTGTGGGCAGGAGGCTGCTCTTTCTTGGCCTCGTTAATCAGTGTGAGCGATTTGGGGGTGCAGGGGAAGGGGAGTCCCCCCCATGCCTCTCCCTGCTGGAGCTGACCCCTGGCCTCCCTCCTGCCTCAGGTTCCTGTGGAATGACTACACAGTAGAGGTGCGCCTCAACGACTACCTGGACATCATCTGCCCACACTATGAGGAGGGGACTGTCGACCCCCATGCCATGGAGCGTTACACACTCTATCTGGTGGAGCCCGAGGAATACCGGGCCTGCAAGCCCCGCTCCAAGGAGCAGATCCGCTGGGAGTGCAACAAGCCCAGTGCCCTTCATGGCCCCGAGAAGTTCTCGGAGAAGTTCCAGCGCTTCACCCCCTTCACACTGGGCAAGGAGTTCAAGGAGGGGCACAGCTACTACTACATCTGTGAGTGCCTGGGGGTCTGCCAGGGGGCTGGGGTCCCTACTGGGCTTCCGCCCACCCCAGTTAACCCCCATCCTCCCTTGCAGCCAAGCCCATTCACCAGCACGGGGAAGCATGCCTGAAGCTGAAGGTGACAGTCACTGGCAAAGGCAGTGAGTATCACCTGGACCCCTTGGGTCCTCCCCGTGCCTCCCCTTTCTGCTCACAGTGTCAGTGCCCAGCTTGGCCTTTCCTGAGCTGTGTCACGGCCAGGTCGTGGCCCCCTGCCAGCCCCAGGGTGTGGGCACATGTGGCTTGGCTGGGAAGGTGCTGGTGGCTGGGGTGGGGGATGGCCCCTGGTGAAACCTGGCTGGGGGGGGGGGGGGGTCAGGGAGCTGCCCTTCACCCGCCTGACCCTGTGTTTGCTTTGCAGCTCAGGCACCGCCTGTCCCTTCCTCTACCCAGAAGGGGAGGATCCAGGCAGGTAGGTTGGTGGCTACAGGCAGGGAGACGGGTCCAGGCAGCCGTGGGGCTGGCAGGGGAGCTGGGCTGAGCCCAGCTGCTCTCCTGGGGTGGGGGGACCGGAGAGCAGGGCTAGCAGCAGCCCCCGTGCTGGGTGATGTGCTGCTGGCTTGGGGCATAGCACCTCCCCCAGGGATGCTCACAGCTCCTCTCTCCCCACAGATGATGCAGCTGCACATGTGCTGAGGAGCGTGGGGCAGAACTCGGGGATGCGGGGCAGCAGCCCCTTCACCTTCATCAGCCTCCTCCTGCCGCTCCTGGTGCCGCAGGGGCTGTGAGCTGCCCCGCTGTGCCTGGACAGACCAAGGCTGTGGCCGCTGGGGACAGAGCCAGGATGCTCAGGACCCCTGTGGTCCTCACATGCACCCCGGGGTGGCCTACCCTGTGCACATCTGGGCAAGGAAAGGATTTGTCAGTATTACAGGGCCAGAGGGCCCCAAGCCAAGCTGAGCAGCCAAAGCCCTCAGGCTGCCCCAGCTCCCCTGGCCCTCGCAGGCAGGATGGTCTCAGCAGCCAGAGGCTGAGCGTGAGCCTGAGGCTGGAGGAGCCGCACGTGCCCCAGACTGGAGAGGAGCAGGAGGCTGGCACCCCTGCCCCAGGAGCTGAGCTTGCCCATGGATGGCCCTTGGGTCTCTCTGCTGTGGGCTCAGACTGTGATGTGTCCCGCAGGCAGGGACGTGGTGCTGGCCCTGTGGCCAGCCAGGTGCCCTGGTGCTGGCTGCAGCCCCTTGGCATCCCTGGCTCTGGGAGTCTGGATGTGCTTGAGAAGATGCCTAGCAGCCAGCAGAGCGGGACTGTAGGAAACATCCCCCTCCCCACTGTGCTGTGCCCCTTTGCTATCCTTCATCCCACTGCACATGGCGGGGGCGGGGGGGACGGGCAGTGAGAGCTGTCCCCACCCTGAATCTCCCCCCTCCCCTCTGCTGGGTGCCAGAGGGGGCCCCCACTCCCCCAGTAGCACTGTGTGTGGGGCGCTTTGACCACCCTGATTTGTACAGCTTTCTAACACAGGAGTTTTTATATGATTGTCTTGAATAAATAACCAAGAGCATGCTGAGCACCTGGGGCTGGGGGGGGGTAAGGGGCCTGCCCCCCCACCACAGAGCTGGGCTGTCCTGGCCATGTCTGGCCTTGGAAGGAGGAATGGCCCATGTGGGGCATTTGTGCTGGTTAATTAATTAATTGGCTGGTGTTTGCACAGGGCTTTGAAGTGGAAAAGTGCCATGGTGGGGCTGGCTGGTGCTATCAGTTGTGTTTATCTGGTGACACAAAGCCCTCCCTGGGACTGGGGGCTGTGGTTTTTCCCCCTCCCCCTTGCACTGGAATGAGCTTCCAGGCTTGGGGTGGCAGATGTCTTAATGGGCAGCAAGGAGGGGGTTGAGGTGTGGCCGGAGTCCCATGGGGCTGGGCAGGGGACACAGCCTGGCAGGGCCCCAGGACTCCCTGTGGGGTGGTGGGTCCCTGGGGCCTAGGGGCCCCAGGAACAGGGGATCTCGGGGCAGTGGGATGACAGAAATGTGGGACCCCTGCAGTGTGAGACATGGGATGTGGGGTCCTGGGGAGGTGGGAGCTCAGGGAATTGGGATCACAGGGATGTGTGACCCCAGGCATATGGGATCGGGGGGGGGGGGGGGGGAGGGACCCCATGGATGCAGGGTGCTGGGGAGGTGGGCTCACAGGTAAATGAGGCCCCTGGAATTTGGTGCCGTAGGGATGGAGGGTCTTGGGGAGGCAGGGTCATAGGGATGGGGGACCCCGGGCATGTAGAATCTGGGGTGTGGGAGAACCCAGGGAGGCAGGGTCCTGGGGAGGTGGGCTCCCTGCACTGGGGACACGGGACACCGGGGGTGGGGTGTGGTTGTGTGTGTCGTGTCCTACCCCTCCCCGCTGTGGGGTGCTGCCTGGGGTGCCACATGGGACGGACCCTACCCATCGCGGTGGTGTCGGGGCTGCTCGGCGCGATGCGACCGGACACCCCGCTGGCTGCCTCCTCGGTTCCCGCCCCACCCCCCGCCCGGTCCCGCGGCCGGTCCCTCCCCGGTAGTGCGTCCCGCCCCGCCCCGCCGCGGTCAGGACCGCCCCCGCTCCCCGCTGCCGCCGGTGCAGCGGCCCGGCATGGCCGCGCTGCCGCTGCTTGCCGCCGCCTGCCTGGCCTGCACCCTCGCCATGTTTGGGACCGGCCTGTGAGCACCCGGGCGGCTCCGGGCACTGCGCGGCACCGGCGGCGGGGGGGGGGGTGGGGGGTGGGGGGGGGGGGTTGGGGGTGCAATGGGGAGGGCACGGGGGCAGTTCAGGGGGTGCAGTGGGGGCCATGGGGGTTTGGGGGGGGCGTTGGGGGTGCAATGGGGAGGGCACCTGGGCCGGTTTGGGGGGGTGCAATGACGTCCATTGGGGGCTGGCGCAGAGGGTTTGGGGGTGCAGGGTGAACAGCACGGGTCCAATTCAGGGGGTGCAGTGGGAGAGGAATTGAGGGGTGTGGTGCAGTGGGCACTGGGGCCGTTTGGGGGGCTGACAAAGCTGAAGGCAAAGGACACCAGGGAATGGGGGGGGTCGGGGCATGCAGGGGGGACACTGAGGCTGTAGGGGCTGGAGGAGGGGTGGTCACAATTGCAGTGTGGAGGGGCTGGGAGTATTTCAGGGTGCATATTTTGGGGGATGCCTGCTGGCTCCAGAGGTTGCAGCCCCCCAGCACTGCACCCCCCCCCCCCCCCGCCATGGTGCCAGGCACCCAGGAGGCTGCTTCCCCCCGCCTCCCTAGGTCTGACCTGCGCCAGATGTTGGCAACCAAGAGTGTGGAGAACATCCAGTTCCTGCCCTTCCTCACCACCGATGTCAAGTACAGTGGGGTCGAGCCTGGGGGCGGGGGGGGGGGTGTCTTAAGCAACTGGTGGGGGTTACATGGTGGTGGGGGAGGGCAGAAGGCCCAAGGCTGCAGCAGTGAGCCCCTGTGCCATTTGCCCTGCAGCAACCTGAGCTGGTTGGGCTATGGCTGCCTGAAGCAGGACTGGACCCTGATCACCGTCAACACCATTGGGGTGGCACTGCAGACCCTCTACATCCTGGCATACCTCTACTACAGCCCTGCAAAGGTGGGGCCAGCCTGCCTGGGTCGATAGGGGGATGGAGGGACCCTTGCCCTAACCGTCCCCCTCCTCTCTGCCCCAGCGCCCCGTGCTGCTGCAGAGCCTGCTGCTCTTGGCCGTGCTGGCTGCTGGCTACGGCTACTTCACCCTCCTGATTGCCGATGCACGGACGCGCCTGGCACGCCTGGGGCTCTTCTGCAGTGTCTTCACCATCAGCATGTACCTCTCACCGCTGGCTGACCTGGTGCGTGGGGCTGGGTGGCAGCTGGTGGGGTTGGGGGGGGAGCGCAGCAGTGCTAGGACTGCCTAGCCCAGGCCCAGCCTGACATTTGCTTCTGCAGGCCAAGATTGTCCAGAGCAAGTCGACGCGTTGCCTGTCCTTCCCCCTGACCATCACCACCTTCCTGGCCTCCACCAGCTGGACGCTCTACGGCCTGCAGTTCCATGACCCCTACATCACGGTGGGTTGGGGCAGCGGGCAGCCAAGGGATGCTCTCCCGTCCTGTCCCGTCCTGTCCCGTCCTGTCCCTGCCCCATGGCATTCGGCTGAGTGGTTGGCACCAGGCCGACCCCTGTCCAGCGTCGTGTGTGTCTCACAGCAAAGCCCGTGACTAGGCTCAGCGAGATGAGTATTGATTTTAATTAATTAGATGGTATAAGGCCAATAAATCTCCCCCAGCAACACAGGGCTGGTGGAGCAGCGATGGGGGAGGGCAGGAGCGCCATGAGCCAGGTAGACCCACTCCCCCCCTCCCCCGCATCATGTCCTCCTGCAGGTCCCGAATGTGCCAGGGATTGTCACCAGCATCGTGCGGTTCTGGCTTTTCTGGCGGTACCCGCCAGGCCAGGACAAGCCCTACAGACCCCTGCATGCCTGAGGGGGCCCCACTGGCCCCCCCAAGGAAGGAGCTCACGCACTGTTGGACTGATGAAGGATCCCTCAACCCTTGCCAGTTTGCTCCAGCGTGGACTGGCCCCAGCCACTGAGCCCCAGGTGCCAAGGGCTGCCCACTCCTGGCAGGACAGGGGCCCTGGGAGGGCACCTCCTGCCTTTGTGGTTCACTCTCACCGGCATCCCTCCAGCCCTTGGTCCTTCGGTGATGGTTGGATTGGTCTCAGCAATGCCTTTGGGGTGCCAGGAGCCCCCCCCCCCCCCCCCCAAGTTCCTGGGCACCCCGCCTGTCCCCGGGGACCCCCGGACAGTCTTCCATGCCCACGGCTCTGCCCCAGCACCAGGCTGGGGCTGCCGGGAAGCCCTGTGTCTCTCTTGTATGAATTTAAGTGCCTTTTAATAAATCAGAGACTGAAGAGCACCTGGTTGTTGTCCCCTCCTTCCTGGTGTGCTGGCTGTGGAGTGTGGGATGGCTCTTGTCCCCACAGCTGCTTTGTCCCCAGGGTGGTGGGGGCTCATCCTGGCACCCCCTGGACCCTCCAACAGCACCCACTTTCTGGCAGTGAGGAAGCATCAGCCCCAGCCCCAGGAAGGGAGCAAGCACAGGGCTGGGTTGGGGTAGGGAGGGGGCACCGAGGACCGCAGCACTGCCTGGGGAGGCTGCTCTGACTCCCCCCCTCCCTGAGCAGCAGCCTGGGGACACCGGTCACAACAGGGAAAGAAAAGTCTGTTCTGCAGCTTCGACATGGGGCTTGCTACCAGCCGTCAGGCCAGCAAACTTATAATCAATTAAAATCCTGGCTAAAACCATGATTGAGCATGCACAAATCAGGCGGCTGTTGGCATCGACTCAAACTCAATTAACAAATTAACAATGATCTGGAATGAAGTTATCAGGCAAGCACATCAGCAGAGGGTCAGGAACACATTTGGATGACCAAGTTGCACAACAGATGCCCAGAGCCTTGTGAAAGGTGCCCCCCTCCCAGGGCAGGAGACCCCTCCTCCAGGGCGAGGAGCCACATCCCTGCAGCTCTGTCTGCACAGGCAGGTCTTCCATCCTGGATGACGCAGGCTGGATTAAGGAAGTGGTGACGAGGACTTTGGCAGAGCCCATGCTACAGCTCAGACGCTCGTTTACACCTTGCAACGTGGCCTGGGAAAAATCAATACGGAGGCGAGCAGCAGGAACAGGGCCGAGATGAGAGCGGTGGCTGGAAGGCAAGACGAGCTCCTGCCGCGCTGCAGTGTGCAGCCCCAGCCAGTGCAGCTGCCGGGCTCGCCCGGCATGCTCTGTCTTGCTGCCGCGACCCGCGGAGCTGGGGCTCCCCTCGCCCGCACGGGCTGTGCTTGCAGGTGTGTCTGCCCCAGGGACTCACCCCAGGGCCATGCTCGCTCCCCCAGCCACAGCAGCCCCATTTCCCAGCGAGGAGGAGCCCCCACTCTCCCCGCCCCAGCACCGGGGCGCAGCTCCCAGCCTCAGCGAAGGCACTGCTGAAGGACTGACTGCCTTGAGAAAGGGCAACTTTCCCCCCGACGCACCAGACAGAAACTTGGCTGCCGACCGGTCACGCCGGCTGGCATGCGCCTCTGGCGGCTGGCAGGAGTGGCCACAACGTGGCCCCACGCGCGAGGCCGGAGGCAAGCCGAGCATCTCCTGGGGACACGAGGACCCGCAGCGGGCACATGTCTGTGCAGGGAGAAGCTGTCGCTGTGCTGCTGGCCTGCTGAGCTGCTGGAGGGCTGTGAGTAGCCCCTGAATGGCCAGGAGTAGCCTGCAGAGGGCTGTGCATAGCCCACAGAGCTTGACCTGCACCAAGGCTGCCGTCCCTGCCGCAGAAAGGCACCGTTTTGCTGAATCTAGGGTGGTGCTACCTCACAAACAGCTGCACATAGGCGAGACTGAGGGAGCTGCCCACCCTGTTCTGAGCTGCCATTGTTGCTCAGGAAACAGCTAATTAGTTGCTCCTGCTAATTAGCCTGAGTCCTCCCTCATGATACCAACTGCTCCTTTTTGCAGAAGGATGTGCAGCTGATAATTAAAAACAAGAAAGTCCTTTGGCTGGTATGCGAAGAAGCCGGGGAGGCTGCCAGGAAGGCAGGCCCCAGCATGCATCACCACCAGCCACACAGCTCTTCCAGCCGGGCTGGCAGCGTGGGCCTTGGGCCCCCTGGACAGAGGGCACCCCCGGACAGAGGTCGTCCCCCCCAGCAGGGATGCCTCTGCCACAGGGCACCTGACCCCCTTCCTGGAGAAGCCTGGCACAGTGCTCTGGCACGTCTGCCTGCCACTGCCCGTGAAGGTGGGGCCAGAGGAGCAGCAGATGCAGCCGCTGTGCTGGCAGGAGTGGGGAGCAGCCCCCCGGCATGGGCTGAGCCACCCCGGCAGGCCAGGGGACACCATAGGCTCTGGGCACTCTGCATTTTAAAGGCTGCACCGCCTGCTCCACCCAGCCAGCCTCTCTCCTCCTTCCCCTGGAAACGGGCCAGTGGGACCAGGATGAGTCTTCTCCAGCTCCCACCTGACGGTGCGAACCACATCTGAAGGGCAGCCGGGAATGTGCTCTGCCCGCAGCCGCGGGCCTTTGGGGCAAGGCTTGATCCTGTCCTTGGCACCTTGCATCCCTGCCTCTAGAGCCAAGCTCCAAGAAGCTGGGAGAGGGAGAGGCTGGGCTGGGGTCCCTGCAGCCTCTGCAGGGTGGTGGGAGTGCCGAGAGGGGACCCAGGCCTGTGTGGAGACCTCCCCCCCCCCCCCCCCCCCGAAGACCAGCCTCACAGTGGGGAGACATGAGTGATTTCCCACCAGTGTGGCTTCAGGCAGCATCCTGGGGTCCTTGGCTGCCTGTGGCCCCCAACCAGGGCAGCACTGCCCAGAGGAGCCCCAGCCAGAGGCCCCCCACCCCACCCCATGCCCCGGTCCCCCGGGAGCACCATACACCACAGGCAGCCACAGTCCCTCAGCTTTATTGGGGTCAGAAGTGCAGCCCTCGTCGGCTCAGGTCTGCCCGTGCCGCACTGATGTGCTCCTGCAGCTCGGCAGCTGCCTCCTCGCAGTCGTTGAAGGTAGCCAGGCGGTAGCCCACGGTGGCCAGGGAGTAGCAGCCGAAGGCCACCAGCAGGTAGACAGGCAGGGGCAGCAGGGCCTGCCGGCACGGGGGCGGCAACCGCAGCCCCGGCGGCGCCAGCGCCAGCGCGGCCCAGGCCGAGCCCAGCAGGACGAGTCCGCACAGCCACTGCCCCAGCTTGGTCATGGCGGCCTGCAGAGAGAGCGGCCGTAAGAGCCGGACCGACCCGCGGCGCGCACCGACACCCCCCCCGGCCCACCACAACCGGGCCGGCCCCGGTCCCCCCTCCGGGGCCTCTTGAACGAAGCCCGACGCCGGACCCCACCGGGCCTTCGCCAACCGGCGCCGGGCCCCGGCCCCCTCCGAGCCCTCCCGAGCCGGCCGAAGAGCCGGTACCGCTGCCGGTCCCGGCCCCTCCCCCACCTGGACCGATCCCGGGCCCGGCGCCCGCTCGCCCCCCGTCGCGAGGATTACGTCACAGCAGCGCGCCGCAGCGCGGGGTCCGCCGGGAGCTGCAGTGCCGAGCCGCGCCACGTCACGTCGCACAGCGCATGCGCGGCAGGAGGTTGCGGGGGGCGGCCCCGACGGGCGGGACACCCGGGCCCGGGCCCGGGCCCGGCGGAAGCGCCGGGCTTTGTCGGCGGCGGCCGAGGCCGCAGGAAGCATCTGGTTTCCTCCGCGTCCGGCCGGGACGGGCGGCAGGGGACTGGCGTGGGAGCAGCCCCTGCCAGCCCTCCCACGGCCACCCCCCACCCCGCGGTAGCACCGGTGCCCGGCGGCTGCCCTCCCCCGTCGCGGGCAGGGCACGGACGTGCCTTTGTTCTCCTGCCAAGCGCCGGCAGTCTCGGCCGTACCAGTGCAGGGGCCTGGTGGCAGTTGGGGACGGAGCCTGCCCCTCTGCCGCTCCCCCTCCCCCAGCAGAGACCTGAGCCACCGGCACCACCGCAGCCCCCCACCCCCCCCCCTGCAGCACTGGAGCCAGTTCCCACCCGCCCGGCACCGCTAGGATTTTCCTCCCTTGTGGGTCCAGGCAGAGGAGACACCGTCCCCTCTTTTTCCAGTGGGGGGGGGTCGACGGCTGCCACCACGCTCTGCCAGCTGGTGCCGGGACCCACCCCGGGCAGCAGCGAGGTGGAGAACCCACCCCAGCCTCTGCCACAGCCTGGACAAGCCAAGGGGACCGCTCTCAGCCACAGCAGCACCCAGCCGGCAGAGGAACCAAACCCACGGCAGCCATGGACAAGAGGCTACAAAGAAATGGCTTTATTGGGCAGCTGAGAGCCCCAAGGGGAAGGGGCAGCCCGAGCGAAGGGGCAGCAGGCAGTCAATTCCTCTTCCTGCCTTTGCCGACAGCCTTTGCGGGAACAGCGATGGGCGCTGCGGACTGGTAGAGGGTGGAGGAGATCTTGTTGATGTAGTAGAGGCCGACCATGGAGAAGATGAGGCTGTGAGGAAGGAAGAGAAGAGACTGCTCAGCTGCTGGCAGGCAGGAACAGGCTGGGGTCTAACCAACACCTTCCCCTTCGATCCTGCTGCACTGCGGTGCTTAACACTGGCCACCATGGGGGTCCCTTGGCCAGCCTTGGCCCTACCCAGTGCCCTGTTCCGCCCACCGCCAACGGCAAACACGAGCTGTCAGGGTCCCTGGCAGCAGCCACAGCAGCACGATGGCTGCTCCCTGCCCCACCGGGGCAAACTCTGCACTTACCAGGTGGTCACACAGACTCGGTGAATGAGGCCAGAGGCAAAGAGAGCCAGCAAGAGGCAGGTGAGGACTGCAGGAGAAAGAAAAGATGTAGCTGTGCTGCCCCAATGCAGCAGCCTCAGAGCAGCAGGGGCCAGTGGCCCCGCAGCATGGGAAAAGCTCAGGGGGAATCACCCGGGTGGGCCCTTCCTCCCGGGCCGGGCTGGGACCCCTGGGTCCCACCGGCAGAGCACAGACCGGGCCGGGCCACAGGCCCTTCACGACCCCAGCCCTGCCGTGGGCTCCCCCTCCTCCCCGCCCCACCGCAGCACTCACTCTCCGGGAATATCTTGGCCTGGAAGCCCTTGCCGAAGACGAGGTTCTCCAGGTTGTTGAAGGCCTGGCTGGAGGGTTAAGGGACAGAACGGGGAGCTGCACCCCCGGCCCCGCTCCCCGCCGCCCCAAAGGATACGGTGAGGGAGCAGACGAAAAGTGCAGAGCCCAGCAGCCCGCCCTGGATGGTCAGCCACTCGGTGGAGGCGAGCTGCCGGCTGTACATCTGCATCCCGGCGAAGAGCAGCAGCGAGAGCAGCGAGGAGAGCGCCAGGGACGTGCCCGTGCCTACGGCTGGGGCCGCGGGGCCGCCTCAGCAAGGGCGTCGGGGCCCGGGCCACCGCAGCCGCGGGGCCACGGCTGCCCCCGGGCCCCAGCGCACCCCGCAGTCCCCCAGGCCCCGGTCTCCCCCCAGGCCCGCCTCGGCCGCTCCCCCCACCCCCCGACACCCCGGGGCCGCCCCGACCACGGTCCCCCGTTACCCATGGTGCCCCGCGGCGTCGCCCCCGGCCCAGGCCCGTCCCGCGGCCGCCAGTCTGCGCAGGCGCACTGCGACCGCGCGGGGAGGGACGCGGCACAGGCCGGGGGGAGGTAATGCGCATGCGCGGCGCCCCCGCCCATCCCCGCGGGCTCGGCGCTCCGGCGGGCTCCGGCGGGCTCCGGCACCCCCTGGCGGCCAGGCGCGGCGCTGCAGTCCCCGCCGTCTCCCGCGCCCCCTGGCGGCGGGGAGAGGCGCAGCGGGCGCCCCAGGGGAGGGAGGGGCGCGGGACCCCCCCACCGACCCCGTCCCCGTCCCCGTCCCCGTCCCTGCCCGGCGCCCCGCTCAGCCCGCCCGGGGTCCACCCCGGGCGCAGCTCGTCGAGCCGCGCTGCCGTCCGCACGGGCTCGGCGTGGGACGCCTGGGGGTGTGGCGAGAGCCCCCCGGTGCCGCGCCGCCACCGCCCCCCGCCGTCCCCCCGCCGCCGCTGCTGGGGAGGGTCCCGCTGAGCATGCGCGCCGCCGCCCCCCCGCCCCCTCCCCCCGGCTCCGCCGCTCCCTGCAACAGACCGGGGCGTCCGCGGCCGCCGCTGCTGCCGCCGCCGCGGGGACCGGCGCCGGGAGCGGGCGCGGAGCCATGGCCGAGGGCGAGGACCTGCAGACCTTCACCTCCATCATGGACGCGCTCGTCCGCATAAGCGTGAGCGGCGGCGGGGCGGGGGGTGCACAGCGGGGCGGCCGGGCCGGGCCGGGCTCCCCCGGGCCCGGCGTCGCCATGGCAACGCGGCGGGGCCCGATGGCGGGGGCGGGCGGGATGGCGAGGGTGCCCTTGAGGGCCGGGCAGGCCGCGGCGAGGCCTCGGACCCGCGCACCGACCCACCGGCCGGCGATCCCCGGGGAAGGCTGGCACCGGGCCCCCCCTGCACTGTGTCACCGCCGGGACCGTCCCCCCTCTGGGCCAGGAACACCGGGAGTGCCGGGGGCTGCCTGCACAGCCGTGGGCGGGGGTCCCTGTCCCCATCCTGTCCCCATTCCTGGTGCCCATCCCGGTGCTGGTCCTGGCTCTGGTCCCAGTGGTGGTCCTGATCCTGGCCCTGGTGCCGGCTCCAGCCCCAGTCCCCATCCCCATCCCAGCCCTGGTCCCCGTTCTGCTGCTGGTCCCAGTGCTAGTCCTGATCCTGACCATGCTGCTGCACCAGGCCTGATCCTGGCTCCAGTCCTGGTCCCCATCCTGGCTCCAGTCCTGGTCCCCATCCTAGCCCTGGTTGCAGTGCTGGTCCTCATCCTGGCCCTGGTGCTGGTCACAGGCCTGATCCTGGCCCTGCTGCTGGTCCAAGGCCTGAATCATGGACTTGGTGCTGGTCCTGGCTCTGGTCCTGGTGCCGGTCCCGATCCTGGCCCTGGTGCCAGCCCCAGTCCCAATCCCCATCCCAGTCACAGCCCTGGTCCCCATCTTGGTGGTGGTCCCAGTGCTGATCCTCCTGCCAGCCCAGGCTTGATCCTAGCCCTGGTTCTGGTCCCAGCCCTGATCCTGGCCCCAGTCCCAGCCCCAGTGCCCATCGTGGCCCCGGTCCCATCGGCAGCGGGTGATGCTCCCCCCTCTCTCCCCAGACCAGCATGAAGAACATGGAGCGGGAGCTGGTCTGCCCAGTGTGCAAGGAGATGTACAAGCAGCCGCTGGCCCTGCCCTGCACGCACAACGTCTGCCATGTCTGCGCCAGCGAGGTGCTGCTGCAGCACGGCTACCTCTGCTGTGACCCCACCTCTGAGCCCTCCTCACCTGCCGCCACCCCTGCCACCCGCAGCCCTCGCCTGGGGCGCCGGGCCATCCCCAAGCCCGACCGCCTCGACCGCCTCCTGAAGTCAGGTGGGACAGCTGGAGGGGACTGGGATGGCACCCACCGGCTCCCCCACGGGAGGGCCGAGCAGCCCTGGGGTGCCGCGCCCCACCTGATGCCCTCCCCGCCTCCCTCCCGCAGGCTTTGGCACCTACCCGGGGCGCAAGCGGGGCACCGTGCACCCGCAGACCATCAGCTTCCCCTGCCCTGCCTGCCAGCGGGATGTGGACCTGGGTGAGCGGGGCCTGGGCAGCCTCTTCCGCAACCTGACGCTGGAGCGGGTGGTGGAGCGCTACCGCCAGACCATCAACATCAGCGCCGCCATCATGTGCCAGTTCTGCAAGCCCCCGCAGCTGGAGGCCACCAAGGGCTGCACCGAGTGCAAGTCCAGCTTCTGCAATGAGTGCTTCAAGCTATACCACCCCTGGGGCACCCAGAAAGCCCAGCATGAGCCCACGCCCCCCACCCTCACCTTCCGCCCCAAGGTACGGCCTCTCAGTCGGGGTCTTCCTTCCCCGCTTGGGATTTTGCAGGTGGTGGGGGGGGACAGGGACGCTGGATGGGGGATGGGCACGGAGCCCTGCTGAGCTCCCCTGTGCCCGCGCAGGGGCTGATGTGCCCAGAGCACAAGGAGGAGGTGACTCACTACTGCAAGACCTGCCAGCGGCTGGTGTGCCAGCTCTGCCGCGTGCGACGCACTCATACCAGCCACAAGATCACCCCGGTGCTCAGCGCTTACCAGGCCCTCAGGGTAAGGGCCGCTGGGGCCACACTCAGGGTAGGGACGGGGCTCAGCAGGGAGGAATTGGGGGCACTGGCGGAGCCCCACTGCAGATGGGGTGTGCAGGTCGGGGACGTGGGCGTTGCCAGCGCCTCGCCTCACCCCTTTCTCTGCAGGAGAAGCTGACAAAGAGCCTCGCCTACATCCTGAGCAGCCAGGACACGGTGCAGACCCAGATTGCTGAGCTGGAGGAGACGGTGAAGCACACAGAGGTGAGAGCGGAAGGTGCCCATCTGTCCCTGAGCTGTCCCTAGGTGGGGGGTGGCACTGCCAGCCTGGTCCCCTCTCTGCCCCGGGGCGTGCGGCACGCTGACCCTGCTGTGCTCTGCAGGTGAACGGCTCACAGGCCAAGGAGGAGGTGTCGCAGCTGATCCAGGGGCTGTGTGCCATGCTGGAGGAGAAGCGGGCAATCCTGTTGCAGGCGATCGAGGAGTGCCAGCAGGAGCGGCTGGCCAGCCTGCACTGCCAGATCCGGGAACACCAGGCCATGCTGGAGAACTCGGGCATGGTGGGCTATGCCCAGGAGGTGCTGAAGGAAACCGACCACCCCTGCTTCGTCCAGGCTGCCAAGCAGCTGCACAACAGGTACCAGGCTGCAGGAACCCTGGCGGGTGTGGGGCTGCTGGGGGGGGGTGGTCAGGGCCCTCCAGTGCCCAAGGTGGCCACTGCGTGCCACCCTGACATCCGTGCTCTCCCATGCTTCAGGATCCTCAGGGCCACTGACTCACTGCAGAGCTTCCGTCCTGCAGCCACGGCCTCTTTCAGCCACTTCCAGCTGGACGTCAGCAGGGAGCTGAAGCTGCTCACTGACCTGGCTTTCATCCGAGGTAAAGGCAGCAGGACCCAGGCACCGGCTGTGCCCCATGCGGAGGTGCAGCCCCTGTGGGCAGAGTGGCTCCCTGCCCGCCTCGGAGCTGGAGCTCAACCACGGCCGTGGAGAGCTGTGCTCGGGGTGGGCGCTCGCGGATCTGCTGGTCCCCCTTCCCCGTCAGGGATGGCCCCCATCCCAGCAGCCCCCAAGGCGATCCCTGTCTCTGCCCTGCCCTGTGCCAGGGCAGCCAGGCGAGGGGGCAGGACAGGCAGGGCCACGGTGCCAGGTAAGGGCAGCAGGAGCGCCAGAGGGTGAGTACAGAGCGGAGGCTGCCCCGCTGCAGGGCAGACACTTCCCCACAGGGCAGGAGCCGCGTGGCCCTGCTGGACCCGCTGGCAACACTTTTCAGACCTGCTTCTACCTCTCTTTGTTTATAGGCTGCGGCCGCTGCTGAGTCGTCACTGAAGTAACTGAGGCAAGTCACATCCCTGCCCCAGAGCTGGCCCCGCTCTCTCTGTCCCATCCCTCCATCCCCACTCCCGGCCTGTCCCCCCTCCACTGCCATTGTCCGTGCCTGTCCTGCCCGCTGGCAGTGGCAGGCTGTGGCTCTGTCCCCCCTCCATCTGCTGCCGAGCATCCTGCCCCCTCCTCGCCCCATTTCCGTCCGCCTCTCGCCCCATTTCCGTCTGCTTCTCACCCCATTTCTGTCCCCTCCTCACCCCATTTCTGTCCCCTTTTCGTCCCATTTCCGTCCCCCTCCTTGCCCCACTTCCACCTGCCATCCCTTCATCTCTCCACCCCTCCTTCCCACCCTGCTTTGCTGCTCCTGCCACGCCACTGGCATCTTCACACTACTCTGCCATCCCCATCTCCTTCCCTCCTCCTCTCCTGCTGCCTCCATCCTCTCTCTTTCTCTCTCTCTTCTGCCTCCCTGACTTGCACTCAGCCTGTCTGGTCCCTGGAGCCCCACAGCAGCGAGCTCCTCTGTCTCCCCGACTCTCGCTCTCCTCTGGTGCCTACACACGGTCTCTGCAGTCAGATCCCCCTAGACTCCTGCTGGTTGTGCGTCCGTGCGTCCGTCCGGAATGCCCCCTCCCTGCGTCTGGCCGCCTCCCCGCCTGCCGGGGCAGGGGATGCTGCCTGATGCCCGCCGGTGCCTCTCCCCGCAGCGCCTGAGGCCCCCGTCATCGACACACAGCGCACCTACGCCTACGACCAGATCTTCCTGTGCTGGCGGCTGCCGCAACACTCGCCACCCGCCTGGCACTACACGGTGGAGTACCGCAAGACAGACGCCAAGGCCAAGGGGCTGAAGCTGTGGCAGCGGCGGGAGGAGGTGCGCGGCACCAGCGCCCTCGTGGAGTACCTGGACACTGACAGCGTCTACGTGCTCCGAGTGAAGGGCTGCAACAAGGCGGGCTTTGGGGAGTACAGTGAGGACATCTACCTGCACACGCCGCCTGCCCCAGGTGAGGGGTGCTAGGGGCTCGGACCAGCGATCCAGAGCACCCCACTGGCTGCTCGCACTGTCCTTCTCACCCCTCCTCCTCTCCTCCTCCCTGCAGTCCTCAACTTCTTCCTGGACAACCGCTGGGGCTTCAACCGGGACCGGCTGGCCATCAGCAAGGACCAGCGGGCTGTGCGCAGCGTCCCTGGCATTCCCATGCTCTTCGCCGCTGAGCGCCTGATGACCAGCTGCCACCTGTCCATTGACCTGGTCATTGGCGACGTGGCCATCACGCAGGGCAAGAGCTACTGGGCCTGCTGTGTGGACCCCAGCTCCTACCTGGTCAAGGTGGGTGTGGGGCTGGAGAGCAAGCTGCAGGAGTGGTTCCAGGTGCCGCAGGATGTGGTGAGCCCCAGGTGAGCAGGGTCTCGGTGGGTGCGGGGGGGTCCTCCGCCTGTTCCTGCCTCCCCACTGGGCACTGGCATTGGGGCACGGAGAGGAGCCCCAGCCTGTCCCTTGCATGTCAGCACCGGGACTCACCCATCCCCCCACCGCAGGTATGACCCTGACAGCGGTCACGACAGCGGGGCAGAGGACACAACGGTGGAGGCACCCCCGCCCTATGCTTTCCTCACCATTGGCATGGGCAAGATCTTGCTCTCGCACGGGTCGGCGCTCACCTCTCGCGACCCCAATGGCTGCACCGTGCCCTTGCCTCCGCGCATTGGCATCTGCCTGGACTACGAGCAGGGCAAGGTGAGCTTCTATGATGCCGTCTCCTTCCGTGAGCTCTGGGAGTGCGGTGTGGACTGCTCGGGGCCCGTCTGCCCTGCCTTCTGCTTCATCGGAGGGGGTGCCCTGCATCTCCAGGAGCTGGTGGCCAACAAGCAGGAGCGTAAAGTGACCATTGGGGGCTTCGCCAAGCTGGACTGAGCCATGCCCGTGCTCCCCGCATGCGCGCCGGCTGTGACCCCCGATTGCCCAGCGAGCTCCAGGGCCTGGGGGGGACAGGAGCAAGCAGGGAGCAGAGCACAGGGAGGGCAGCCCCGGCCCTGCTGCTGCTGGGAACAGGCACATGTTTTTTTTGTGGTGTGGGGGGAATGGGGACAGCTCTGCCATTCCCTCCTCTCCCTGTCCACCTGCCCCTTTCCCCAGTTCAGCTCGAGGCTGCTCTGAGCTGGGGCTGAGGGCAGGGCTGGGCAGAGGGTCAGCCCTAGAGACGGACCAGGGAGGGGGGCGAGAGCAGGACAAGGGGCTGCACAGGGAGGGGGGTGACAGGTGGTGGTGGGGGGTAATGGGGGGGGAGACACTGGGTGCTGGCTGGGGTGGGGGAGGCAGCTGGGCTTGGGGAGAGAGGGCGGGGGGGGAGGCTGGGCTGGAACGAGGTGTGAAGACTTTTTTTAAAAATGGCTCATTTTCAATGTGGCTCACTCAGCTGCAGCACTGTGGCCATGCACAGCCACCATGGCCAGACACAGCTGCCACTGGGTCCCTCCTGTGGGCTGCCAGGCTGTGGGACTGCGGTGCCCACTGCTCTCCCTTGGGGCCACAGAGTGCTGCTGGCTGTTCTGGCCTGTCCCCAGGGGAGCCATGTGCTCGGCCATCTTTGCCCGTGCCCCTGCCTGCACATGCTCCGGAGGGACACGCTTGGCCCCCGTTACACCGCTCGGTGCCAAACCACACGCAGCCGGAGCTGGCGGGGGCTGGGGCCGTGGGGTCGGGATCCGACCAGGCCGGGAGCCATGCAGGGCTGCCATCCACCAGGGGGGCCCGTGCCAGCGGTCCCGTGCCAGGATCCATCCGAGCTGCTGTAGTTTCTCCTGGGTTGTTACAATTGCTGTATTTTCATGGTTTCCTACAATAAAATGCAATGCCAGACTCCTCCAGAGACACCCCACGGCAGAGGGCAGCCGCCCCGTGGGGAGCACCGGCACTGGGGGCTGTGGGGTGCTGGCTGCTCCCTGGGGTGCGGTGCCCATCGGTGAGGCCATGGGGCTGGCCCTGGCAGCGAGGCCATGGGGCTGGGCTGTCCTTCTGTCCGTGGCCAGCAGGGGCCAAACCTGCCCAGGAAAGAGTCCGGGGCAGCCCGGGCAGTGCTGACGTGTCTGGTCCCTGCCCGCACTCTGCCCAGCCATGTGGCTGCTGCCACCCTGTCCTGGGGTATCGGGGTGCTCCTGGACTGGCTGCCAGCAGAGACCATCTCCCTGCTGGGCCTAGAGAAAACCCCTATAGCATTAGCGGGGGGTCCCAACGGTGACCGGTGCAGCCTGGGGGGGCTGCTGGGTGCTGGGGTATCCTCTTGGGGAGGGTAACAGGGGTTGGACTCCTCCCCCCAGGTACCCACATCCCGTAGGGCCCTGGGGAGTGGCATGGCAGGCGGAGGAGCCACATGTGGGGCCAAACCCCACCCTGGGGAACACCCCCCCCCCCCCATTCGGAGCTAGTGGGGCTGTGGTAGCCAGGCTGGGCTCCCTGTGAACAGGCAGCTCTTTGTAGGCCCTAGTTTAGTTTCGATGTAGGGTGTCTGTTTTGATTCCTGTGGGTCCTGCCCAGGGCTGGGGGGGGGGGGGGGGGGGAGGCACAGCCCTGCCCGGCTCCATGCAGCAGCAGCCCCGCACAGCCCCCCCCACACCCTGCGGGGCCCTGTCCCTGGCACATGACCTGATCCCCAGCTGGCAGTGGGGGGGATGTGACACTGTGCCTCAGCCACCACCCTCCCCCCCCCCCATTTTTTAGGTTTGCCCCTTCCTTCTGGCATGCAACGGCATTGCGTGTCCCCCCATCATCCTGCTGTTCATGTGCATGCAAAGACCCCCCCCCCCCCCAAAGCCCTCCCTGTGGCAAACCCCCCAGCTCCTGCCCTAATCCCCCTCCCCAGGGTGCACCCTCCCTTGCAGACCCCTCCATCCCCATGCCTGCCAGGCTGGAAGGCTGCTGGGTTTTGCTGTTGGCAACTCTGGTTATCAGCAAGGCACATGGAAAACCAAAAGCAGTAGAGGCACCCCCCCACCAGCCTTGGGGCTTGTGTCACCCTCCTCTCACCAGGCAGACTCCCCCGGCCCCAGAGTCCCCCCCAGCCCCTTGCCTACACCCTGGCACCTCCCAGCACATGCCAGGGGTCACCGGGCACCTGGTGCAGCCGTGTTCCCCAGCCAGAGCCCATGTGCTGCGGCTAAGGTGCCCATCAGCCACACGCTGCTGGGCCAGGCCCAGGACTGGTTCCCAGTGAAGCAGCTGGCTCAGCGCCTGAGCTCACAAGGGATTTCTTTGAGGAAGGTTTGTTTCCTTGTTTTTCTGCCTTTTCAGTGGTTGCCAAAACCCTCCCAGCCCCCAGCACAGGCCCAGCCCAATCCAGGACTTCCGGGGGGGCCACCCGCCCCGGCTCAGGGCACCACTGTCCCGAAGGCTTGTGCCCTGGCACAGCCCAGCACACAGGCCAGGTCCTGCTTTGGTCCCCAGCCCTGCTGGGGCCAACCCCCTGCCCCTCAGCATGTCCCCCAGCCCTGCTGTGCTCCCCTTCCTCCCAGCAGCCCCCAAAGCAGTTTCGGGGCTCACACAGGGTTTGGAGGATCTCGAGCCAGGACCAGGCAGGAGAGGGGAGTAGGACTGGCTGGGCTCAGACATGGCTGTGCGCGCACCAGCAATGCACATACAGCCTTCACAGCACTCGTCCCACAGCTCTGTGGCCCCATTGTCACCTTGTGCAGCGGCGAGATAACCAGTTGTGCCAAATGAGACACGTTTCCTCATAAGACAGAAACTGAGGGTATGGGACAGGCGGGTGGGATATGAGCAAGAGGGATGGTGTCCCAGCAGGACATGGTCACACCCGGGGGACACAGGGAGCAGCCCCCACACCCAGGCAACTAGGTACGATGACAGTGAATGTGAAACAACCCCAGCACAAACCCCAGGTGTGCCTGGCCCAAGAAATGAGAGCAGCCCCCCTGAGTCACCCAGGTGGGCAATGGCCATGCCAGCAACATCCCACCAGCCACAGAGCCAGAAGGGGAGTCACTCACCCAGGGGAGGCACCTGGCGTGCTGGGGAAGCTGCCGAGGCATCACGGTACGGCGGGGCTCGCTGCAGCCCCGTGAGACACAGTGCCCGACTGCACCCATCCTTTTATTGCGAAATGCGATAAATATACCACAGCCGAGGATCCTGCTTCCCCACTGAGCCAAGTCTGGCAGTAACACCCTGCATATTGACATTTATATAAAATAACACCACAAAAAGAGCAATTGAACCCCCAGGGGTGAGCACGGGGGGGGGCACGAGCCCGGACCCCCACCCACAGCACAGAGCAGGGTTGCAAAGCCAAGCGAGTGCAGGGGCCAGAGGGTGCTGGGTACCCTCCCTCCTGCCCCCAAATCTTTGTTCATCCAGTTCTGTGATGCGCATGAATCCAGCTGCTCCAGAACCATCTGGTTCCTGCTGCCCAAGGCGAGGGGCCGAGCAGCACCGGGGGACGCAACCAGGGCTGGTGCTGCTCCCCTGGGAGTGGGAGGCTGCAGCTATCCCCTCCCCTCAGCAGTCACCCTTCATCCCAGTGCATCCCTCACAGGTTGTCAGAGGCGGCAGCAGGGTCAGTGTAGGTGAAGGTGCCGGCCCCCGCACCGTTGCTGCTGGCCACCTGGGGAGGGATCAGCGAAGGGGTGTCAGAGATGGGCTGGGCTGAGCCCCCTCCTCAGCCCCTACCCCGGGGCAGCAGGGGAACCCCCACACCCTCACCACGGGCACCACGGACAGGCTGGTGCTCAGCCAAAAAATGCATCCCCCCCTGCATGGTGGGCAGCTGCACCCAGCCATGGGCACTGTGGGCACCCACCGCCTCCATGGGCACCCCAAGCCCCCCCGGGTGCAGGAGCTGGTGGAGAAGCTGAAGTGGCCCTGGCTGTGTTCCCCTCCTGCGCGATAAGCCTACCCGGCAAGTGCAAAGGTAAATATTTACCCAGGCCCCTGCTATCTGAACAGGGCAAGCTGCTTGCACAGAGCCAAGCAGCTGGATACGGTCCCCGCCTGCAGCACCAGCGTGCACGGGAGCACAGCGCACTGGGGGGATGGGGGGTCCCCCAAACCCCACATACATTACTCAGGGGAGCCGTACCCTTTGTGTGTACAGGCAGCTCCTGATTCTGCACCTGCAGGATACAGCGTGCAGGATACGGGGATCAGCCCCCTGCCACCCCTGCACTGCCCCAGCCCCAGCCCCAACCCCAACCCTACTCCCCATCCATGGCAGAAGGATGCTCTGACTCCGGCAGATGGAAGGGTCCGGCTGGGACACAGGGAGAAGGGGCAGTGAGCCCCCTGCCCACTGTGCAGGGCTGGGTAGGGGGAGCAGCCACCTAAGGTCGCGGGGAGTTCCCCAGAGCCAGGCCGTGTTTGCCAGCACCGGCTGCGCGCCCAGCGCTGCTGCTCCATCCAGGCGTGAAAGTTAGGCTCACCTCCCAGCCAGGAGGGGACCGGTGTGGGGCAGGCTCGCAGGGCCACCCATCCCCTGTCCCACCGGCTCTGTTAGCCATTAACCCAGTGGTCAAGGGACCTACCCAGCTACCGAAAAGCACCTTCCCCTGCACCACCCCAGCCCCGCAGCGGCTGGGACGCCAGGCACGAGCAGCCCCGGGAACGGTGGCACTCGGCTCTCACCTGGCTGTAGGGGTTGGGCTTGCTGTTGGGTGACACGTAGCGCCCGTGGCTCTGGTATGGGGGGTACTCGGCCATGGGGTGGTAGGAGTCCTTTGTGCTGAACAGGTCCAGCTTCCCTCGGCTTTTCCGACGGCAGGTGCAGGTGGTCTGCAGGGGGAGAGGGAAGGGGTCAGGGGCCTGGGGGCATGGGGACAGGGACAGGGGACCCACCAGCAGAAGGCAGGTGAGGACAGGGATGGGGACGGGGGACTTACCATCAGAAGGCAGGTGAGGATGCTCAGCAGCAGCAGGATGCAGACCAGGACCAGCAGAGCAATGGCCCAGTCCGGGACCATGGGCACCGGTGCTGGGGATGCCACGTCCACAGTGCCTGAAAGAGGACCAGAGCCATGTCTGGGCTGCTGGGCAGAGCCACAGGGCTGGCCAGGACAAACAGGCCTGAGAGACCCCCAGGATGGGGCATGAGGGAATGAGCCCTCCTCCACAGGGTCCAGTTAGTCTTCCCAGTGCTGTCCGCCACAGGCACTGGGAAACTGCATTGGCTCTGCCAGCTGCAAGCCCTGAGCCTGTCCCACAGCCAAAGAGCCTCCTTGCCCCAGCCAGGATGGGGCAGCGCTTGTGAAATACCCCAGGGCACTCCCACGGGGATCCGTCCACCCTCACACCCCCAGCCTGAAGCTCCCACTCACTCTGGATGCTGGCCAGCTGCAGGTCCATGATGAAGCCATTCTGGTCCAGGCTGTTCCTCAGTTGCTGCTCAGCAGCATCGCTGGTGACAGTGTCGTTGCTGTGCCCAAACACGAGGGTTGACTGCACCTCCACCGAGCCTTGGCTGCCCACGAAAGGAAGCGTTAGCACCTGGAGACGCCCCGCGAGGGGCTCTGCACCATGCAGCCAGGACATGCTGGCCTCTGCAGCCGGAGCCGCTGGCCTGCTCACCTGAAACGGAGCTCACTGCATCCCTTGTAGGTCTGCCCACCCACGCAGCTCGCGCAGCCAAAGACGTATTCGAACTGGAACAAAGCATGGGGGTGACGGCCACCTCCCCAGCAGACACCCACTCCTTCCTGTCCCCTCACCGCTCCCCCTCACAGGACCAGCCAGGGCTGCTGAAGTGGCTGGCAGAGCGGATGCTCGGAGCACTTTCATGGGGAGCCCTGACAGGATGTGGCTCCTTCCCAGCATGTCTGTGACCCAGGGGGTCTTTGCTCACCCGGGCAGCCCGCGGGAAGGGCTGGGACTTACCATGGTCAAGACAGTGTGGCTCAGGCTCCTGTACTCCTTCGACGTGGGGTCACGCAGGCTCTCGTTGAACCTCCTGTTGACGATGCGGAAGGACAGTGAGATGTGGAGGAGCAGCTGGACCGCGGTAGGAAGCAGGGCTGTGGTTTTGCTGGGGTTGGGACTGCCGCTGCTGCCCAGCACAGCTGTGGGGGTCTCCCTGGGAGCCATGCTGCCCTGAGTGGTGACAGTTCTCCATGTGAGGACGACTTGAGTACTGCTGCTCTTATTGCCTTTGGTGCTGGAGGTGGGGATCACTGTGCCACCACCTGTGGCAGAGGTGGGAACCGCAAAGCTGTTGCTAGTTGTGTTGGTGCCAAAGTAGGGGACCCAGTTGCTGCTGTTTGCAGTGGTGTTGGTGTGGGAGATGGCAGTGCTGCTAGAGACGGGCACTGCGGTGCTGTTGGCTGTGGTGTTGCCTGCGGAGCTGTTGCTGGACTGGAAGTTTGTGGTGTTGCCTGTGGCAGGGAAGACTGTGGTGTAGGAGGAGACAGAGGTTTGGGTCCCGTTGCCACTTGTGTTTTTGGAGATCGTGACATTCAGAGTGGTGGTCGTGGGGGTGGTGGTCGTCTTGATGGTTGTCTCCATCGTTGTCTCTGTAGTGGTTGTGTCAGTTGTGGTCGTCTCTGTAGTGGTCTCTGTGGTGGTCATGGCACATGTACCTACATGAAACACTAGGAGTCAGCAGCTGGGACTGCAGCACTGGTTTGCGAAGATTTTACACAGCGCAGCTCCTCAGCTAGACACTCCCCTGGGCCACAAAGTCCGAGAAGCACCACAACTTCCAGGAGCCGATCATGGGCAGCTCCTGCTGCTGACAAGGCCAACAAGACCTTCAGGAACACTCCGCAAGTGGGGCTTCTGCTGAGCACACGTGGCACCACCAAAGGTGTGGGTAGTGCCACCTGGACGGCTGGCACCAGCTCTGTGTCTAGCCCTGCAGACCGCCCCCCCCCCCCATCCTGGGGTGACCTTGCCACACTGGGGGGCTCAGGCACAGGCTGCCCACCCCCAGTAAAACCTCCTTTGCTGTGGGTCATTGGGCTGGGAGGGTGGGGTGCCACCCGCACCCCCCCCCCGAGCCTGCATGGCCTGGCTGCTGGCCAGCACAGGCGGCTCCCGGGCAGTTTACCAGTGGGTGCTGCAGGAGCCAGCAGCACTGGAGAAGAGCCTGGGGTCCCGACGGCTCACTGAGACACACCTGCATACCAGCCTGCGAGCCCCGGGCACAGCCTGCTCCGGCTGGTCCCAGCACAGCCCAGCTGTCCGGCCCCAGCCGGTCCTTTCAGTTATAGTTAAGAGGGACCATGAACTGAGCGAGGTCCCCAGGTCCTGGCTTTGCTGGGAACAACGAGCCCTGGGGCGCTGCACCCCGGGGCCAGACCAGGAGAGATGGTGAGGTCCCTGCCGCCAGGGTGCCGCGGGCCACCAGCTCTGGTGTCCCCTGGTCCCCAGTCAGAAAGCAGCCCAGGGGACCCCACTCCCATCCCCCTGCTCCATTACCTCCCTGCTTGCCCGGGTCCCAGGCCGGCTCCCTCTGGCCTCTTACCTGAAGGTGCTGAGCCTAGCACCAGCAGCAGCAGAAGGGTGGTGAATGCCATGGGGCTTGTCCCAGGGGGTCCCGGTGCCTTGCGAGGCTCTGCAGCAGCTGGGCTCCCGTTAGCTGGCGGCGTGCTCGGCAATCCAGGAATCAGGAACTGGTGGCTCAACAGCGGCAGGAGCTTTATAGAGCACCTGGAGCAGGTGGGGAGGCCCCACCCTGCTACTGGCCCCAGGGAGGGGGGGTCCCTCTGCCCCACTTGGCACAGGGCATGGGTGTGCCGCCTCGCTGAGGGGGCCCCTGCAGCATCCTCCTCCTGGGTTGGGTCCCCCACACTCCCCTGGTTCAGGGAGACACTGCCAGCAGTATCCCCATGCCACAGGTGGATGCAGCCTCAGGTGGGGGCAGGGGGAAGGGGTAGTGGCCAGGCATCCGTGGGCAGAGGTGGGGGCAGCATCTGCCTGGCCCCGTGGGCTGAGCCACGGCCCCCAAGACCTGGCAGGAAGCATGGGAAGGACAGAGCCCCCCAGTCCCTCCTGCGGGGCAGAGGGGTGGGCCTCATCCTCTAGCTCAGCCCAGGGTTAATCATTACCAGCTGGCCACTGCGTCACCCTATGCTCAACTAAATGCTGGTGATCCCCCCCACTGAAATGCTTATGCAGGTGGGGCCCAGGGCCCCACAAAACCCCAGTACCTCCCAGTAACCTCCCCTCCCCAGGCCCCCCCCCCCCCCCCAGGCACGAGTGCCCCAGCAGGCACAAGACCCTCTTCCCACTCAGGACACAGCTCCTGGCCTAGGCTGATGCCTGGTGCCAGGCTGGATGCCGATGCTCTACCCCAGAGGTACCAGGTGCCACCCGTGCCAGGGTGCGGAGCCCCCGTCCTCCCTGGTGACACATGCTCCTGGCAATACCAGTCCGCACCAGCCTTTCTGGTCCCTCCCTGCCCCTGCCCTGCGGGAGAGCCCCGATTGCCAGGCAGGGCCCCAAATCTCCAGGAGGGCTTGGCAGGCACCCCCACGCCCAGCATCCTGCCCAGCCCCGTGTGGAGCCGAACTGCCACCCGGGCTGTGCCAGGGGTGGAGGGGGGATACCGAGGCGTCGCTGCAAAGGGAGCAAAGAGGAGGGGACCCGCCCGCACTGCAGTGACAGCACGGCAAGGGATGGGTGGCCTGGGCATCAGCGTGGGCATGATGGGACACAGCTGCACCCAGTCCTCCGACAGGGTCCACAGCCTTAGTGCCAGGCAAAGGGGGCGCGGGTAGGGGGCGGGCAGGGCGCTCGGGGCCTCCCGGAAAGCCCCCCAGCCGTGGGGAAGGGCCGCCCCCCCCCGCCGGCCGGACAGCGCCTCCCACTGCCCCTGGCACGTTCGGCTCTTTGTACCGAGCTCGGCTCTCGGCTGCAGTTCAGCACCGGGGTTGCAGCTCCCGGCCCGCCCCTCCACAAAAGCCCCCCTCCCAGCCCGCTCAAAACGCGGCTTTAAGGGTGCGGCGTTCCCCTCGGCAGAGACCGCGCTGCGCGGGGGGAGCGGAGGGAAAGGAAGGGGCCGCACACGCAGATCCACGTCCCCGTCCCCTGAGGGCACCGGGCTCGGGGGCCTTGCGGCCAGACCGACCGTACCGGGTGCCTACACATGTCCGTGGGGATGAGCGGGGCCGTTGGGTCCCGACCCGCCCCGGCCCCACCGCCCGTGCACGCGCGGCCCGGCCCCACCCGGCGGCGCTTGAACTGCGGCGCCCCCTGGCGGGCGTGGCCCCCCGCAACGCGCGCCCCGGCTCCGCCGAGCGGGACCGGGACGGGGACCGGGACCTGGGCCCGCGGACGCCCCTCGTAGCTGGGGGGAGGGGGCGGCACGAGCCACGCCCCGCCGTGCACCTGCTGGCGGGGGGGGCGGGCGGGACGGGAGGCGCTCGGTGCCGAGCGGTGATTTCACCTGCCCCGGCCCCGCACAGGTGCGCGCAACCCCGCCGTGATGCCCCGGCCCCCCCCGGGAAGCGCTCGCCCCCGGCCCGCGGCGGCCCCGGGGCGGGAACGGGCAGCGGACAACGCTCGCCCAGGTACCGGCACCGGCGACGCAGCCCCACGACCACCCCGTTGCCCTTTTAAGAGGGGGGCCCGAGGCCGCCGAGCCCTTTGTCGCCGCCACCGCCGCGATGGGAGGGGGGGGCCGGGCCGGGGCCGGGGCCGGCCCCGCGCGCTCCGGGGAGGGGGGGGGGCGCATTCCGCCGCGTTGCCGGGACACCCGTCGCCATGGCGACCGGGCACTGCCGCCGGGACTCGGCGCGCGCCGCGCAGTTCCCACGGAGCGGCCCGAGCGGCGGCGGCGGCGGCTGCGCTCCGTTCCCTCTGGGGCGGCGGGAGGGACGGGATGCGGTGCAGTGTTGTGCTCTCGCCTACCAATATTGCACTCGTCCCGGCCTCCCGCCGCCGTGGACTCCGCCAGTGGGACCGGCCGGGCACCGGGTTCCCCCCCCCCCCACTCCACCCCCCGCGACGACCACCGGGAGGACGGTGCAGGACGGAGCCGAGAGCGGGGGGGAGGGGGTTGGGGGGGGGCAGCGCCCTCTCGAGGCACCGGGATCCACCCCAGAAACCGGGCGCGCAGGCTAGAAACACTCAAAACTTTATGGCCAGACTTCGGGCAGGGACCGCAGCAGCAGGCAGCGCCGCGGGCAGGGCGGGAGAGGGGGGCAGAGGGGGGGGCAGCCCCGCCACCCGCGGGGCCCCGCTCGCCCCGCTGCCGGCCGCACGCGCCGGTACCGGCAGTGCAAAGTCCGCGGGGGGGGGGCAGTGTGGGCCGGGAGCGGGGCCCGGCCGGGAGGGACTGCGGCGCTCGGAGAGCCCCTGGCGGGGGGCGGGCCCGGGCCAGGCGCGGCCGCTCACTCGCGTCCCTCCAGCAGGAACCGGCGGAAGGGCTCGAAGTCGGCAGGGATCGTGTCTGCGGGGGGAGAGCGGGGGGGGGGCGGACGTCAGGAGCCGGGGGGGGGGACGGGCAAGCCCCGGTAAAGCGGGAGAGCCCCCCGGCCCAAGACCGACCCCTGCAGCAGGGGCGAGGAAGGAGATGCGCTGCGTGCTCTCGGCCCCCGGCCTGGTGCGGGGGGGGGGGGCGGTGGCCCCGCGGCGGGGGGGGGTGTGTGTCCGTGCTCACCGTTGCAGCGGTACTGAAGGTTGGACCAGATGATGTTCTCCTGGGAGAAGCAGAAGACTCCCAGCCGTCCCCCGCGCATGGTGGTGTCGATGATCACCCCGGAGTCGGCCACCAGCCGCGGGCCCTCGTACAGCCGCACCCTGCGGGAGGGGAACGGAACGGCCCGGCCGGTCAGCGGGGGACCGGGACCCCACCGGGGCCAGCGTCGGGCATCCTGCCACGGGGCTGGGCTGGGCTGGGGGCCGGGGGCACCGGGCTGGGGCCGGGGCATCCCGCCCCGAGGTGGGATGGGGGCACCGGCCAGGGAACAGGGCGTCCCGCGGGGGCTGGGATGGGGCACCCCGCCGTGGCCGGACACCCACCCCCCCTCCCGGGGAGGGAGCCCCTGCCGTGGGCCGGGATGCCCCCCCCCCCGGCCCGTCCCCGTCGCCTTTGTCGGGCGTTTTGCATGTGAAAGGCGCCGGCGGCCGGCGGGGTCGCCATGGCGACGGGACAATGGCCGCGGGGGCCCGGCGGGGCGGACGGGCCGGGCCCGCGGACCCCCCCCCCGCCCCCAGCGGCGGCCGCCCCGACGGGATCCTTAAAGGGGAAACGCACCCGCGGCCCCACCGGGGCAGGACCCCTCCCCACGGCTGGCATCCTCCCCCCCGGGCTGGACCACACGAGGGGCCGGACCCCTTCCCAACGGCCGGCAGCCTCCCCACCGGGGTGGCCCCACCGAGGAGTGGCCCCACTGAGGGGGACCCCCATACTGAGGGGTGGCTCCACTGAGGGGGACCCCCATCCCAACAGCTGGTATCCCCCCACTGGTGTGGTCTCACCGGGGCTGGACCCCACCCAACAGCTAGCATCCTCCCCCTGTGCAGTAGCCAGAGCAGCCCCCATGCCAGCAGCCTCTGTGCCCCCCCTCCCCGTGCCTGATCCCTGCTCACCTGATGTAGCCCACCTGGGGCCTGTGCACCAACTGCCAGCGGTATGACGTCTTGTCCCGCCAGCCCACATTGCGTGGGTCCTTCCAGAGCAGGCGGACGTGGTCGGGCGTGTGGCCCGTGTGCCACAGCGCATTGCGCAGGTGCTCCCCTGGGCCTGTTGAGGACTTCACTGCCTGCGGGTGCAGAGGTTGTCAGGGGGGACCTGGCCAGGGGTGGGGGGTGGGGTGTGTGACCCAGCCCACAGGGTGGCCAACACCCACCTTGAGCTGCAGCCCTGGCTCGGCCACGGCACGGAAGGGGGTGGCCTGCCAGTACGTCTGCTCTGTTTGCTTCCACATCACCACGTAGAAGCTGGCGCTGTCCTGGTAGCTGAAGATGAAGCCAGCATAGTCATCGTCGGTGACGGTGTTGACATGGAAGGTGCCCTCGAAGTCCACGCCGTTGAAGGCCGTGTAGCCTACAGGCAGGCAAATGCAGCAAGGAGCCCTCTCCCGCGGCACAGGACCCTGCACCCGCCTCCCTTCAGCCCACCCTTCACCCGTGTGGGGCAAAGAACCGGCCCTCACCCCCCAGCGCAGGGGGACAGAAGTAGGGGGGCTGCCCCATAGCGCCTGCAGGTGGGAGAGCATCTCTTACCAACAGCCAAGCCCGGGTCACTGTTCATGGTCTGCACGATCTCCATGCCCTGTGGGATACAGCTGGGTGAGGGACATCCCCAGCATCCCCACGGACCCGCCAGCCCTCTTTTGCTCCCACCACAGCAGCGCAGACCCCAGAAACACTGGGGGTAGCACCCACACCTGGTTGAGGACAACCCAATTGGGATCAATCTGGGCGTCCCCCTCAGGGTCGAGGATGACGGTCTGGTAGGCACGGAAGTCGGTCAGTGTCACCTCGGCGCTCTCGGGGCACACGTCCAGCTGGTCCACCACCGTGTCATTGTCAAAGTCCTCCTCGCACACGTCACCCACACCGTTCCCTGGGGACACGCACCCTAGTCAGGGCCGGGCCAAGCCCATGCAGCTCTGCCTCCTCCCGCCCGCCCCGTTCTCACTGTCTGAGTCCTTCTGGTTGGGGTTAGGGATGAGGCGGCAGTTGTCTGGTCCAGGTGCTGTGTAGTCAGGGATGCCATCGTTGTCATCATCATTGTCACAGTCATCTCCCAGCCCATCGTTGTCTGAGTCCAGCTGGGAGCTGTTGGGGATCTCGGCACAGTTGTCTTTGGTGTCCTGATGCCCATCCCCATCACTGGGAGCAAGAACAGGGTCAGAGGAGCGCCGCAACCCAGGGTCCTGGCACCACATCCCAGCACCCTTGCCAACCCCGAAGACCCCGTCATCCCCCCGCCTGGGTCCCCGAGCCAGGAACCCAGCTCTGCCCCCGGGGACGAGACAGAACAGGATGGGATGGGGAGGTGACTCTGCAGCAGTGCAGTCCCCACCTGTCCTCATTGGTGTCACAGATGTCTCCTACCAGGTCACTGTCCATATCTGTCTGGAGGAGACCAGAGCCCTAGTTCAGCGGACACTCCGGGGCGAGGGGGCCCAGCTGCGCTGCAGGAGGATGCACCACTCCCCAGCTGGGCAGGGCCCCACATGCCCCAAGCCCCCTGCCCCAGCCTGGCCCCAGCCATACCTGAGTGGGGTTGCTCATTTCAGGGCAACTATCACAGGCGTCCCCAACGCCATCCTCATCCCGGTCTGTCTGCAGGGGGTTAGGCACCTTGGGGCAGTTATCCAGCATGTTGGGAATCCCTGCAAGGACAGCCCTGGGTGGATGCCCTCATCCCCCCAGCCTGGCATGACAGCATCCCTGCTCTGTGAGCAGCCCCAGCCCTAGCCCTGCACAGGCAGGCCAGCCCCAAGAGCCACTCACCATCCCCATCGATGTCATTATCGCAAGCATCCCCCTCGCCATTGCTGTCCGTGTCCCACTGGTCATTATTGGGCACGTTGGGGCAGTTGTCACAGGCGTCCCCGAAGGAGTCGGTGTCCGAATTCTGCTGGTCCTTGTTGGGGAAGAGCCGGCAGTTGTCCTGTGGGGAAGAGGACAGGGATGCCCGTGCTGCAGTGGCTGGCAGACAAGAGGCCACAGTCCCGCACAGGTCTGGGCAGGAGGACATCTCTTCTAGCATGCTGAGTGAGAGCATCCCAGAGCCACAAGCCTGCCGATCCCCAGGAGAAGTATCTTGAGGGAGTCAGCACCAAGCCAAAGGGAGAAGCCCTCTGCCCAGCACATCCACCTCCACGTTCTTGATGCCATCACCGTCGGCATCATCGTCGCACTGGTCCCCGATGCCATCATTGTCGGCGTCCTCCTGCCCCGAATTCGGTGTCAGGCGGCAGTTGTCCTGCAGGCATAGACAGCATTAAAGATGGGGAGGAGATGAGGTCTGAAGCACAGCCCTGCCACAGGCTCCCTGAGCCCTGGCACCCCCTGTCCGAGGACGCTGCCCTCCCTCTCTGGGAGCCCACCTGCTTGCAGTGCTTGTTATTGTCGATGCATGGCAGGGGCTCGTCTGGGTAGCCATCGAGGTCCGTGTCTTGCCCACACACATTGCCGTTGCCAGCCCAGCCCACGTTGCACTGCAGAAAGAAGAAATCAGGGGCTGGAAAGCGGGGAAGGGCCCTGGCAGGACTAACTGCTGCCCGTGCCGATACCCTTTGTACACCCCCGCTTCACCCTCCTCCCTGTCCCTGTCCCCCACTCACCACACAGGAAATTTCACCATTCCTCTCAAACATGCAGAAGCCATTGATGTCGCAAGGATTGGAGGTGGGAGTGCTGCAGGACTTCTGCGGGACACAGCCGGACGTTTGATTCCCAACAAACCCTGACTTGCAGGGACCACACTTGTAGGAGCCCTGGGAAAGAGAAGGCAGGGGCAGGATTAAGGGAGCAGAGAGGCCCCGGATGCCAGGCAGGGGAGCAGGGCAGCTCTGCTCACCAGCGTGTTGGTGCAGATGGAGTTGGGGTCACAGCCTCCGTTGTTCCCATCGTTGCATTCATCAATATCTGTGCAAACCTGCGAGCCGCGCAGCAGAAACTGTCACCCGGGGCCTTTCCCTGCCTGCAGTTCTGCCCATTCCTGTCCCAGGAAAGCTGCCCTCCTCTGGCAGCCACAGCATCCTCCACCCATCCCTGCAGCTCAGCAGCCTGGAGCACCCACAGGGATCCGGCCGAGTCCCACGCCACCACACTCACCTGCTTGCTGGCCCTCACGTAGTCCACCCCCATGCCGGAGACGGTGTTGCCCCGATAGCCGCGGGGACAGGGCTCGCAGCGGAAGCCAGGGGCCGTGTTGATGCACTTGGAGCCAGGGAAGCAGGGGTTGGCATGAGTGCACTGCGGCATGAGGAGAGAGACAGGCTTCACCCTCAGGCATGGCATCCTGCACCTTGGGGTGACCAGTGCCCCGGGGCATCCCGGCGGGGCCCTCCCCCGGCTTCAGGATGCATCCGGAGAGGGGAAGTATCGTCTGCCCGCACTGCTCTGGCAGCACTGGGGCTGCTGACCCACCCCAGGAGCATGCCCACCTCATCGATGTCGGCACAGTGTGTGCCGTTGCCCTCCAGCCCCGGTGGGCAGGGCCCGCAGCGGTACCCAGGGTACTCATACGTCTCCATGCAGTCCACGCTGCTGAAGCAGGGGTTGGGGTTGCAGCGGGACCGGTGCTCATGGAAGCCTGAGGAGGGCCAGGTAGGCGGTGAGACGAAGAAGCCCTTTGCCCCCTGAGGTGGGAGCAGAGCCTCGCCAGCACTCACCGCAGACCTGGCACTCCATGATGGTGTTGCGGATCAGAGACATCTCCTTCACCTGCGAGGCAGCAAAGCACCAAGCGTCAGGGGGATGCAGCATACTGGCTGGCACCATGCTCTTGGGAAATCCAGCCTAGGGAGAGCCGGTACTGCCGCACTGTCTCACCTGGTCCCTAATGTCTTCCCGCAGCTCGGTCAGAAGCTGGTTGAAGAGGGTCAGCTGTGTGACCAGTGCCTTGGTCTGCTCGCCTGCCAGGAGCAGAAAGGACAATGTCAGCCCCAGGACAGATGCAGCCTCCCGGGCCATTGGCTGGGACTGCTCTGCCCCCCGGCACAGAACTGGGAAGACAAGACAGCCAACAGCCCGTCCTCCTCCCTGGTCCACACAGGACCCCTTCCCCTGTAGCACATCCCGTGCCCTCTGATCGACCCCATCCTGGTGCCCTGCAGGCACCTGGGGCACTGGGACAGACTGCAGAGGGTTTTCTGCTTCCGTGGAGCCCCAAATGCTGCCATCGCCCTTGTGCCAGGGAAAGGGGGAAGCAGAGCAGGGACTTACCCAGGATGGAGGCCAGCACGCTTGTCACTGCAAGGAGAGAGACGAGATATTACTGAATGCTGCCATCAAAGCCCAGCAGTATTACCTTGCACGGTTGCTCCTGGTCAGCACAGGAGCTCCCACCTGCGTGGGGACACCTGGATTGGGAGAGGCAGGAACACCGCTCTGTGCGGCATGCTCTCACCTCCCACCTCCATGTGCCACAGCACACAGCACACATGGGTGACCCCGTAAGCCCTCCACACTGCCATGCTCGGCGCAGGGCATGGACATGCTGTTACCTGCGCTGTGAATGGACTCGTCTCCTTGGAAAGGGCACTCGCTCAGGGCCCCGACACGGCTCATGGACCCTCCCAGGATCAGCTTCATTGACTCCACGAACCCCTGATGTACAAGGGGAGACGCAGTCAGCCGTGGGGGGGCTCTGCCTGTCCCCGAGGGTGCAGGGGGTGTCTCAGCTCCCCAGGGGGGTCCCGGCACTCACCTGCATCCTCTGGTAGGCCTTCTGCCCTGTGCGCACCTCGATGGACTCCACCTCTGCCAGGGGGATCTCCGACAGCTCAGGCAGCCCCACGCTGGAGTCCATCTGCTTGCAGTCAACGTAAAGCTCCACACTCAGCATGTCCCCGCGCAGCCCGCTCAGCCGCACGATGATGGTGTGGCTCTGTCCGTCTGCCACGTGCGCGTGCTGCAGGTTGACCGAGTGGAGCTTGTTGTCTTCCCGCAGGTAGCGCACCAGGACTGTGGAGGAGCGGGAAGGGGCCGTCAGCTCCCCCCCCCCCAGCACTGGCACCTCCTAGGACCAGCGCGCACCCCGTTGCTCTCCCCAGCAGGCCCCTCGGATGGCAGGAACTTGGTCCCCATTTCTCTTTGAGCATCAGGGCAAGACCAGGGCCAGCACATCCCCACGCAGCAGGCACCCACCTTTGTTGATTTTCCCCACTACGGAGACCTCCAGCCACCTTGTGTTGTCCTTCTTGGAGTAGAGGCCAAAGAGGGTCCCCCCCTGCTTGGGGGGCAGGCGGAAGGTGGAGAGGAGGTAAACATCGTTAACTGTCAGGAGCTCCATCCGGATCTTGTGCGTTATGCTGGCCATCTGCCGGGCCTCACTCACCATCAGCAGGTCGATGACTGTGGGAGCCAGGCACAGGGGTCGCATCCTGACCGGCAGCCGCAGCTTCGGCCGCAGGAGCGCAGAGATGCCCGGTGCGGGGCACTGCGGCCCTGCCCGCTGCGAGCCCGGCCAGACCGAGGGGATGGAGCCAGGGCGGGGGGGGGGCGGGGCGGGGGCGGGGGGAGGGGGGGGGGGCAGGGAAACCGGGCAGGGGGAGGGGGGGGGGAAAGCCCGAGGGACGGGCCCGCCCAGATGGACCCCGGAGGGGGCGCTCCAGGACCGGCAGCGCCGGGTCCGCGCCGCCGAGAGGGACCCGCAGAGCCCCCGCCACCGGCGGGACCGGCGGCCCAGCGGGGTTCCCGGTCCGGAGCCCGCCCTGCTCCCCTGCTCCGCAGCTGGGGCTTCCCCGCGGCGGCGGCTGCAGCCCCTCGCCGGCCCCCAGCATCCCGCAGAAGGGCGGCAGGGGGCGGGAGGGAGGAGGGCGAGCCAGTCCGGCCCCGCGTGGAGCTGCGGGGGCAGCGCGGAGCCTCTCCCCCCCCCGCCTCCGCCGCCCTCCGGGACCGGCCCCGACGGCCGCCCCGCCGCGGCGCAGCGGGACCGGGAGCCCCTGGAGGGACGGCCCGGCCCTCGGCACCGGCTCGGGGCGCTCCTGGGAAGCACAGAGAGCCCAGTCCCGCCGCCGCACGGGTGGCCGCCTGCTCCGTACAACCGCACCCGGCAGACCGGGAGGAGCCCCGGCGCCGGGTCAAACCCCAGCCGTGCACCGCGGCCCCGGGAGCCCCCGCTGACCTGCGCGGCGCGACCGGAGCCCCTCCCGCCGCCCTGAGACGGCATCGGGACCGGCGTCCAGGCGGGGCCGGCAGCTCCCTGCCCCGAGCTGCCCCCGGGCAGAGCCAGCCCTGGGGGGTGCCGGCGGCCCCCCCCCCCCGCCCCGAGCTCCGGGGATGAATGTCCCTCTGCCCCCCGCTGCCCGCAGCCCGGCTGCCAGACCTCCCAGTGCGAGCCGAGCCGCTGTCAGCGGCCCCGGGCGGGGGAGCGGGCCCGGGGTGGGCTCCAGCCGCCGCCTCCCGGCTGGCAGCGAGCCGGGCGCCCGGTCCGCCTCGCCCCGTCGGGGCCACCCCGGGGCCCGGCCCGGCAGCAGCCTTACCTTGCAGCCCCGGGCGAGCCGCCGCGGCGGCGCCCAGCAGGAGCAGCGCCAGGAGCGCGCCGAGCACCGGGCCCCCCGCGGCCGCCGGTGCCCCCATGCCACCGGTACCGCCGGTACGGAGCGGAGAGCGGCGGCGGGGCGGGGTGGCGCGAGCGGGGAGGGGCCGGCGCTGCCGGCGAGGAGGAAACAAAGAGCCGTCAATCACGGGGCGCGCATCCCGGGGACCCCGGCGGGTGCTCGGCCGCAGCCCCGCCGGCGGAGAGGAGCGGGGCGGGGCGGGGCGCGGCGCACCGGGCCCGGGGCTACGGGCGACCCACCGGCCGCCCTGGCGCTACCCGTCCCTGGCGCTGCTCCCGCTCACAGAAATTGAGTGTGGCAGGCGCCGGTTCACCGGGAGGTCAGGCAGTCTGGGGCCGCCTCGCCAGCCAGAGCCGCCCCAGCAGCGCCGGAGCATCCCACCCCGGGAGAGCTGTTGTCTTCCCGCAGGTCGCCGGCAGCCGACGGCACGGCGACGGTGCGGGGCTGTTTTGCCAGGGCACCCCGGGTCGAGGTGCCAGCCCCCCGGGCAGGCGGAGTCCCCGGGCCCGTCGCAGATCCCCGGGCAGGCGGGAGAGGAGCGAGCGGAGCGGAGCCAGCCCGCCTGGAGAGCGCTCAGCGGCATAAATCAGCACCGGGACCCGGCCCAAGCCCTGCAGTAACACGATGAGCTCATCCCGGGAGCTCCCTCCCCTCCGCCCCGGGCTGCGGGGAGAGGGAGAGGGGGCGCCGGGGCCGCCGCGGGAGACCCCGCCATACCTTCGGGCGGCGGCGACCCGCGGGGCAGCGCCCGGGGCCGGTCTGTGCTGCCGGACCGCCCCCCCCCGGGCCTCCCGGGGGTGCTCGGGCCGGCTGAGCCGCTCCCCGCTGAGCGCCGGCCAAAGCGAGCGGGCGGCCCGCAGCTCCCCGGCCCCTGTTTACTCCTGTTTCCCCCGGCTCCATAACAACAGGCCGGGCTCAGCCCCGGGGCCGCCCCAGCCCCGCTCCCCCGGCCAACGGGAAGGGGGGGGAGACGACACACGGGACTTTCCCCTCCCTCCACTGCCAGCGGGCTCCCGCCCCTGTTTTCTTTCCATGGAAACAGGCGGGACGGAGCGCGGGTCTCGACTCCAGGGACGCGGCGCTCCGCTCCGCCGCGCTCGGTGCACGGAGCGGCCCAGGGCCCGTGCTGCGGGGCCGCCCCGCGGTGGGGGCGGGCGGAGCCGGCCCGTGTGGTTCCGGGTCGGGTGGGAAGATGGCGGCGCCCATGGAGCTGTTCTGCTGGGCCGGGGGCTGGGGGCTGCCCTCGGTGGACCCCGACTGCCTGGCCGTGCTGGTGAGCGGCGGTGGGGCCGGGGACGGGGACGGCGGCGGGGTCGGGGCCTGTGCGTCCCCCCCGCGGCCGAGCCCCCGCTCCCGCCGCCTCTCTCCTCTCCCGCAGACCTACGCGCGGTTCACGGGGGCTCCGCTGAAGGTGCACCGGGTCACCAGCCCCTGGAGGAGCCCCTCCGGTAAGGGCCCCCGCCGGGGTTACTGGCACCGCCCGGCAGCCGGGACTACCCGACCCTCCGCACCATCACCGCCTGCTGCCCCCCACCCTATCGCATCCCTTGCCCCATTGCACACCTCCCTGCCCCACTGCACACCCCCCTCACCCCATCGCACCCCCCCGCCCCATCACACCCCCTGCCCCATTGCACACCCCCCTTGCCCCATCACACCCCCCCTGCCCCATTGCAGGCTCCTGCCCCATTGCATGGCCCCATCGCACCCCCTGCCCCATTGCACACCCCCCTTGCCCCATTGCACCCCCTTGCCCCATTGTACCCCCTTGCCCCATCGCACCCCCCTGCCCCATCGCACACCCCCCCACCCCATCGCTGCCCCCTGCCCCATCGCACACCCCCATCACACTCCCCTGCTCCATTGCGCACCCCCCTCACACCATTGCACCCCCCTGCCCTATTGCATGCCCCCCTCACCCCGTTGCATCCCCCTCGTCCCGGCATGCTCCCCATGTCCCATCACACACAGCTTTCATCCTCTCACCCACACCCCTTGCGTCACTGTGCCCCCCTGCCCCACCTTACATGCCCTCCACCCTGCCACATGCACCTCGCACTCTGCTTTACACCCCCTCACCCAAGTGTGGGGGCTGTTCGCCCCGGCACAGTGTGTCCCCCTACATCCGTGGCAGGGTGGCACCCTGGGCACTGCTGTCTGCAGCCACCCCTCTCCCTGCTCTCAGGGCGCCTGCCTGCGCTGAAGACACGGGATGAGGGCACCATCTCCAAAATGCAGCAGATCATAACTCACCTCAGGAAACAGGTAGGGGGGGGCAAGGGCACTCCTTGCTTCAGGCTAGGGTCTGGAGGGCACTGGAGTCCCCCTGGGAAGGAAGAAGCTTTGTCATGGTCACCCAAGAGGCATGGGCAGGACTTGCCACTTCCCTACCGGATCATGCCCCTTGCGTTTGCTTTGCAGAAGTATAATGCCGACTACGACCTCTCAGCTACGCAAGGTGCAGACACGCTGGCCTTCGTGTCCCTGCTGGAAGAGAAACTGCTGCCAGTGCTGGTGAGTCTCCCCATCTCAGGGGGACACACGAGAAAGGTGGTCTTGCTAAGGACCAGATCTGCTCCCTGGAGCGATGCTGGGGGGCTCGGGTGTGAGCTCACCTGCAAGGAGAAGCAGAGAATGTTGCAGGCAACAAAATCCCAGGTGTCTGGAGCATCAGTAGCAGGGATCAGGGTGCCGGGGTTCTTGTGTGGCAGCAGTGGGTTGTGTAGCCAGGGCTGGGGTCTGGCATTGATCCTGGTGCTCCCTCAGACCCTCGCGGTCTCTGGGAGAGCCAGTCCTGTGCCAGACACGCGGCACCTGTGTGTGCGGCGCCGGGCACGGGCTCCGCGGTGCCCGCCATGGCAAAAGGCTGCGCTGGCTCCAGCCCCACCATGGCCTGGGCATGGATTTTTCTCTGCTGCAGATCCACACCTTCTGGGTGGACACAAAGAACTACGTGGAGCACACGCGGAAGTGGTACACTGAAACCATTCCCTTCCCCCTGAACTTCTTCCTGCCCAACTGCATGCACAAGCAGCACCTGGAGCGGCTGCAGCTTATGTGGGGAGACAGCTACATGGAGGACGAGGAGAAGCTGGAGAAGGAGGTGAGGGGATGTGGTCTGGGCACGGCAGGTCCTCAGCTGGTGCCCAGAGGGACCCACACAAGGCCAAAATCTTAACTGGGGTCCGGGGCTCGCCCTGGCTGAGCACCCCCTTCCCACTCCCCTTAGCACTGTGGCAGTCTGCCGCGTGGCTGGGTGGGTGACAACCCCCTATCCTTCTCCAGCTCTACCAGGATGCTCGGGAATGCCTGACACTCCTGTCCCAGCGCCTCGGCTCCCAGAAGTTTTTCTTCGGAGACTCGTAGGTGGCCATAGGGGGAAGGTGCTCTGGGGCCTGAGAGCCCCCCACACCCAGGCAGGACCGAGACCCCATGGACTGCAGGGAAGCTGCAGCCCATGCACGTCACTTGGGGGGTTGGACGGGCTCGCAGGGGACACAGCTGTCTGTGGCAGCACCGAGCGATGTGGGTGGCAGAATTAAGACTGCAGGAGCTGCCGCCAGCCCCGGCATCTCTTTCCCCATCTCTTGTTGGAACCAGTAGAGGTGCTCTGGGGTGGGGTCATCCTGCTTTCCCCCTCCTCACCATGGGGGCTGGAAGCAGAGAGCCTTCCCGAGGAGGAGGAGCTGCTTGCCGTTCCCTGAGACGCAGGGGGCTGGGGTGGCCAATGTGTCTGGGCGGCTTTGGGTGGGGACAGCCAGAGAGACCGTGACCCAGTCGCAGGTTTCTGTGCCCCAGGCCAGCCTCCCTTGACGCCTTTGTCTTCAGCCGCCTGGCGCCACTCCTGAAGGCAAAGCTGCCCAACGGGAAACTGCAGCAGCACCTGAAGTCCCTGCAGAACCTGTGCAACTACTGCACCTCCATCCTCAGCCTCTACTTCCCCTGGGACGGAGGTGAGATGCGTCCCCCCACATTGTCCCATGGGCTCAGGGTGACTTGTCCTCCCTCCACACCCCCACTCTGCCCCCCCAGGTGAGCCCCCAGCCAGCGCCCCACGGGCTGCAGGTGCCGATGGCGGCGAGACAGAGGAGGACCCCCACAAACGACGGAACCAGCTGCTGTCGGTGCTGGTGGGGCTGGTGGCTATGCTGGGCTACGCCTTCCTGAGCGGCATCGTCTCCATCCAGCGTGGCGGCACGGGGCTGGCTGGCCGCCAGCCCATCACCTTGGAGGAGGAGGAAGAGGAGGAGGAGGACTAAGGAAGAGCTGCTCAACTGTCCCTCCTCTGGTCCCTGGAACTGACTGTTTTTACACTGGGAGCCTGGCAGCATCGTTCCCTGCAGGTGCTCTGCTCTGCGTCCTGCCAGGAATCCCAGCCCTCTCCACGGGGAGTGCGACTGCCATGCCAATAAACCTCCCTCTCTCCACCTGCTCCCTCTCATCCTCCCAGCAAGCTTGGGGCCCTTGCCAGTTTCCCCAGTTGCACAGGCTGCAGCGCTGCAGTGGGCACCGATGCGCTGCCCTGTTGCCTGTCCAGCTCTGCCCCAGTACCGCACCCTGCGTCCTTCCTGCAGCTCTGGCCCTCATCCCCAGCCTCAGGGCTCTCTGGGGATGGGGTGAAGGGGAGACCTGTGGGTTTTTAGGTTCCTAAAAGCATCTGTGAACGTCTTGGCAGCATTCCCCATCCTTTCTCTGGCAGCTGTGGGGCTGAGCCCTCCATCTGCCCTGCGCTGCAGCATCCCTGCCCTCTGGCTGCCAGGCAGAGCAGACAGCAGGTTGTATGGAGCCAGGCCCCACCACCACCACACTGCTGCCAGCCCGGCTTCCCCAAGAGCCGCAGCACTGCTGGAGACGGTCTCTGCTGCAGCAGAAACCAGCGGCAAGGGAGGCCTAGGCTTCTTGGCAGGATGCATCCCCAGGCCGGGGGGGACACGAGTGCTCCCCGCTGCTGGAGGGACGCCTGGATCCCAGCTCCCTGCCGCGGCGTGAGCAGGGCGGTGAGCAGCCACAGCTGCAGCAGGAATTCCTCTGTTTGCATTCCTCCATGCCTGCCAGCAATGGGGAGTTCCTCGCAGCTGGCACTGCCAAAAACACGTCACGCAGTAAGCACAGATCCGTGCGGTGGCCAAGGGGGCTTGAGCTGCAGAGCGGGACCTGGGGCCGGGGGCAGCCACCCAAGCACTGTGTGCCCCAGCAGTGCTGTTAGTGGACCCTTGGGATGTGCCGCGTGAGGCTCAGCCCTGTGGCTGGCCACACTGCTGTGGTTTTCTGTGGCTGCTGCTGGTTTACGAGCACACAAATGGAAAAGCGGTGTCTGGCCAGGCTCACCTGCATGCCGGCTGCCGGGTGGTACACAGCCCTTGCTTGTTCGGCCACTGGCTGCACCACCACTGGCACCCTGACACTGCTGCTGTGGGCACCCTTAGGGACTGGCTGTGCCTGGCACCCCCGGGCCAAGCTCCCCAGACACACGTCCTACGTGCCCCCCATATGGGTGTGATGGCCAGGGGGGCCCCCACATTGTGCCGGGAGTGGAGCCACGGTGCTGTGCCGGGGCCAGCTGTGGAGCCTCCCCCACTCTGGCCCAGTTTGAGGGGCCCCACTGGGAAGGGGATGACTCAGTGCAGCCCCCCCCGTGCCCGCTCCCCCATAACGTCACTCGGGAAGTATGTGCCCAATGCTCCCGGTTCCCATTAGCTGGGGGGGGTTGGAAGGCCAATGGCTGCTCCGGCAGGAGAAACCACAGCACGCGGCTGCCTGCTCTGGCCAAGAGGAGAAGCTGGAGCTGCTGACGCTGGGGCCCTGTGCTGAACCCCAGCTGCAGGTCCTGGCTGCTGCTGGCCCCAGGTCCCTGCCAGCTTCTGGCCCCTGCCCTGCCTGGGGGGATGCTGCAGTGGGCAGAGGGGAGAGAGATGCTGCCCCTCCGGGTGACAGCCCCCTGCCTCCCTGCAGCACAGACCCGGTCCCTGGTAGGATGCCCCCAGGAAGCCGGGCAGAGGCGGGATGGGAGCCCATGGAGCTCAGCAGGTACTGCTGACCCCAAACCTGCCTTCTCCTCTGGCTACTGGCACGGTCCTGCCTGCTGAGCAGGCAGCAAGGGAGGGCAGAGAGGGCACAGGTGAGGTTGTAGAAAACCTGTTTATTTTATGAAAACATGTAGACAAGAGCAGGCATTGCAGCCCTTAGATCAAACAGGTCCCCTGGGGCGTCATGGGGCTGTGCCGCAGCCCCAGCTCCGTGCAGGGGCCTGTCCCCAAGCCCACCACCAGCACTGCACTCCCGGTGCTGGCACCTCCCTCCTCTGCCAGCCACGGTCACGCTAGGCTGGCTGCTTCCACAGGAATGTCTGGATAGAGTCACCAGGAGCCATGGCCTCAATGAAGCCAACTTGTGGGTCAGAGATCCCGAAGAAAACGTCCACAGGGAAGCTGTGGGGATGCAAGAGGGGATGCAGGTCAGAGGGGGCAGCTAGGCTTTGAGCTGGGGCACAGGGCTGAGCTACTCACCGGTTCAAGACCACCAGGACGATGGCGCCGTCGGGGCGCAGGAAAGCCGAGTGCTCTAGCTCACACCGGTGGCACTTCTTGGACACAGCCAGCCCCACACGCTGGGAGCCCTCGGGGATGAACTTGCTGCACGGACAAGCAGGGCCTGAGTGCGGTGCCTGGGATGGCGGCTAGAGCTGGCAGCAGGAGCCAGCAGCCCCTTGCCAGCCACCCCCGGCCCCAACCCACCTGAAGTGTCCCAGGTGGTAGAACATGGGCTGCTTGTAGAAGACATCCTTGCTGCTGTCCACGATGATGGGGCTGTCCACGTAGTTCTTGCTCCAGTTGGGCCCCCCCTCCAGGTTCAGGGCCAGGTTCCAGTCAGTCCAGCCCGTCACGTAGTTGTTGAGGTTCTGCGGGGCAGGTGATGGTGCTGAGCCGTGGGTGGGCGCAGGGGGCGGCCGGCATGTCAACAGCCCCTGCCGAGCCCTACCGTCAGGATGCTGTGACTGTACTTGCTTCCACGGTCCCAGCCACCCAGCACCACCCTGGGCTCCCAGAAGTAGGAGCCGGTGGAGGCCTCTGTGGAGAGGAGGAAATAGTCTGGGAAGAGGTGATGGGTGATGGAGAGCGTGAGGTCGATGGGTGCCAGGAAGTCCAGGTACCAGTGGATGCCAATGCCGCTGATGTAGCTGGCGGCCACAGGGTCTTTGAGAACCTGGCAGGAGAAAGGTATCACTGGTGCACAAGGCTGGGAGAGCTGCCGTGGGGCCAGGATAGCCACCATGGAGCCAGAAGAACCACCATGGGGACTCACCACCTGGGCCCAGTAGGGCAGCATCACCCTCTGGTCGTCCAGGATGATGAGCCGGACATCACGGTGGGAGCTGTTGGCCAGCGCGGGGCCCAGGTCCCGTGCAATGAAGTCCCGCTGGTGCTCAGGGGAGAAGCCCAGGCACTGGAAGGGGTAGAAGACAATCTCACCGGCTGTGGGCTCATTCCCCGCCGTCACTGCCCAGAAGGTCAAGTTGTGCTTAGCGTATTCATCCAGGAACCTGGGCGTGGGGGCAGTTGGTGAATGGCCCCGGCACGGCAGCCCCAGCCCCACCTCCGGGTATGGTGACCCCGGTGCCCACTGCACTCCCACGGCCCCTCACCGGATGAAGTACTTGGCCCAGGCCTGGTGGTACTTGTCCCCAGGGCTGCCCTTCAGTGTCCCCCTCCCTGTCATCGCACCATTCGTCTTCATCCAGACCGGGGAGGTCCAGGGGCTGGCATACAGTGACAACGGCCGCTTGGCCACCGCCTGGGCTGCCTGGAGGATGGGGATCTGGGGAGAACCGGGATGGCAGTGAGCTCTCCAAGTCTGCCCCAGCACTGGCATTGCAGGGGGCAGGATGAGTCCTCTCCCTCCCCATCAGCAGGAAGATGCTTCCCTTCCCCATCCCATCCCATCCCGTTCCACCCAGGCTGCAGCCGTGGCACCTCAGGCTCACCCTGTGGGACTCACCTTCATCCGCGTGTCCTCCTCTGTCAGGTTGAAGTGCTTCAGCTCGAAGTCGCCCTCCGCATCAGCATAGGTGTACAGGCGGATGGAGAAGTCGGTGCTGGCCATGGGGACACGCACAAGGTTGTACTCGATGCCTGGGGACAGAGTGGGCAGTGACGGGCATCCCTGGGGTGTATTCAGGGGATGCAGCCCCCTGGCTTCCAGCAGTCTCCCAGCCCTTTGGCATGAGTCTCAGCAGCCAACCCCCAGCAGGGGAGGCCAGACAGACTGGCTCTGCCACCCAGCAGCATCGCTCTGCCCTAGGCTCACCTTCCTCAGAGAAATAGGAGCGGAGCAGGTGGTTCTGGGCATCCTTGGACAGAGATTGGATGTTGATGGCAGCTGAGTCTGTGACAGACCCACCAAACCCCTTCACCTTCTGGTACCGCTGCGCCATGTCCAGGGTGAGATGGAACTCTGCGGGGGACAAACATCATCGCAGCTGCTGTGTACAGACAGACTCCGTTCCCTGGTGCATAGGCAAGCGTCCGGCCGTGGCGGGTACCTGGAGTCTCGGCGTTGCGCTGGAAGCTCCCCTCGCTGCGCTCCAGCCGCTTGCCGGCCTTGCTGCTCTCATACTTGACATAGGTGCCCAGGGCCGGCAGGACCACGGGGTCCAGCGTGTCGCAGTACGTGGCGCTGCAGGCGCACACCAGCGACCCGTGACCGAAGTCCTTGGCATTGCAGGGCCGGCCGCCTGCAGCAGGAGAGACTGGGCAGGCACAGAGGTCTGCGGCAGGAGCCGCACTCCAACCCACCATGGACACCGAACCCATGGCTTTGGTGCCCCAAACCACTGACCTCTGCAGCCCTCTGCTCGGGGACACGGTGCCAGCACTTACCTGCTGCTCGCAATGCTGCCTGCACCAGCAGGAGCCAGCCCAGGACGCCGGCGCACCCAGGCCCCATGGCACCTCTGCTGCAGCACGGCTTGGACAGATGCTGATGGCAAGCACCAGGGCTGGGAGCCGGGCGGCAGGTGTCAGCAACCAGCTCCTCTTGCCCTGTCCCAGCCCCACACGGGGACAGAGACACAGGGCAGGGACAGCCCCAGCATCCCCCTGCCTGGGAGCCTTGGGGACCACGAGCACCCCTCTGCCACTTTGCCTGCTCCCCACAGCCTCAGCCCAGCACTCACCTTCCCTCCTGCCTGCTGGTGCCCACGGACAGCTCTGGCTGCATCCCAGCCCAGGGTGCAGCCCCCTGGGTGTGTGCCACCCCGCACCCACCGGCATTCCCAGCCACCCACGCCAACTGTACCAGCAGCTTGGTTCGCTCCCATCACCTTCCTCCCACTCCTTCTCCCTCCTTGTTTGTCCCACGGCTGTGTCATGCCATGCCGTGCCATGCTGCTCCACACATCCCCCGTGCCTCCCAAGCCATGGCCAGGAGGAAACAGCGCCATGCTCTCAACCCCACAAGTGTGGCAGCAGGGACTTGCCCAGCCAGAGCTACTTGGGGCTCGATCCCCCGGTGCAGAGGGGTTCCGCATTTCCCTGCTCTCTGCAGGTGCTCCCACCCTGCCCTGTCCTTCCCACGATGCTGGGCAAGGAGCTTCTTGACAAGGGCATGGGAGGAGCCACCTCTGCGCCTGCTGCCCCTGGGCAGGGGGAGGTGAGGGTGGGATGGCACCAGCTCGCTGCTCCTCGAGACTGTGCAGGATGGGGACCCAGGGCCAGGTGAGCTGTCCCACAGCCATCACCTCCTGCTCCCTGCCTGGGGCTGATGCCCAGTGCCATGGGCATGGCCTCATCATGGTCCTGCTGTCCAGGGCCATCCCCATCCCCACCAGCTGATGAAGCTGCTCTGGACCCAGAGTGCTCACCTGCTGCCAGAAAACCCTCTTGCTGCCTCTCTGCTGGGCGTGGGGCAGTGGGGCTGCAGGACCTGCTTTCTGGCTGTGCGTGGTAGGAGGTGACGGCATCTGGTGGAGCAGGAAAGGTGAGTCTGGGAGAGGACAGCTCATGGGACTTTCTGCATATGAAGAGAAACCCGTGGATGATTTTGCAACCTTGCTCCAATGAGAGCTTTCAACACTCACCGCAGCATTTGCAAAGCTCTCCTAAAACCTGTCCCAGTGGCCAGAGGGAAGCTGGCGGGGGGGCGGGGCAGGATGCCCACCAGCCCCCCAAGTGCCTCTATTGCCCCAGACAAGACCCCCTGGCTGCAGCCACCTCTGCCCAGCCCCAGCACAGTGCTCCCCTTGCAAAGAGCCCCACAAAAGCAGTCTGTTCTCCCCAGGACACCCTCAGGCAGGGGTAGGGCCGGTCATGCCCACCCAGGTGTCCCTGCTTGGGTCAGGCGGCTGCTGGGCCTCAAGTCCCACCTGGCAGCAGCTTGGCTTTGCCACAGGCACAGGCTTGCTGTCTGCAGCCAGTGCTGCAGCCATGACCCGTGCCCTGCTTATGGCTGCACCAGCAACTTTCCTGGCGTGGGCAGGGGTTCTGCCGAGGCTGGGGGCAACCCCACGAGCAGCCAGCCACGGCAAGGACGACTACACCCCACTCCTTGCTGCCCAGCTCAGAAGGAGATGGGCGCAGCAGGAGGCTGCAGGTGCTGCCTGTCAGGGCCCCTGCTCACCCCTGCCGTGCGGCCGTGCCCCCCCACATCTGAGCCCCATGCCCGCAGCCAGGCTGGGTGGAGCAGGCTGCAGCAGTTTATCATCTGCAAAACAAGCCTGGGCTCCGCACCTTCTAATTTGGGATCCTTCCTAATTGCAGGCACCTGCCCATCAGGAGAAACAGGAGTGGGGCAGAGCTACGGGAGAGGCAGTATCTGCCCACCCTGGCCCCGGAGTCCCCCTGATGTCGCTCATGCAGGTGGCCAGGGAGGCAGCCCCTCACCTGGGGACCGCTCTTCCTGCTGCGGCCAGAGCAAGGACCTCCCCAGCATCAGCTGTGGCCAGCAGGGACGATGGAGGTGATTCCTCCAGCCTCACCCTGGCCCCTCACACCCACCACTGAGGATGTTGCGTCCCTCAGTTTCCCCGTCAGCTTTTTGGCATGGAGGGAAGGTACAGCCCTGCGGCAGATGCGTTTCCAGATGGCCAGGGAGCACAGAGCCCACCTGGAGGGGCTGTTCCAAAGCATTTCCCTGCACACACGTCCCTGAGCACTGCTGAACATCTGGGGGTGCAGGGGCTCCGTATGTGCCTTCCCTGCATGGCAGAGCTTTGATGTACTTTGAGAAGTGCAGGCAGCCCAGCTGCTGTTTGGGCTGGCGCTACCCAGGAACATTGATAAAAGCGCAGGAGAGGCAGATGTGCTCCATGAATGGGGCTGAGACGGAGCCCAGTGCTACCTTCATGCCACACTCCAAGAAAACAGTTGTTAAACCTCTTTTTTTTTTTTTTTTTTTTTCCTTTTTCCCCAACATCAGCAACTTCACAGCTCACGCACAAGGGGAAGTAGCCAAGGACTGCTCTGGCTTTCTCATTCCAGGACTTCAAAGATGCTGGTAACGTTCCTAAAGGCTGGAGCAAGCAAATACTGTAACTGGTATTTAAAGAGAGCAAATAGGATGGCCAGGTAATTGCGGGCTGCCAGCTCGATGTTGGCCACAGCCAGAATAGAGGGGAGTCTGTCCGGAGGCCACACCAGTGGAGGGTGGCTGGATGCAGCAAGCAGTGTGAGGTCTGGAGGGGATGGCATCAACTTAATTTGTCTGCGAGATTTGGTGGATGGGGACGCTGATGTAATTTACTCAGCCTTTTCTACAGTGTCTGCTCTAGTGCAGCAGGACATTTTGATTAAAAAAAAAAAAGTAGGCTGGGGAAAACCAATGGCACATATGAAACGAATCAAGAGCTGGCAGGCGGCTGAGGCTCCAGCTGCAGCGATAAACAAGGCAGCCACACGCGGGCCATGGGGATGAAGCCCTCCGGGGGCACCCCTCGCCCTTTGCCGCCTCTCTGAGGAAAACCGAGCAATTTCCGAGAGCGTAAAGGAAACACTGACGGGACGATGCATACCGGAGGGAGCACGTCATGGCTTTACTTGGCACATGAGACACACACGAAGGTTTCAAGGGAGCCACGTGTGAAAGCGTGGTCCAGGAGGCAGAGCAGCAGGAGCTTTCAGGGGGCTGGGGGGTGCCAGGGAGGGAAGGGGGAGGCTGAGAAGCACCAGCAGCAGCAGCCCTGGTGAGACCCCAGTGCTGGGAGCACACACAGCCCCTCGCATGGGGGCAGGACCCCTGGTCCCTCTCGCACCCCCAGCAGCAGGTCACCACCCTCTTCCACCATTGAAGAATGCTGGAAAGGGTGGGGGAAGACCTGACACACGGAGACCCCCAGCCACTTGGCACCATCCCCAGCACTGCCCTGGCCATCACTGCTGGCGCCACAGGTAGGTCTGGATGGAGTTGGCTGGAGCCACAGTCTTGATGAAACCAACGGCAGGGTCTCGGATCCCGAACGGCACGTCCCAGCCAAACCTGGGGGGGTAAGAGGGGCTGAGCAGGTTGTTACGGCCGGGGCTGAGCATCCCCTCGCCCGGGCTGACATGCTGACCTGTTAAGGACCACCAGGACAAGAGCCCTGTCGGGGCGCAGGATGGCCACGTGCTCCAGCTGACAGGAGAGATATCGGTGGCTGATGTGTAGCCCCACACGCTGCGAGCCCTCGGGGATGAACTTGCTGCAGGGAGAGGAGCAGGAGAGGGATCATGCCCCCAGTCTCAGGCTGGTGGCAGCACCTGAGCCCCCCTGCCCCACCTGAAGTGCCCCAGGTGGTAGAACATGGGCTGCTTGTAGAAGACATCCTTGCTGCTGTCCACAATGACGGGGCTGTCCACGTAGTTCTTGACCCAGTTGGGGCCCCCCTCTAGGTCCAGGGCCAGGTTCCAGTCGGTCCAGCCAGCCACAAAGTGGTTCAGGACCTGAGCAGATGGGGAAGGGGCTGAGCAGGGCTGAGCCAGGCCCCCAGCCCCAGGCAGGCAGTGCCGGGGGGCCGTACCGTCAGGATGCTGTGGCTGTAATGGTCCCCTCGCTCCCAGCAGCCCAGGGACACAGAGAACCAGATGGTGAGGAAGCCACTGCAGGCCTCCGTGTAGAGGAGAAAATGGTCAGGGAAGAGCTTGTGGGTCGCCTCCAGGCTGCAGCTGGCTGGAACGAGGCCATCCAGGTACCAGTGAACCCCCACGCCAGCAACATAGCGGGCAGCGGTGGCATTGCCCAGGACCTGGAGGGGAGAAGAGGACATGCCTTGCACCAGGGCCACCAGTGCCCTGAGCCCCATGGGGATGGACGCACAGACCCCACATGCCAGCAGGGTCTTTTAGGGCCACCTGCCCCCACTCTTGTCCCCTCCTGCAGGACCGCAGGCTCCTGCGCTTGCAGCCACCTCCCTTCAGCACCTGCACCCCATGCAGCAAGCCACGAGCAACAACCCGACGTGGCTCCAGCACCCCACTGGGTACAGAGCAATGGGTGTGTGGGGACAGACGTGCCCCTCAGTGGGCTCCTCAACCCCTGCATGGCTCCTGCTGCTGCCTGGTCCTCTGCATCCTGCACCCCGCCCCTGAGTGATCTTGCATCACTGCCCTGCCTAGTCCCCAGCTGCTGCCAGTTCAAGGTGAGGGAGGGATGTGCTGTGCCCTCCCCTGCAGCTCCAGCCTCGCTTGAGGCAGGGGCAGGAGCATGTTTTCTTTTCTTTCCTTTTAGTTTAAGGTAATTCCCACAAACAGCTCTTCAGCATTGCGAAGGGTAAGCCAAATCAGCCAAAATTCTGCCTGGAGAAGGTGCTGGCATGCCAGCAGCACCTCTCCATGCCATGCTGCAGGAATCCAGGATGCAGATGCCACCTTCCATCCCTGCTTCAGCCAGGCACACGTGGAGGCGGTTGCTACTGAATTAGCCACCTTCAGCTCCTTCTCTGGCAGACCCAGTTTGCCTACTGCTCTGTCTAAGGCTCGGAGTGGCTGCTGGCTTAATTTTCAGCTAAAACCCAAGGCTTGGGTGGGACATGGAGTGGAGGGAGAAGGAGCCAGACAGGGTGGCAGGCTTTGCTCTTCACCGCTTTGGCCCAGCGCAGGAGGTGGATGCGCTGGTCGTCCAGGATCATGAGCCGGGTGCGGTGGGGGCTGCGGGCCAGCGCAGGGCCCAGGTCACGGATGATGAAGTCCCGCTGCTGTGCAGCAGTGAAGGTGATGGTGGGGAACTGGGGGGGCGCGAGGAGTGCTGCAAGGGGCTCGTTCTGTGCCGTCACTGCCCAGAAGGTCAGGTTGTGTTTGGCGTATTCATCCAGGAACCTAGCATATGGAAGGGGGGCCAGCATCAGCCACACCTGCCCACCCTAACCCGCTCCCCTGTCCCCTCCAGCCCTCTGTGGTCCTCAAGCATCCCGGCCCTGGGGAACGATACTTGATGAAGTAGTTGGCCCAGGTCTTGTGGTACTTGTCCCCTGCCTGCCCCTTCAGCGTGCCCTTCCCACGGATGTCCCCGTTACTCTTCATCCAGGCTGGGGAGGTCCAGGGGCTGGCATACAGTGACAGCGGCCGCCTGCTCATGGCTGAGGCTCGGTGCAGGAGGGGGATCTGCAGGAGGGGGCAGAGGGTCTGGCTCAGCTCCAGCTGCAGCCTGCCAAAACTACATGGCCCAGTGCAGGAGGAAGGGGAGCACTCAAGGCACCTCCACAGGGAATGGCAGCCTGTGAGCACCACCCCATGGCATGGTGCCCTGGCTCTGCACCCTGCCAGTGCCAGCCAGGATGTGCCAGGACATGCCCCAGAGGAGGTGCCAGCTCTCACAGGCTGTCCCCGCGCACCCTGCCACTGTGCATGGGGCTCAGCAGCACCTGGTCACCGGGGTCCTGGCACGCTTAGGAGCTCCGGCAGGAGAGGGGGACAAGGTGCCAATGGCAGTGGTTTCAGCCTCCCACCTTCATCTTCATGTCCTCCTCGGCCAGTCTGAAGTGCTTCAGCTCATAGTCGTGGGGGATGTCGTCGTAGCTGTAGGGGCGCATGGAGAAGTCGCTGCAAGCCATGGGGAGCCGGATGAGGTTGTACTCAATTCCTGCAGAGCAGGAAAGGCATCAAGCAGTACCAGAGCAGGCACCCAGGTGATGGGCGTCCCTGCAGTGGGGACAGGCACAGCTGCCTCCAGGGACCCCAGGAGCCACCCCACGCTGCCAGTACCCTCACTGCTCACCACTCTCAGAGAAGTATGAGCGCAGCAGGTTGTCCTGGGCTGGCTGCGACAGCCCCAGGATGTTCAGGGCAGCAGCATCAGAGAGGGACCCGCCGAAGCCTTTCACGTGCTGGTACAGTGTGGAGATGTTGAGCGTCAGCAGCAGCTCTACGAGGGAGACCTCAGCTCAGTTTACAGTGCCTGGGGGTCCTGTGGTGGCACCCGCCACCTGCCCAGCTGCAGCAGGTACCTGGGGCATGCAGGCTGCGCTGGAAGCTCCCCTCGCTGCGCTCCAGCCGCTTGCCAGCCTTGCTGCTTTCATACTTGACGTAGGTGCCCAGGGCCGGCAGGACCACGGGGTCCAGCGTGTCACAGTACGTGGCGTTGCAGACACACACCATGGCATCGCGGCCAAAGTACTTGGGGCTGCAGGGCCGGGCACCTAGGGGGCACAATCAGGGCAGGGGCAGCTGCCAGCTCAGGGACACGTCCCTGCCAGAGCTCTCCTGCCCGCCCTGCGTGCTCCCACTGCCCCCATGCTCCACACCCCATCACCTCCCGGGGCACCCCAGCTCCTGCACTGCCCCCGAGCTCCTGACCCTGTCCCAGGTCACCCCAGAACCCAAGCCACACTGTCCTATTGCCAGCCCTGTGATGTCCCTGCACTCACCTGCAGCCTGGGGCACCACCTGCAGCAGCAGCAGCAGCGGTAGCAGCCAGCCCAGAACACTGACAGCCCCCATGGCTCCAGTGGGTCCCGGGGAGCGGAGCCTGCAAGCAGGGGCACCCTCAGCCAAGGCAGGTGCAGGCAGGGATGAAGGGACAGGCTGTGCTCGCTGGCTGGATCTGCAGTCTCCTCTGCCCCTGCTCTTTCTTCTGCTGCTGGGGAGTTCCTGCTGCATGCTCTGTCCTCCCACCCACAAAGACCCTTGCCTTGCAGGAAGGTGAGGTGGGTCCATCCCTCCCAGGAACACACAGCTCACCAGCCTCTGTCCCAGCTGCTCCCTGACCTGCACTGCTGCCAGCCCTCCTCCTCCTCAGGCACCTCCAGCCTCCCCACCTCACCTTTATGGGGAGCCGCTGCAAGACCTCCCTCTGCAGCACACCCTCTGCCACCCCCACAACTCCTCCTTGCTCTCCTCCCGGCCCATACCTACCACTGGTCTTGGACGCAGACCCTCATATGTCTCCTTGCCCCGGGATCTGGAGAACACCAGGTCTCCCTCACCTTCCACTGCCATGCAAGGGCAGCAGCCCCCAGAGAGGACAGACAGGGACATTGTGCTGGCAGCTCTGCCTACACAAAAGGCCCCACCAGCACAGGGAGGCACAGCATGGGGCAGTCCTGACAACCCACTGCAACGCCCTGAAGGAAGAGCTGATTTCTTTCTTTTGTCAGGCAGGGTCTGGATGAATCCCTGGAAGCACAGCAGAGCCCACGGGCAGGCTGTCCTGCTAATGAGCTCTAACAGCACCTCAGTCAATTTACCCCTGCCCATCACCCCAGTTCCCCCATTCCCCCCCTGCTGTGGCCATGCACCCAGTGTGGGGAGGGTCCAGGACCCCCAGGCAAGGATGGCAAACATGGCTGCACAGCTGGCACAGCAAAATGACCCACCAGGTGTGGCCACACAGGAGCTGGGACCGCTGCCATGCCCTGCCCAAGCCTTTTCATTGCTCGTCCCACCTCAGCACGCACCATGGAAGGCAGCAGCAGTAGCAGCAAGCTGGCAAGTGCCCCAGCTACTGCAAAGGCAGGGCTGTACTCTGGCCCCTGGCAATGGCAGCCAGGGCTGTGGTGTTGAGCCAGACCCACAGAGGGGAGCCCAGTGCCCCGACACCGGCTATGCCAGGAGCAGAGCTCTGCTCCTCTGAGCCTGGTGACAAATCACACCGGGAGTGCTCCCTGCTCCTCTGAGAGCAACCTTCCCAGTCCAAAGAGCCAGGACTGAACTGGGCCAGCTCACACAGACACTGCCTGGTCCTGGTCACATCACCCAGGACATGCCCACTCCCATAGACACTCATGGACACACCCATCACTGTGGGGATACCCTCAGCATCTCTCTGCAGGGGTGGCCCGGGGGGACAGAGAGCGGCCAGCTCCCAGCCACTGCTCCACCTGCTTGAGAGCATCAAACACCAGGGCTCAGAGTTTCCCTCCACAGGGTTAAACTGCTCCATTAGCTCTCCCTCTCCGGGTGGAGCAGCACTTCATGACTAATTTTCTCCTTTTCTGGCATATCAGATGCAGCTGTGGGGCAATTCAATTCATCAAAGTTCCTCCTACCCTCCAGCACTGCCTGCTTGTAGTCCCACACCCCACGGGGTGCCTGGCAGCCCCCGGTCACAACTCAGGGGCAAACCGGCAGCCCTGGAAGGAAGCTCCTGGCCCCATCCCTCTGCCCCATGGGTCCTCCACCTTCAGCTGTGACTAACCTGCCAGCCGGCTGCTACACCCAGGCTAATAACCCCAACTTTGGGGAGGGGTTAATAGGGCAGCTCCTGCTGCTCCACAGTGATCACCTGCTTCCTGGCCCACTGCTGGCCACCTGGGGTGCCCTGTATACCCTTTTCCTCTCTGTTTCGGGATCCGGCTCTGTCTGCTGCCTTCCCAGCCACAGCTCCCGGGAGCAAAAACACTGTGGAGGCTGCTGGAGCTCATCCCTATCAACACCAGCTGATAAGAACTTCCTGCTGAGCAGGAAAAGTGAGACCCAGGGGAAGGGCAATGCCTTGGCACAGAGCTGGTGGCACTGGAGATGCTGGGCAGCCCCACCAAATCCTCTCAAAGCCACTTCTTGCTGGTGCTTCCAGCACGCAGGCATTTCTCACGTTGTTTGCAGACCTGCCCCGCAGCGGGCTGAGGAACCTGGGGGGGTAAATTTTGTCCCTTAGCCAGGCCAGTGGGGATGGGAGTCTGGGAACATGGAGCTGGGACTGAGCTGCCTTTATGGGGAATGCAACTCCGAAAACATCAGTGCCAAAGCGGGAGCCAGGCACGCAGACCCTCAGTGCAGCATCACTTCAGGCTCCAGAGTCCTGCCAGTCAGCTAGACCTCAGCCCTGAGCATGGGGAGACCCAGCCCTTGCTGGTGGCCACTGGTTCTAGGCAAGCTGGTGGGGGGTCCCATCCTCCCAGCTGCAGCAGCCACCAGCTGGTGCGCGCTCCAAAATGACATTGAAGGATTCACCCCCTCTTCATTTAATCCAGAGCTAGTTGATCCTTCAGAGCCGAGCAGAGCACAGGGACAAGGGCACATGTCCCAGGATGATTCAGCATCCAACCATCAGCTTTTATTACCAGGGCCAGTAAAACATTAAAGGAAGCTGGTGAGTAACAACCTGGGGAAGAAGCAGCAGGTGGAGGAGCAGTCCTGCACCCGGGCACAGGCATACTGGAAGCGGGATCCTGGGAGCGGGGCTTGCTGTTGCTGTGATCCTGGAGAAATATTTCCCTCTTGTGGACAAACACAAACAGCCTCCAGGCAGGAGTGGCATGCTCCTGCCCCTCTGCACAGCCAGCTCTTCCCAGGACTCGCACACCCCCCCCCCCCAGTGTTGTGGAGTCCCAGGGCTCCTGCCCCAGGGCAGCATCCCAGTGGAACCATGGCACAGGATGTGCCAGCTTCTTAGGGTGACCCTGTCACACACTTTACCCACCGCCCCGGGCACTGCTGGAGCTGGCACTGGGCTGTGCCCAGCCCACGCAGCATCGCTGACAGCATCCCTGGGCCACATCCCGCATGCCTCAACCCGGCTGACCTGGATTGGCCCAGCAGCCCTGGCCTCCCTTCCTCACCCTACCTGCAATTGTGACCTCCCTGCCCTAATCCTCTGCTCAGCACACCCTCCGAGCTCCCTCCCTCCTTCCTGGGTGTGCCCACACTCAGCGCCCACTCCCAGCCCATGCCTGCTTTGCTCAAGTTGCCCCAGCTCCGTGGCAGGTGCTGAGCCCCTGGTGCACCCTCACAGCCTCCTTGTTGCAGCAGGGACTGCTGTGCCCCATCCCTGTAGGGGACAGCACACCCCATGGCAGGGCCACTGCAGCCTGGCCAGCAACTTTCCCTGCAAAGCCCCAGGAGAAACTTGCAGATGCCCTGACTCCATCCACAGCCAGCTCCTACCCCGAACCCACTGTGCTGCAATGCTCCTGGAGCTGGTTCTGCCTCCAGCCCTGACCTCAGGGAGCACCCTGCACCGGGTGAGATGTGATCCACACAGGCCCCCAGCCCAGCATTGGGCTGCGAGTGGCTCTAGCTTGGCAGGAAAAGCACAGAAAGCTGAAGCTTGGCTGCAGTCCCTGCCCACAGCTTCCACCAAGGCAGGTGTCCAGGTGCTTCACCCCCACTCCTGCTCCAGGACACAGAGCGTCGGCGTTGAGGGTAAATGCTGCCAGTTCCTAAACCTGCCTGCGAAGGCAGTAGGAGAGCACCTGGGCTCAGCGCACCCCTCTGCCAGGCAGCACAATACTTGGAACTGGGAGCAGACTGGTGCCTGGAACACCTCCCCAGCAGGGTAAGCCCTGCTGTGAGTTGCAGGGGGGGAGAGCAGCAGGGGTTGAGGTGGGGACGGCAGCCACCCCAGGTGCTCTGGGCTGCTCTTGGGACCCCCGTGGGCTCTGTGCCCAGGTGGCACCCAAGAGCAGTGGAGGGACCTGGACATTTCTCTTCCAGCTGCAGACATAGAGGCAGCATCAGCATTTAATGTCAGAGCAGCAGAAAACAGCAGTCACAGCCTGTGCGATCTCCATCCCAAGGGCACCGGTGCTCCCGGCCCTCCTGCATGCACACGGTGCTCCCTGGCCCAGCTCATTCCTCCAGCTCACCCAAGTGCTCGGCTCTGTCGTGGTGCAGACAGTGGTGAGCCGCCTCCTCCACGCTCCCAGGCCCGAGCCCATGGGCATCGTGGGGCTGCTCTCCTGGCCTGGCTCAGTTTGGCCCTTGGCCAGCCATGGGTGTCCCAGCCCTGTCACTGCCGCTGCCACAGGTAGGTCTGGATGGAGCTGGCCGGAGCCACAGCTGCGATGAGGCCAACCGTATCAGCCAGCCCAAAGGTGATGTTCTGTGGGGACCTGGAGGGCAAGGAGCAGCAGGGTCAGACCTGCAGCAGCTCCCGAGCACCAGCAGTGCGCAAGGCTCAGCAGGACAGGTCCCATGCTCGTGGGTTGGGCTGCATTGCTCACCGGTTCAGAACAACCACCACCACGGCACCATCGGGGCGCAGGAAAGCCGTGTACTCCAGGTCCATCTTCTTGGACTCTTTGGAGGCGATGAGCCCCACACGCTGGGAGCCCTCAGGGATGAACTTACTGCAAGGGCATGAGCAAGAGGCAACCGCAGGAAGGGAGTCAGACCCCAGAAAAGCTCCTCTCCCAACAAACCTCCCCTGCTCCCCTCCTGACAAGCTGCTACTGCAACCATGGAGCTGGAGCCCAGGCAGCTGAGAGTGTGTCAGGGGGCCTCGACCCACCTGAAGTGCCCCAGGTGGTAGAACATGGGCTGCTTGTAGAAGATGCCTTCACTGGTGTCCACAATGATGGGGCTGTCTACGTAGTTCTTGACCCAGTTGGGGCCCCCCTCCAGGTCCAGGGCCAGGTTCCAGTCGGTCCAGCCGGCCACAAAGTGGTTCAGGTTCTGCAATAGGACAGCCCAGATGTCTGCCCAAGGAGTGGGGTGCTGATGGGAGAGGAAGCGTGCCAGCAGCTCTCTCCAGGGCCCACTGCACAGGATGATGCGGGGGCCTCACCATCAGGATGCTGTGGCTGTACTGGTTCCCCCGCTCCCAGCAGCCCAGAATCACATCCCTCTCCCAGAAATGGGCCCCGATGCATGCCTCTGTGGCCAGGATGAAGTAGTCAGGGAAGAGCTCATGAGTGGGCACCACCGTGTCCTGTATGGGACCAATGAAGTCCAGGTACCAGTGGATACCGATGCCATGGACATAGCGAGCTGCCTCTTCATCCTCCAGGACCTGGCAGGAAAAAAAGTTGGCCACCACCAGGTCCCAGAGGGCAGAGAGCCAGCCAGCCCTCGTGCTGTGGGATGCAGGGGCCAAGCCCTCTGCAGGGATGTGCTGCGCCAGTGGGACTGGGACTTTGCCCCAACTTGCCACGCTGGTGGACCCCACGCTGCACTCACCACTTTGGCCCAGTGCGGGAGGTGGAGCCGGTTGTCATCCAGGATGATGAGCTGGATGTGGTGGTGGGAGCTGTTGGCTAGCACAGGGCCCAGGTCCCGTGCGATGAAGTCCCGCTGCTGCTCGGCTGTGAAGCCCAGGCACTGGAAGGGGTAGTTGTTGATCAGCCCGGCTGAAGGCTCATTCTCCGCCGTCACTGCCCAGAAGGAGAGGTTGTGCTTGGCGTATTCATCTAGGAACCTGGGCACAGGGGAGAGGGGTGATCCATGGGGTCTCAGCCACTGCCGAGGATCCCCTGGGTATCTCCCTGCACCTCTTGCCCCAGGCATTCCTTACCGTACAAAGTAGTTGGCCCAGGTCTTGTGGTACTTGTCCCCTGCCTGCCCCTTCAGCGTTCCCTTCCCCACAAAGGACTCACTGGTCTTCATCCAGGTCGGGGAGGTCCAGGGGCTGGCGTACAGTGACAGCGGCCGCTTGCTCATGGCCAAGGCTCGGTGCAGGAGGGGGATCTGCAGGAGGGGGCAGAGGGGCTGAGCCCCTGCACCCCCCCTACCCCCCATCCTACCCCGCTCCCTCCCACCGCTCGCCTTCAGCTTTGTGTCCTCGTCTCGCAGGCTGAAGTGGGCGAGCTCATAGTCAAAGGGAACATCGTCATAGGTGTAGGCATGGAGAGAGAAGTCGCAGCTGGCCATAGGGAGTCGGACGAGGTTGTACTCCAGCCCTGCCAGGCACAGGGGGGTAGGACAGGCAGAGGTGGGCAGTGGGACAGGAGGTCTCCAAGCCCTGCCAGTGTCCAGGCAGCGGCCTGCAGGGTCCCTGTTACCATCTCTCCTGCCTCCCCCAATGTGCTCACCTTCCTCAGAGAAGTACGAGCGCAGCAGGTGATCCTGGGCTGTTTCTGGCAGAGAAAAGATGTTCATGGCAGCTGCGTCAGTAATGGAGCCACCAAAACCCTTCACCTTCTGGTACCGCTGCGTCGTGTCCACAGCCAGGACGAGATCTGCAGGGAGGGAAGTTAGTGTGATGGTGGGCTGCAGGCAGGGTCCGGCCCCTCTCTGCCCAGCTGCAGCAGGTACCTGGGGCATGCAGGCTGCGCTGGAAGCTCCCCTCGCTGCGCTCCAGCCGCTTGCCAGCCTTGCTGCTTTCATACTTGACGTAGGTGCCCAGGGCCGGCAGGACCACGGGGTCCAGCGTGTCACAGTACGTGGCGTTGCAGACACACACCATGGCATCACGGCCAAAGTACTTGGGGCTGCAGGGCCGGGCACCTGGGGGGTACGGCCAGGGCAGGGGCAGCTGCCAGCTCAGGGACGCATCCCTGCCAGAGCTCTCCTGCCCGCCCTGCGTGCTCCCACTGCCCCCATGCTCCACACCCCATCACCTCCCGGGGCACCCCAGCTCCTGCGCTGCCCCTGCCCCCCCAGACACCCCCACCCCGCTGCCCCCGTGCTCACCTGTGGCCCGGTGCACGGCCTGCAGCAGCAGCAGCCAGCCCAGGGCACCAGCAGCCCCCATTGCCCCTCCACGTCCCCCGGCAGGTCCCGGGGTGCAGGGCCCGTGAGCAGCAGCAGCGGCGGCGGCACCGTCAAAGCCTCCCGTCACACTGGCACCCCGAGCCGGTCCTGGCCGCGCTTGTTGCCAGGCCACCCCCTCAGCACCGGGCCCGCTGCAGGCCTCGCCTTTAAGGGCACCCGGGCTTCCCGTTCCGCCCACGCCCGGGGCGCCGGTGCAGGACCAGGAGCGGCACCAGCACTGGGCGGGCCGCGCCCGCGCCCGCTGTCTTGCCCAACCGGGGCCCGGCCCTACCCCCGCGACGGTAACGGGGCCGGCGATCTCGGGGGAGCCTCACGGGCGGCGGGGCCGTTCACCCCCCCCACCCCCGGTACCGGGAGTCCCCGGGAGGCGCAGGTGGGCACTGGCGGTCGCCCCGCTTAGACAACGCGCTGCGTCCCCGCTCCGCCTGCCCCCGCGACCAGCGCCGGCACCGGCCGGGGCCGCCTCCGAAGACCCAAGCGGCCGCTGCCCCGCCCCGCCGGTCACGTGATCGATCAGCTGACCAGCCGCACCGCACCGCACCGCACCGCCCCACCCCTTCCCCCGGCGCCACCGGCCCCACGGCCCCGGGCGGGCGGCGACCACATTTATTCGGTCTCTAGCGAGGGGCAGCGCGGCTGCGAGCGCCGCGGGACCGGCCCCGCAACGCGTCCCCGGGCGCAGCCGGGCGCGGGCCGTGGCGGGACCGGGCGGGAGACAGGCACGGTCAGGGCAAGGGACAGGGGACCGGGCACGGCCGGTGTGGGGGGGCGGGACAGGGCACAGGCACAGCTGGCGCAGGGGACAGGCACAGCCAGCAGAGAGGACAGGCACGGCTGGCACAGGGGACAGGCATGGCCAGCGCAGGGGGGGGACAGGGTGGGGGACAGGCACAGCCATCCCAGGGTAGAGGCACAGCCGGCACAGGGGACAGGGCAGGGGACAGACACGGCCATCCCAGGGCACAGGCACGGCTGGCACAGGGGACAGAGTAGGGGGGGGACAGGCATGGCCGTTTCAGCCCCCCAGCAGATACCCCAGGGGACCAGCCCCTTGTCCTGGCCCCACCTGGGGAAGGGGCCCAGAAGAGGCCCCAGGGCAGCAGTGCAGGACCCAGCCCCTCCAGCAGCAGCAATGTCCAAGCAATGTCCGAGGGCCCTGGCCCAGAGCAGGACCCTCCCTCTCTGCACCAGGAGGGTCCCCACGGAGGCTGTGTCACAGGTGGGGGTGCGTCGTCAGAGAACGCTCTCCTTGCAGGTCCCACTGAGGCTCCGCGGGTGGCTGCGCTCCAGCCGGCGGGTGGACAGGAGCCGTCGCAGGGACGAGGTGGAGCTCAGATCCCCGCAGCTCTGCAGGTGGATGCTTTCGTGGGGCTGCTCCGCTCCTGGCCAGGCACTCCAGGGAACCTGCAACCCCATGGGGACAAGCTGCAGCTGCACGGACGGCACCCCTAACCACAGCACCGTGCCCTCACCTGCCCTGCCAGACAGCCGGTGCACCAGGGGCAGCCGGGCAGGCACGCAGGGCAGGAGGACAGAGGTGGCGAGGGATGGCGGAAGTGTGCATCACACGCATATGCTGTCATTAAGGATGGGCTCGTTCATACTGGGGCCTCCCGGGGCTGCGCAAGGTCTCCAGCTTCCCATAAGCTGAGGCTGGGATGTCCCAACAATGGCCTCCAGGCTGTGGTGACTCAGGGGCAAAGCCAAAGCCTTTGTGACATGCACGATTTTCCCACTTGCGGCTACAGTGGGGACAGAGGGGAAGGGGCTGCCATGCCAAGAAGGGCTGGGCAAGGACAGTGCTACACGAAGGAGGCTCTGCCTGCAGCCCCTGCCTACAGCTGGGGTGCTGACACCATGGGGTGCATGGCAGGGGGACGGAGACCCTGGAAGGACCAGTGTGGAGGTGCTGGTAGAGACCACAGGGCAGGAGAGGGTGTGGATGGGGGTCCCTGGGAAAGAGGAGCTGCCCCTGTCCCCTGGGGCACCATGGCTGCTGGCACCCACCTGCTTGTGCCCCTGGGAGCTGTGCCCGGGCACCTCGACACCAGCTGCTGGGCTACGCTTGGGTCTCTGCAGGAACCTGGCCACCAGCCCACGGGTGCCCCGGCAGACCTTGAGGTCCCCCAGGGAGCGGGTCGTCGTCTTCGACAGCTGCTGCGTCACCTTCTTGGAGGGCAGCAGCTTGCTCTTCCCTGTTGAGGCAGCCCGGAGCAGTGGGGGGGAGTCACAGTGCGAATGGCGGAGCAGGCAGGCCTCTGAGCACAGCCCTGCAGAGACACTGCAGTCAGATGCCAGGACACTGCTCCTGACGGGACCTGACCCTGCAGCCCCTGGGATTCCTGCTGTCTCCCCTCCACAGCCGGTGGGAGTGGTACCACCACAGGTCTCCATCATCCCAGCCGCAATGGGGTGAGCCCAATCCCCAAAGGGCTACAGAAACACTCCCCCACCTCTTTGGATATCCCAGTATATCCCAGTGCTCTGACCTGTATCCGCAGAGGAGTTGGACACGGTATCCTCCAGTGCTTTGGTATAAAGTACTTCCCTGAAATCTGCTAGGAGCAAAAAGAGCGCTCAGGCTTTGGCAGCACCCCACACTGCTGTGTGGACCCCCAGCACCAGCCCAGGCAGCGCAACCCACCCAGCACCCCCCTCCTCCCAGCCCAGCAGACCCCACCTGCTCCCCCTGTTCTCCTGGCACAACTGCGCACCTCAGACCAGCTCTAATCGCGTCTGGTCACAGAGAAACGCAGCCAAAACCTGCAGTGCATCCCGGCTGCACCAGACAGACACTGCCGCGCGCACATCCCCATCCCAGCATCTATTGTCACCTACCAGCATGGCTGGCCGTCAGGATGCCAGGGTCACTGTGTGACCTCAAGAGCGGGCGCTGGCTCAGCCCTGGGGCCGGGGACGAGGGGCAGGAGGTCTCGCTGTTGCGCCGTGGGTGGCAGAGGCGCCCGGTGTCGGGCCCCGCAGAGCGGCCACCCCCACGCCCCTGCAGTGAGCCCTTCTCCTTGAGCCGCACCTCGGGGAAGCAGGGGCCAGCACAGCGGGCCAGCCCCTCCAGGCGATTGCAGCTGTGGGTGACAGCCCCCCCCACCAAGATGCTGTCGTGGCTGGGCTCTGCTGTGGAGCAGGAGTAGGAGCGCTCCCCTCGCACCCGGGGCTGGGGCATCTCCTCGAAGGGCCCCTGCAAGCCCAGCGTGGGGCTGCGCGCATGGTGGCTGCACTGCACGCAGTCCACACTCAGGCAGTAGTCCGCACGGCTGCGCTGGATGGAGCGGAAGAGGATGTAGTCGACAGAGCGCATGGAGCCCTGTAGCTCCAACAGACATGAGTCCTCCGAGGGGCTGCTGTCCCCAGGGATGTCCATGATCTCGGACATGATCAGGGACCCGCTGTCCATGGACACTGCAAGGAGTGGAGTGGACGTGAGTGAAGAGCTGCCAGGAAAGGCTGGTCCCCCTTCCATCCCACTGATGCTGCAGCCTGAGGTGCACCGATGGGGCACGCTCACCTTCTCCGCTGAGCACGATGGAGGGGACGCGGTCGCAGGTGCAGGCGTGCGAGCTGTCCATCAGCTGCGAGTCAAACAGGGTGGCCTGTGGGACGACGTGGTCAGGGCGCAGGCAGAGCAGAAGCCCAGCCCTGCCTAGCCATTCCCTGCCCACAGCCCCATCTCCCACCTGGCTGTCTCCCCGCAGCCCCATCACGGTCTCGTAGGAAGGGGGGAAGTCGGTTGGGTAGAGGGGCACGGGGCTGTCCATGGAGCCATTGTAGGTGATGCTGTGGAGGCAAGAGCAGAAAAGCCACATCAGGTGGGACAAGCCCTGCTCAGGGGCAAACAGGCCCCCAGCTCCTGCACCATGGTGGCCCTGCTCCACCACCCTCACTCCCAGCCAGGTACCTCTGTGCATCGGTCTCAGAGCTGCAGGTGTACTCGGGCGGGTAGTAGGGGGGGGGTGGCACCGGGGGCACAAACTCCTCGAAGTCCATCATGCTCTGCAGAAGAGTGTTGGGGGGGGGACGTGCATTCCAGCATCACAGAGCTCGAGCGCTGGGGGACCAGCTGCAGGGAGAGGAGAGGAGGGAGAGCTGGGACCCCCTGTCCAGAGATCCAGCAAGGGATGCACATCCTGGGCTGTAATCCACACCTGGCTGGGGCCAGGTCCTGCCCTGGCACCCCAGGGACCCCCAGCCTGGGAGCACTGCTCCCTAGCCCCATCTGCTCCTGGGCCAGGGCTGGGACTCACCACATGGACAATGTCGAGGAAGAAGATCTGGATGCAGCACACAACAGCAGAGAGTGTGCAGATGATGGTGGAGAAGACGGTCAAGCCACAGACGCTGAAGAGGAGGTCCTGGGGAGGAGTGGGGTGAGCTGTGGATGCCCACAGAGCATGGTGGGGTGCACAGCCGCTCCCCAGGGAGCCCTTGGCCCCCAGGTCCCCCACCTTGAGCGCCACACGGATGCTCCGGCAGTTGGGGTTGGGGAACATGGTCAGCATCTCACTCTGCTGGCTGCAGGATGTGGGCGGGGGCTCTGAATGGGCCTGGCAGCAGACACACGAGTCCCTCTCCTGGGGACAAGGAACACTGTGAGGGACCTCTGGATGCCGTGCTCTCCCCCAAGAGCCACTGACATGTCCAGCCACCAGACCCCTGCTCCACAGCTCCCCATGTCTCCGGAGCCCTGCAGTCAGGGACGAAGTGCACTCAGTTGCCCAGGCACACGGGGGCACTGCGGCAGCCCCTGGCCAGCCTCACCCTCTCGCAGGCCTCCAGGGACTTCACCAGCTGTGCATTCTGGCAGGACAGGATGGACCCAGCGAGGCTCAGCATGACGCCTAGCACCGACAGCAGCGTGAAGAAGGTGATCTGCAGCAGGGAGGAGAGGGGCTGCCAGCCGGGCAGGGCTGCGGAGCAGGGAGCCAATGCACGCGGCTGCACGTCCAGGGCCACGTGGGGCTGCTTGGCCCCCTCATGCTGCCCTCTCCATCCTCAACCCGCGCCTGTGGAGGGTCGCTCCCCCCCAACACCTACCACCAGGGTGAGCGGCCGCTTCCAGGAGACGATGCCAACGAGCCCAGACAGCGCCAGCTGCAGACACACAAGCCTGGGGGTGAGGATGGGGAGGGGACTGTGCCAGGCAGTGGGGCCCAGAGCAGTCCCTGCCCTTGGGCAGAGCCCCCCAATCCCTGCGGGCCTGGAGCTGGCCCAGGAGCAGCAGGGCCATAGGGGCAGTCCCAGTGCCGCAAGCCGGGAGAAACTGCTGATTCAGGGCACTGGAGAGCCTGGGGACTGCGGGCAGCTCTGTGCCGGGCAGCGAACCCAGGCCAGAATCCATGCCGCAGGGTCGCCGCAGGGGACGCAGGGTCTGCCAGGGTCCTGCCCTCACCCCACGTACGCAGCTTGGCACGGGAGCAGGAAGGGCTACCCGGTCCCCCACCCTGTTGCCACTGCAGCACCCCATGCATCTCTCCCTGCCTGTGGCTACACAAACCTGCTCAGGGTTTGTCCAGAGGTGTCTGACCTCAACACATACCCTGGATAGCCCCTCGCACCGCTCCGGGGGTCCCCATCCCTCACAGAGTCACCCTGGGGGAACCCTTGGGATTGTCCCACAATGCACTGCGGCAGCCACAGGCAGAGGGTGGGGGAGCAGCGGGGCTACACTCCCCTGGGACCGGCAGCAAATTCAGCATCCAGGGAGCTGTACAGACCCGGCAGAGCAGGTCTCTGCAGGACCCCTCCACGCACTGCCCCAGCCCCAGACTCACCGAGAAGCCAGCCCAGGACGGGCAGGAGTGCCGGATCTTGGTGGAGGGCGTGATGGTGGCTGCCACCAGGCTGAAGGTGACGATCAAGATGCCCAGGATGACTTGGATGAAGCCCAGCACCAGCAGGATCTGCAGCCAGGTCCGCTGGACATGGAGGTGGGTGAGGCTGCGAGATGTGCGGCCAGTCAGCGAGCGACTAGAGTCGCTGGGGGAGGGCATGGCTGCCCCGGGTGGCAAGCAGGGGCAGCCAGCCCCGGAGCCCCGGGGCAGCCGGCGGCACCGCGCCAGGACAGGGCCGGCCCAGGGGAAGCAGGAACGGACGCTCTGCGGGAACGGGCCGGGCTCCACCTTTCGCCTCCCGGAGGATGCTGACGGCGACTCTTCCCTGCCCCCCGGGAGGGCTGCTCGGGGCAGCGCCCACGGCCACAGGGGACCGGGGGCCGCCAGAAGCCCCGCGGGGTGTCCTGGGAACGGAACCGGCCTCACCGGTACCTTCGCATCCCGGCCGGAGAGCCGGCCTAGAGCTCCAGGCCGCAGGCACAGCGCGGCCCCGGGGCTTCCTCCTCTCTCGCCGTCCCTCGAGCGCCGGACCCCCGCCGGGGGATCATGCCGCCCTGCGGAGGCCGAGAGCCGCCGCCCGGGACGCGGCGCCCGGGCCAGGCCGCCGGCGGGCGAGCCGGGAGGCGACGGCGGGCGGGGCAGGGGGCGGGGGCCGGGGGGCCGCCCAGGAGCATCCTCCGCGGGCGCAGGGGCCGGGGTACCGCTGCTAGGAGCGCCCCCGGCCACAGGCCGGCACCGGCGGGCAGCTACCGGCGGGCTCGCCGCCCCGCGCCCCCCCCAGCCCCGGCCCCGCGCGGAGCGGCTGGCGGGGACGACCGGGCGGCGGGATGCTGCGCCGAGCGCGGCCGAGCATCGCCCCCCGCCCCCGCCGAGCACCCGGCGGCGGCCTCCGGGGATCCCCGCTCCGCCGGGGCCGCAGCTTGGTGGCCGCGGCTGCGGCAGGAGGCGGGCGGCGGAACGGGCGCGCCCGAGGCGCAGGGCAGCTCCGGGGACGCTCCCGCCGCCGCCCGCACCCCGGCGGCAGCTCGGGCCGCGCCCGCACCGGGGCCGCCCCTGCGCGGCACGCCGGGAGCTGTAGTCCGGCCCGCCCCGCCGCCCTTCACCGGCCGCTCCCCGCACCCGTCTGTCAGCGCAAAGACAGCGGAGGCACAGAGTGAATGAAACTTCATTTATTCCTTAAATAAAACCTGAAGGCGGCTTGGCGTCGGGCGCAGCAACACACGGGAGGCCACGGCAGGAGCTGCCCCGCGGCAGGACAGACTGCCACGGCTGGAACAGGAGCCACTGCCATCACCGAGTGTCAGCTCCCATCACAGCGGGACAGGGCAGAGCGCCGCAGCTGCCAGGAGCTGCTGCCTGCACCGGCCCCCACAGATGAAGGCACGAGCAGTGGGGCCCAGAGCAGTCCCTGTCCTTGGGCAGAGCCCCCCAAGCCCTGCGGGCCTGGAGACGGCCCAGGAGCAGCAGGGAGAAACACAGGAGCATCAGAGAGGAGATGGAGCAAAGCAGAACTCATGAGACCCGTTGCAGGGACACCAGGCCCAGGGATGCCCGAGGACACTGGCACATGGGACAAGGGACACCAGGGGCTAGCGGGGACACAGGGCACATACTGGCAGCGCTGTACACAGGGACCAGCTCAGCCCCCCAGAAGGGAGGAGTGCTCAGGCCCTGGGGAAGGGACAGGCTCAGGGTGAAGAGTGCCAGGGGCAGCGAGGAGTGACCCTCAGGGCAGGGGGAGAGGAGGAAGGGAGAAGCTGTTCACCCCCCCCCCCCAGAGGTGAGGAGGGAGCCAAGGAGGTACCAGGATCCCTCCTCAGTGCCCAGACCAGCTTTAGGGTCCACCATGTGCCAGTCCCAGATGGCTGTGGCCAGGCACACAGGCTGAAGGCAGGAAGCCCCACCAGCAGCACTTGCTCCACTGCTGCATCTCCAAGTGCTGCTCTCCTTATCCCTGCACCCAGAGCAGGCTCAGCCCAGCAAAGGAGAAAGAGAGAGGACAGGGAAAGGGAACAGAGTAGGGCTGCCTCCCAGCTCGGCAACCTGGGGACAGAGTCAGCCCTCGACTGGAGCAAGCCCCCGGGGGAAGAGGGGGACAATTTTCTTGGCAGAGAATCAGGTCCCATGCCAAAGGGAAGGCAGGCAAAAGCCTCCAGGGAAGAGCCAGCCCCTGCACGCACTGGGACTGGGCACAATGGGAACCTTCATGCCCCAGGGCACACAAGTGGCATCACTAGGTGGGGAAACAGAAGAGCCCAGGGAAGGTGAGCAGCCATTTCGGTCCTGGTCCCTGTCACACGTCTGGAGGAGGCACCTGCCCCCAGCAGCTGGTGCTGGAAGGGAGGGCGATGACAGGCACAAGGCTTGGCCACAGCACCTCCCATCCCACTCCTTCCCCAGTCCGCTGAGGGTACAGGACCAGCACAAACCAGAACAGCCTCCATCCGTGAGGAAAG